>NC_080551.1:11220000-11527500 GCF_028640845.1 Ahaetulla prasina
ACCTGTTCCTCTGCCTCACTATTATCAGTCTCTGGAGGCTCTGGAGTCCGCACCTCACTCCCTGATGGCCCTGGCCCCACCTCAGCTCATCGCTGTCCGACTCCGTTGCCAGTTCCGTAGGCTGATGACTGACCACAATACTAATGGCTGTGGAAAGCTACTCTAAAAGATGTATCTAAAGAAGTCACTGTGGGAGCCTGGCGTTCTTCTGTAGGGAGAAATCTTTCATAGGAGAAGTCATGTTGCAGAGAAGGTTCCACTCTGTGTCATCACCAAACAGGTATCTGCAGACCGTGGCCTCATCTATCCCATTACTGAATCCAAGGACAGAAATGATGTAGCCCAATTGAAACGCTTTACCTAAAACTTGCTTTAACAGATTTGTAAGTCAGGGGAGATTTGAATCGTGGTCAGTTCCCCCACTCAATTCATGTACCACATTGTTTGGCAAACTTCCTGGAGAAATGCTTCTGGAGATAATGTTTTAGGGCAGGGGTCTCCAACCTTGGCAACTTTAAGCCTGGCGGACTTCAACTCCCAGAATTCCTCAGCCAGCTTTGCTTTGCTGGCTGAGGATTTCTGGGAGTTGAAGTCCGCCAGGCTTAAACTTGCCAAGGTTGGAGACCCCTGTTTAGGGTGTATTCACCCACCATGCTAACCTATCATAGGTCTCAACGTGGATTGTTTAAATTAATCCAAGTGACTGGATTTAGGCAATACATTGAGTCCAAAGTAACAAATGATACTTTAGCCCAGTGATGGTGAACATTTTAGGCATGCCCAAATCGGAAGGGGTACACCCGCCCATGCGCATGCATGCTCCCCAGAGCACCGGAAACCTGACAACCAGCTGGCTGAGCTGGGGTGATGGGACGCGTGCCCACAGAGAGGGCTCTGCGGCTTTAGCCTATTACAATGATGGCTAACCTTTTTGCCATCATGTGCCAAAAGCGGGGTGAGCGCAGGGGGGGGGCCAACTCGCGCACGTATCCACATCCATATTTCTATGTGCCCCACCCCCCTGTGCATGCACGCGCTACCTCCCCATGTTCCCACACTTTTTGCACGCGATGGCATGGTGGGCCCATTAGGCCCATTTTTCGCTCTCCCCAGTTGGGAAACAGGCCATTTCCGGCTCTGGAGGGCCTCCGGGGGTGGCTGGAGAAGGCAGTTTTTGCCCTCCCCAGGCTCCTAGAAAGTCTCTGGAGCCTGGGAAGAGAGAAAAACGGGCCTTCCCCACCCACCAAGAGGCCCTCCGGAGGCTGGAAACGGCATGTTTCCTGACCTCTGGTGGACCCAGAAGGTCCGAAAATCAGCTGGTCAGCGTGCAGATACATGCCGGAGCTGAGCTCATGTGCCCACCGATATGGCTCCATGTGCCACCTGTGGTATGTGTGCCATAGATTCGCCATCATGGGCCTATTATATTGTATGACCCAGTCTTCAAGCAGTGCTTCCTGGGAAAACTCTAATTCTACTTATTTAACAAATCGATATTACACAACAACCTCTTAAGAGGTTGGTCTGCAATGCTTTGTAAAAGAAAGCTATGCCGTGTTTGCCTGAATTGTGCTTCAGTCTGTTGCACAAACCCCGTTACATGATTCGTTTTTGGTTCAGTGGATTGTGTGAATTCAGCCTTCCATGGGTTTACATTGCTTTAGACCGTAGCTATTGATTCCATGACACTTATCTATGTCAGTCAATTCAAGTCTTCCCTATTTTGCCCCCAGGCACATTAAATATTAAACCTCAGAGCTTGTTGGCTTAACTACATCCTGAAAAGAGGGCTGAAATTCTAGAAGTTAAGTCAGAATTTATCGCAGGTCCTTTTAGCACCCAGACAAATTGCCCTGCTACCAAGAGACAGAGAGAGAGAGAGAGAGAGAGAGAGAGAGAGAGAGAGAGAGAGAGAGAGAGAGAGAAGAAGCGAACCAAGAAACAGTCCTGAGCCAGAACAGAAAGCAATATGCAAGGATTAAAAAAAATAATAATCAAAAACTTCTTTGCAGCTGAAGAACACAGGGATAAAAAAAAAAAAAGAGAGAGAGAGAGAGACCGTAGGACATCCTCAGAGAATCAAAGTTCAGCAGAGGTCATCGTAATGAAAACTCAAAAAAAAAAAAACCCAGTGGAAAGAGGTTTTTTTCTTAAAAGCCAAGAACGGGCACGGAGGTTTTGACCAAGATGAACTGCAGTCCATTGACACACGCAGACAAAATGTCAGGCTTCAGTCCCATGGAAAGAATTGTACCGTTCAGACAACCTCCCCCCCACCATCCCAAATAATTCTGGTAAATATTATTTTTTTAAGAAAGTGGGAAGCCATAAGCAACTGCTGTATTTTAAGAAAAAGCAGAAAAATACTTAACATCTGTGTCTTATCTTTTTTTTCCTTCCGCCCCACATAAGAAATAACCTGTCCCTCTCTGAGCAGCTGCTGTCTACTTGTTTTTTGCAACCATTCGTTTCGCTTTCATGTTGTGCCTTATGGACTATGTAAGATCTCTCTCTCTCTCGCTCTCTCTCACTCTCTCGCTCTCTCTCCCTCCCTCCTTCTCCCTCCCTCCCTCCCTCTCTCTCTCCCTCTCCCTCTCTCCCTCTCCCTTACACAAGAGAGTATTTTCTGCAAAGCATCAGAAGCACTTGTGTCATTACTATTGGTCCAAAGATTTGCAGTTCAGCCAAAGGTTCCATTTAACTCCAAGGTACTTAATCCTCTCCCAGACAACAACAAGTGCTCCAGGTGGAAAACTGCACGGTATTATGGTTTGAAGGATACTTTAAACGTGAATGGATTGCTTAGATGTTTGCTAACAATGTTCCCTTCTTTTCTGGCCTCCAAATCATGTGGGGAAAATCATGGACATCACAACCCCCAATAATTTATCAGTGTCCTTGATAAAAGAACTCCATCTTCTAAATTCTCTTTTTGTGCACGTTATGTCAACATAGCTGCAACTTTACTGTCCTTGTTCCCAAAGGTTATCCACAGAGTACCTGGAGATGATCTCCAGAAAAAAAAAGTCAACAAGATGGATGCTGGATTAGAACATGGAGTCAAGTTGTACTGCAAGAAATGAACAAGTGACTTCCAATACAAACTGCCTGTTAAATAAGTGAAGAAACTTTAACCCAGTGAAGTTAGCTGGATTCCCATTGTTCAAAAATCTACAATGAATACTAAAACTTTTGGGTTCTCCCCTTGTGTTAAACCATCAATCACAATGGCTAAACCACAAACAAGCTACCTTAAGGCTAAATCCTAATGTTATGTTATCCCCGATTCCAAGCACTGATCAAAGTGCCTTCGCCTGAGCTAAATCCCTTCTTGCCCTTGTGCCTGAGATGTATCACTCTAGACCACAGCTGTGATTATGCTGGTTTGTGTTGTGGTACTGATAAACAGCCGTGACTGACAGATTATGGATGGGTTCACACAACACACTCAACAAGCAAGCCACAGTTTGCCTTCTCAATCTGTACAAGCTCCGTTCAGAAATCATACGCGTGCTAGGAAACTATACTTCCACCTTCTCCTTGACTAGTTCACTTTTAGTCTGCATGGAAAACGACGCAGTCATTAATTCAATCACTTGAGTTCCTTGTAATCTCAAGCTGTACTATCTATTCCTAGGCTGAGCACCATCAGAATAATTAGAAGGTGTGCTAAGAATCTCAAAGGTGTTTTTTCAAAAGGAAAATGGACTGCCTTTTGACGAAGAAGTCAACAACATTTCGCTTCCCCGTCTGGGAAGCTTCATCAGTGGTGACTGGATAGTAGGTGATCACAAATGAAGACGCTTCTGGGATGAGAAGCTAAAGGAATTCTCCTTCCAACAAAAAAAGCAATAAAAAACAATCCAGTTGCCTTTTGAAAAAGCACCTTTGAGACTACTATGACCTGGATGGTTGAGAATCTCCATAGACACATGCTAAGAATCCTTTCAACTAGCAAACCAAAGATGATCACGAATTCATAACATGTAGAATGGCCTCCCTCGGAGCCAGACGTGATCACAATACAACCTAAAGCAAATCTCCCAGACTCTCCTCTTGAGTGTAAGTAATGGACTACAACGTCCATCATCCCTGACCCAAGGCCAGCATCCTCTTCTCACAACCACTAACGAGAAGCCGATAGAAAGCTTACACAAAGGATATTAATGAAGAACAGTGCTCACCTGCTCATACTGTCTTAGATGTTGGGTATCTCCTGCGTGTTATCATTCTCCCCGAACATAGGCTCACTTGTCTATCTCCTCCCTCAAACGTGGTACCCTCACCTCTTAGAAATTTCTCTCACTTTATCCGAGGTTCCTTGCCTTTTGAGGCAATGCACCTTCCTTCCTGAGATTCATTAATTAGGAAAGACAATTGTCTGTGTTTTGATCACTGGGTTCACACTATATCTCTTAACCATGATGTATTGCACCCAAAACTAACCAACAAGGATCCTCAAGACTTAAACTGCTGCATAAGCCATTTGTTTTTGTTACGGACTAGCTGGGTTTGCACAATGTAATGATTAACCATGATTTAAGCCAGGAATCTTGGGGTTATTTTTTTTTTTATTATTCACAGCCCATAGTAAACCGTATACTAATTGCATCGATTGATCCTATAAAACACACCCAGCTAATATATGTTTGGGTTTCACTATGAATGCAGCCAGTAGCTGTACATTTGTATAAACAGACTAACCTAACCTAAAGGATCTTTAGCTACTAAATGAGATGGAGTAAAAGAGACACTATTAAAATCTGATAAATCTGCCAAATACGATCACCAAGCGGGATGAAATACCTTTACTGGCAAGAATCTCAAAAGTTCTCATTTTGCAGACATTTCAAAGCCTTCCCATGGTGTTCATTTGCTTCTGCCCCAACCCTCCCAATAAATAAATAAATAAATAAATAAAGACACCCACAGAGAAATCAATTAATCTTAAACATATTGCAGCTGGGAAGAAATATATAAATGGCTTTATAAATGCTATTAAATTGATAAGGGCATATTTTGCTGGGCAAAAATTAAATATTGATTCATTTCCAGCAGGCAGTCCCCTCTGGAATCCGTCTCCGGTTTATTTTTTCTGGCTTTTTTTTTCCCCCTGCCCTTTTCTTTCAGCTGTCATGTTCTAGCTAAGTAATTACCTTTTGTGTCCTCTCCCTTTTGCAAATCTCCGCTCCTAGTCCCTTGGACACAAAAGTCCTCTGCAAAAAGTTGAGGTTGGAGATTAAAAGTTAATTGGCCCTGAGCCAAGGGGAGGAAGAATGGTCAAAAAAAAAAAAAAGCTTAGAGATGTGTGGAAGAAAAAAAAAATCTACTGGAAGAGCCACAAATTCAGCCATGGAGGCGCAAGGGTGTGGTGGTGGGGGGGTGTATGTGTAGGAGGGATTGGGGGCAGTTTAGCCAAAGTAGACAATAGTAGAAACAGGGGCCTCTGGTGGCTCAGCAGACTAAGTCTGTCTGTTATTAACACAGCTGCTTGCAATTACTGCAGGTTCAAGTCCCACCAGGCCCAAGGTTGACTCAGCCTTCCATCCTTTATAAGGTAGGTAAAATGAGGAGCCAGATTGTTGGGGGCAATAAAAAGTTGACTTTGTATATAATATACAAATGGATGAAGACTATTGCTTAACACTGTGTAAGCCGCCCTGAGTCTTCGGAGAAGGGCGGGATATAAATTCAAAAAAAAAAAAGTTCCTAAAAACCAGCATGGCCATACCAGCATGGCTTTTCCAAAAGGCAACTGGACTTTCTTGGGTTTTTTTTTTCTTTGAAAACATTTCACTTCTCGCCCAAGAAGCTTGTTCAGTTCTAACTCAGCACTGAGGAAGCTTCTTGGATGAGAAGCAAAACTTTTTCAAAGAGGGAAACACCCCTTCCCCCACCCCCCCACCCCCAAGAATGTCCAGTTATTTTTCGGAAAAGCACATTTGGGACAACCGTGACCTGGATGGTTGAGAATCTCCAAAGACAGCAGAGTCTTCCTCCTTCAACAAACCTTTTGCTCAAGGAAGAATGCAACATCCATCTAAGAAACAACCGGAGAAATAATCTAAGATTTTGGCCAAAGAGGAGGAGGAGGTCCAAAATCCCAGAATCTTTTTCTTCTTCCAAGCCAGCCAAGAATCTACCTGCGCTGGAACAGACGGAGGTACACAAGTCCAACTCTCAAGGTGGCAACAGCGCTCAGTAGAAAATCTCAAGGTGGCCTTTAGCCAGTCTGGAAAGGGTCTTCTTTGGTCCAAAGCATTCAAGCAGAAATGGAGAAATGCCAACCTTTCACCTGTCTAGCATTATTTCCCTCCTCCCCCCCCAATACAACACCTGAGCATCTCATCTGTAAGACAACCGCGTCAGCAGATCTGTGCAAAAGCCGAAAAGGATCCGGCTCTGGTTTTAAAAAAGTCAAGCCAGCTGAATGGGATGATGGGATGTTTTTCCTAAGCTAAAATGCCCCCTCCAGCGGGCACGGGATGGATGGGTAGGAGGACGCTTGGGGCTTCAACCCAAAGAAACATCTGCGATCAATTTCTTCGAGGCACCCATCCAGTCGGGAGAGAATCCTTTTGGCTTGACAAGGCAACAGGCACCGCCAGTTTGAAATCAGTGGGGCCGTCGACCCCGGACAATGAGGGACCGCACGTCGGAGAAGGTCGGGAAGCCCAACCTGTCGCCCTCCATCTCCGTGCCTGCTCAGCAAGTCAGCGGCCCCGGTTGGTGCAGCGGCTGTGGATCTCCCCGAGTCGACTCACCGCGCCCGGGTTTAACCTCGCCAGACTTAGCCCCCCCCCCCCAAAAAAAAAGTGGGGAGATGAAGAAAATCTCAGCCCCGGGCCGAGCGATCTGGACCTCCCTTGGCAAGGAAGGAGAGCAACGCCTTCAGCCTTCGGTTTGATCTTAACGGGATCTCGCGCTCTTGCCTCCAAACCGGATCGGGACGGTTTCCACCGCTCCTTCTCCGGTTTCCACTCCGCGCGTCGCCTCTTTCAAAGCAGAAGAAGCGGGGCGGGGTCACGGGAGAGAGGACACGAGTGGGAAAGTTCTTGCGGGAGCGCAGCGCGCGGGGCAATTGCGGGAAAGTGCGGAGGGGAGGGAAACCAGGTTAGGAGGGAAGGACACAGGTTAGCGGGGAGGGAAAAAAGGTTAGGAAGGGAAGGAAACCAGGTTAGGGGGGGAAGGAAACCAGGTTAAGGGGAAGGAAACCAGGTTAGTGGGGAAAGGAAACCAGATTAGGAGAGGGAAAGCAGGTTAGGGGGGAAGGACACAAGTTAGGGGGAGGAGAAAAGGTTAGGAGGGGAAGGAAACCAGGTTAGGGGGAAGGGAAACCAGGTTAAAGGAAGGAAACCAGGTTGGGGGAGAAGGAAACCAGGTGGGGGAGAGAAACCAGGTAGGGGGTTGATCTCTCCAATCGACCTTCCAACCCTCCCCACGATCCCACCCCCACTCTCTCCCCTCCTCCCTCCCTGGACATGCAGCCTTGCGAAAGTTGCGCGCCTCACCTGCCCGAGGTTCAGGTAGCCATAAACCGAAGCCAACCGGTCCGCTTCGCCGGGGCCCCCCAGCACCCGCACGGCCCAATGGTTGGTGTAGTAGACGGTCCGGGACCGCCTAGCCGGCAGGCAAGCCGGCAGCGCCGCCAGCAGGAGCAGGTAGCTTTGTAAAGAGCGCATGGCGGCGGAGTCGGAGTCCCGCTGGCAACCGATGAGCGCTCGAGACCCGCTTGCCCGCTTTCCCAGTCCGGCGAGAGCGAATCGCGGCCAGGCGACCGGCTGCCTTAGCCCGCCGGTGGGTGGAGCCTCGACCTCTTAAGGCGGCCGCGGCCAGCCGGGAAGGGGGGGGGAGGAAAAGGGGGGGGAGACCGGGTGGGGGAGGAGGTGGCGGCCTCCCATCCCCAGTGCCGGAGTGGAGCTGCGCCCCGGGATCCCGGGCAAGACAGCTGTTCCTCGCTGCCCGCCTCGGAGCTGCGGTGCCAGCCAGGGATGCTGCAGCATAGAGGACGGGCAGCGGCTGTTGCCGCCGCTGCTGCTGCTGCTTTGGGCATTCTGCCTTCGGCCCGCCAGCCAGCCAGCCTGCCAGCCTGAGCCTTTGGAAGCAGAAAGCAGCGCCGCTCCAACAGGGGCACCCCAAGGCTGCTCGACTCCGCCGCCGCCGCCGCCGCCGCCGCTGCCGCTCGGATGGAACCGACGGAGCTGGGATTGGGGTTGCGTTTGGGGATGTACACGACCTCCAACTCCTCTGCCCGCTCTCGCCATCCCATCCCATCCCTTCCCTTCCCTTCCCTTCCCGAGGCTTTTGCGGAACTCAAGCCGATGTCCCAGCTAAAGCTTAGAATCTCTCTTGGATTGTTTTAGTCGCCGCAGGAGTTTTCGGAGAATTTGGTTGGACTGCGCGCGCCTCCGTTCCGGGGACCGCCTGGCCGGCAGGCAAGCCGGCAGCGCCGCCAGCAGGAGCAGGTAGCTTTGTAAAGAGCGCATGGCGGCGGAGTCAGTCCCGCTGGCAACCGATGAGCGCTCGAGACCCGCTTGCCCGCTTTCCCAGTCCGGCGAGAGCGAATCGCGGCCAGGCGACCGGCTGCCTTAGCCCGCCGGTGGGTGGAGCCTCGACCTCTTAAGGCGGCCGCGGCCAGCCGGGAAGGGGAGGAAGGGGAGACCGGGTGGGGGGGGGAGGAGGGGTGGCGGCCTCCCCATCCCCCAGTGCCGGAGTGGAGCTGCGCCCCGGGATCCCGGGCAAGACAGCTGTTCCTCGCTGCCCGCCTCGGGGCTGCGGTGCCAGCCAGGGATGCTGCAGCATAGAGGACGGGCAGCGGCTGTTGCCGCCGCTGCTGCTGCTGCTTTGGGCATTCTGCCTTCGGCCCGCCAGCCAGCCAGCCTGCCAGCCTGAGCCTTTGGAAGCAGAAAGCAGCGCCGCTCCAACAGGGGCACCCCAAGGCTGCTCGACTCCGCCGCCGCCGCCGCCGCCGCCGCTGCCGCTCGGATGGAACCGACGGAGCTGGGATTGGGGTTGCGTTTGGGGATGTACACGACCTCCAACTCCTCTGCCCGCTCTCGCCATCCCATCCCTTCCCTTCCCTTCCCTTCCCTTCCCGAGGCTTTTGCGGAACTCAAGCCGATGTCCCAGCTAAAGCTTAGAATCTCTCTTGGATTGTTTTAGTCGCCGCAGGAGTTTTCGGAGAATTTGGTTGGACTGCGCGCGCCTCCGTTCCGGGGACCGCTTTTCTTTCTCCCCGGTTTGACCTAGATGTGGGGGGGGCCTTAAAAATGAATATGTTCCCCCTCCTGTTTTTATTTCGGTTTGAAAAAGACGAATTCTGCAATAGCTGGGCGTGCGGGGGTTGTGTTAGATTTTTCTTTTTTTACATTCGGGTGTCCGCTTAATGTTGAACGTAGTTTAGGCTTTGAACAAGTTGATGGTGGTACGATAATAGGAAATCGAATTCCAAATGTGAGCTGCATCGCTTTCCTCCACCTTTCTCTCTTTGTGTGTGTGTGTGTGGTTGTGGTTGTTTGGGTTTCCATTTTGCTTGATAAAAGGTTCTGGGCTCCTCTTAAAGCTTTTACTCGGTGACCTTGAGCTGCCCTGTAAATAACTCCTTTCTATAGATTTCGAAGTAATAAAACCAAAATGCACATTAAAGCTAAAATATACAGCCCTCCATAACAAAATAACAAGACTCTGGTGGCTTCCTAAAAGAGGAACAAATGCAATATAAGCAATATAAGCTTATAATAATAAATTTGTTTGCCTTTAAGGTGTCACTGATGCTATAGCTGTTGTTGCAGAAGATTAACACAGATGCCCTGTTGTAAAACCAACACAACTTTGTCTATGGAAATCATAATAAAACAACAGCCTGGCATAGATTTGCTCTTATTTGAAGAGGAAATCCATTCTTGCTCAAACAATGAATCCACTAAGCATTTAAATACAGGTAGTCCTCAACTTACAACAGTTCATTTAATGATCGCTACAATGGCACGGGAAAAAAAGTGACTTATGATCATTTTTCACACTTACAATTCTCGCAGCATCTCTATGAACAAAATTCAAACAACTTGGCAACTGACTCATATTTATGACGGTTGCGGTGTCCCGGGGTCATGTGATCCCCTTTTGTGACCTTCTGACAAGCAAAAATCTCTGGGCCTCTGTAGCTCAGACTGCTAATGCAGTCTGTTATTAACAGCAGCTGCCTGCAATTACTGCAGGTTCTAGTCCCACCAGGCCCAAGGTTGACTCAGCCTTCCATCCTTTATAAGGTAGGTAAAATGAGGACCCAGATTGTTGGGGGGGCAATAAGTTGACTTTGTATATAAATATACAAATAGAATGAAGACTATTGCTAACATAGTGTAAGCCGCCCTGAGTCTTCGGAGAAGGGCGGGATATAAATGCAAAAAAAAAAAAAGTCAATGGGCGAAGCCAGATTCATTTAACAACCAGGTTACTAATTTAACAACTGCAGTGATTCACTTGATAATTGTAACAAGAAAGGTTGTAATATGGGGCAAAATTCACTTAACAGATGTCTCACTTAGCAACAGATATTTGGGGCTCCATTGTGGTCGTAAGTCAAGGACTATCTCTACCCCTTTCTTCAAAAAAAAAAAAAAAGAAATAGAAGTGAGCAAACGGTTGCAGCTCACAGCAGGAAGCAGGTTTGCTATTATGAAGTCCCAAGCAAAACCCCCAGCATTTCCAGGGAAGGTTGATAAAGATCACAAGGTTGATATAAAGACCATGATCTCTTGGGTATAGGCCAAGTAGGTCAAAAAATTCAAGATGGTGGCAACAACCATCCAATCAAAGCCCTTTCTCTTTTTTTTATTATGTAGCATATGTAAAAAGGGGGCAGGATGTCAATCACATCAAACAATTGTAATTTTTTTAAAAATAGCAATAAAACTTATATACCGCTTTACAGCCCTCTCTAAGTGGTTTACAGAGTCCATGCATTGCCCCCAGCAATCTGAGTCCTCATTTTACCCACCTCGGAAGGAAGGATGGAAGGCTGAGTCATCCTTGAGCCGGTGAGGATCGAACTGCCAAATTCCAGGGAGCCGGCAGTCAGCAGACGTAGCCTGCAGTACTGCACTCTAACCACTGCGGCACCACGGCTCTTCTCCCTTAATTCTCCCTTCCTGCAGACAGCTTGATCTTTAGCTGACTTCCCATCAATGCTAGCCTATTGTTTGTATCACCTTGCATTATTTAATAAATGGTCATTGACTGGATTTATCCAACTTGCAAAGCTCTAAAGCAAAGAGCATTTTACCCAGGTGTAATGTATGGTTGAAGCTGAGAGCTCTCTCCTTGGAATGTGGAATTAGAGGCAAAAACATACTCTAATTATTGAATAACAGAATTGGAAGGCCCTTTGGAGGTCTTCTAGTCCAACCCCTGCTCAAACAGGAAACCATATACCTGTGATGGTGAACCCATGGCATGTGTGCCAGAGGTGGCCCTCTCTGTGGGCACTCGCACCGGGCAGCTGATCTTGGTGGGCATTGGAAAACAGCCCAAAAAAACAGGCATGCGCACGCCAGCCAGCTGGTCTTTGGGTTTTCGGTGCTCCAGCACACGTGAAGACCAGCTGACTGGCATAGAAGGATGGAAGCTGGTCTTTGGATTTCCGGCGCTCCAGTGCACACATAGGCACATACATGGACGCGCATTCCAGTTTGGGTACTCGTTGCCGAAAAGGTTCCCCATCACTGCCATATACCATTTCAGACAAATGGTTGTCTAATCTCCTCTATATTAGTTTAATTTATATCCTGATTTCCTTCCAAGAATGCAAGGTAAAGTATATACTGCTAGCTTTTTCTCCTCCTCTATTTTCCCAAGTTGCCCCAGGATAGTGACTATCTCCACAGTAACTAACTCAGCTGATCATGCAAAATTCAGGGCAGACAGGGGAGGCCTAGTTTAATATGCCTGAGTATAACTCATAAAATCATCTGCTACAATGTCCTTCCTGTCGAAGACTGCTTCAGCTTCAATCACAACAATACACGAGCACACAATAGATTTAAGCTTAATGTGAACCGCTCCAAACTCGATTGCAGAAAATACGACTTCAGCAACAGAGTTGTTAATGCCTGGAATGCACTACCTGACTCTGTGGTCTCTTCCCAAAATCCCCAAAGCTTTAACCAAAGACTATCTACTATTGACCTCACCCCATTCCTAAGAGTCCTGTAAGGGGCGAGCATAAGAGCACCAGCGTGCCTACCTTTCCTGTCCTAATGTTCCTTTTGATTGTATCCAATTCGTATGGTTATTTCATGCTTATACTTATATATACTGTTGTGTTTGACAAATAAATAAATTAAATAAATAAATAAATAAATATCTTAATAACTGCATCACACTGGTGTCCTTTCAGATCTCTGAAAAACCTATACCCCAAGGTTAGGAGTGGTATTCACTTACTTTACTACCAGTTCGCAAATATGAGTGCGCCCCTGTCCATGCATGTGCCTGGCCTTTCACACGTGCTTAGCTAGCGTGTGCGCCTTCCATGCACGCGCCCAGCCTCAAAAACCTGCCTAAATAGGATGGCATAGAGCCGGGGTGAGTGGGCTATTTCCACTACCTGCAATTTCCACTACCGGTTTGGGTGAATTGGTCCAAACCGGCTGAATACCACATCTGGCAGAGGTCCCATATAACAACAAAAGTCCTGGGAAACAAGAGGGAACCCATTGGGATACAAAACCCAGGGAATGAACCAAACATTCCTTCGCTATTTCTGGGATCCAGTCCCTCAGGGGAAGATCACAGCAAGTCATCAACCTCCATCCTCTTCCAATTCAGCCACTAAATCGCAAAGAGTCTTGCAAGTTTCATCGAGGTAGCCAGCTAAGCCAACAAAGGAATGACACACATCAAATAATGGCTTGTAAAGATCTCTCAGTAGCCATTCCCATCACCCATAATTTGATAATACTCCAACTTCCAATGCATATTTTCATGGCAATAGAAGTTGAGGATGTTCTGACCAGCTTAAAAGGATTCAGAATGCTGTGTTATACTTCATTTAGCTTTAGTTTAAGTGTCTGGTGTAAAATGGGTTTGTGCCTTTTATAAACTTTGCCTAAGGGCTTTGCAAACCCCAGGCCTAAACAGCCAGTGTGTTAGATTATGGGTGACTTCCATAACCACCCTGAACCACAATCTAATATTTTAACCGGAATGTTGCATTCAGTTTTGGTCACCACGATGTAAAAAAGATGTTGAGACTCTAGAAAGCATGCAGAGAAGAGCAACAAAGATGATTAGGGGACTGGAGGCTAAAATATATGAAGAACAGTTGCAGGAACTCGGTATGTCTAGTTTAATGAAAAGAAGGACTAGGGGAGACATGATAGCAGTCTTCCAATATCTCAGGGGCTGCCACAAAGAAGAGGGAGTCAAGCTATTCTCCAAAGCACCTGAAGGCAGGACAAGAAGCAGTGGGTGGAAATTAATCAAGGAGAGAAGCAACCTAGAACTAAGGAGAAATTTCCTGACAGTTAGAACAATTAATCAGTGGAACAACTTGCCTGCAGAAGTTGTGAATGCTCCAACACTGGAAATTTTTAAGAAAATGTTGGATAGCCATTTGTCTGAAATGGTGTAGGGTTTCCTGCCTGGGCAGGGGGTTGGACTAGAAGACCTCCAAGGTCCCTTCCAACTCTGTTATTATAACCTGACACATCTACCTGGTGAAGCCAGCTTGCTTGTTTAGCGGCTATTTTAAAAGAGGGTGCGAACTTTTAGTTAATGAGTAAGCTGTTCTGAAGTTTACCATAGATAAGCTTGTTGAATGGAATTGCCTCACTGCTTCCATGAGGGTCAGTGAAATTCAATACTGGAAGACCTCAGGCAGGAAAGGCCATTCCAGGTCATTGGATGGATTTGAGGTAATTTCAATACACTTCTCAACATCTTTATCCTCAGATGACTCGATGGGCAGCAGAAAGTCACTGACTCACTGTCCTTTTATCATCTTTAAAGAAACTTTGATTCAAGGCTGCTAGACAGAACGCAGGCTTGTATCTTGGAAACGAATCGGGAAGAGCAGGTTTACATATCAGCAAAGGTGCCAAGAAGACCAAGCAAGCTTTTCTCACCTATTTGAATGGATTATAATACGCTACAGATAAATAGTTAATATTAACCAAAAAGATTAGCTCACTTTAGCGTTCAAAAGCCTTTCAGAGTGGAGCCAAGATCCTCATAAGATGGTGGCCACCATAAATAAATAAATAGTTAATAAACAATTTCCATGTCTCCACTGAACTCCATTCCTATGACGTGGGAAACGCACAATATCTCCATCCAGGTATGTATATTAAAAGGATCAGTTCTGCTGACCATATGTTATTTATACTTTGTACTAACATCTCATCTCCTTAAATCCTTCTAAAAAGTAGTTTTTTTTCCTTTCTTGTTTTAAAGATGGCTCATGATCCAGCCAAAGTGGAAGAGATTTTTCAAGCGAGATAAAGATGGAGCTCTTGGCACTTAATTGATGTAATTCCTTAATAATTTTGCAGAGTAGATTCTAGGGCCCTGGTTTTATAACTTGTCCATAACACTGGCTCACTCCACTATGGTTTCCTAAATAAAACCCAGTTTGCTGGTTCATACACCACACTTAAGCCAAAGCAAACAAATTCTTCTAGGTGTCATTCTTAAAAATGATTTAAGTATTTTCTCAAAACAAAATAAAGAGAGAAAAAACACCAAGTGAGCATATATGTTTCTGATTATTTAAAACTAATAAATGAAATATTTTTTAAAAACCTATGGTTGAGTTATAAATATGGATAAATATACATGTTTCTCTTATGGTCCGTTCAGCATATGTGGTATCTGCATTTATTTAGTTCCCCCCAACTTTAGCATCTCACCAAGAAAACACCTCAATATTGTTTATCCCAGTCTCCTTTCTTCTGTTTCTAAGTCACAGGTAGCTTAACCATGGTTTGTCAAAAAACACACCATTTTTTTTTTTTGCATTTATATCCCGCCCTTCTCCAAAGACTCAGGGCAGCTTACACTATGTCAAGCAATAGTCTTCATCCATTTGTATATTATATACAAAGTCAACTTATTGCCCCCAACAATCTGGGTCCTCATTTTACCTACCTTATAAAGGATGGAAGGCTGAGTCAACCTTGGGCCTGGTGGGACTTGAAATTGCAGTAATTGCAAGCATCTGTGTTAATAACAGACTGTCTTAGCAGTCTGAGCCACCAGAGGCCCATTATTCTAAATCAGTCTGTTTAACCATAGTATGTTGAAAAAGAACACAATTCACTTCTGGCAACAACCATAATATCGAACACATTCTAGGCCAGGGGTCTCCAACCTTGGTCCCTTTAAGACTTGTGGACTTCAACTCCCAGAGTCCCTCAGCCAGCAAAGGAACTCTGGAGTTGAAGTCCACAAGTCTTAAAGGGACCAAGGTTGGAGACCCCTGTTCTAGGCAACGAACCCTCCATGGTTTCAGCTTGGTGTATTTTCTCAACTTAATCTTATTGTTTATATTTCATATTTCTGAATTTTCCCTCAAAGAGGGACTCAGGGCGGTGTACACTATATATTCATATTCAATAAATATATTCAAATCTTCATATTCAAGCCACAAGAGTGATCGCTCTATTGTTTTTAACTTTAAAAATACACTACCAGCAAAATTGCGCTACATTTTGTAGAATTAAGAGAGAAATCGCTCACTCTCTAAAGAGATGCTTATGGGAGGGGGAATAATATAGCATTTGCATCCAGTTTTGCTACTCAGCAAATATTAACACTGTACCTCAGAGGTCTTCAAACTTGGCAGCTTTAAGACTTGTGGACTTCAACTTAATTTAAACTTAATGTTAACCGCTTCAATCTTGATTGCAGAAAATATGACTTCAGTAACAGAGTTATTAATGCTTGGAACACATTACCTGACCCTGTGGTCTCTTCTCAAAATCCCAAAATCTTTAACCAAAAACTATCTACTATTGACCTCACCCCATTCCTAAGAGGTCTATAAGGGGCGTGCATAAGAGCACAAAAGTGCCTACCGTTCCCTGTTCTATTGTTCCTCTTCATTATATCCAATTAATATAGTTATTACATATTTATGCTCATATATATGCTTATATAGAATAGAATAGAATAGAATAGAATAGAATAGAATAGAATAGAATAGAATAGAATTTATTGGCCAAGTGTGATTGGACACACAAGGAATTTGTTTTGGTGCATATGCTCTCAGTGTACATAAAAGAAAAAGAAAGAAAAAAAAGAAAAAAAATACCTTCATCAAAGGTACAACATTTACAACACAAATGATGGTCATGGGTTGCAAGTTAACCCTTAGTGATAGCAACAAAAAGTTACAGTCATACAGTCATAAATGGAAAGAGATTGATGATGAAAACGATGAGAAGATTATATTATATAGTTATTTCATGTTAATGCTTATATATACTGTTATGACAAAAAAAAAAAACAACTCCCAGAATTCCTTCAGTTCTGGGAGTTGAAGTCCACAAGTCTTAAAGGTACCAAGTTTGAAGACCTCTGCTGTAATGTATAGCTATTGTGGAGCATTTTGCCAGTGATGGATGGTGCCAATACATAATTGGAACCACCGATTGCTGAGCTGATGTATGGTACCAGCACACAATCAAAGGAAGAACTTCTTTTTTTGTTGGTGCACCAAGCTTGAGATGTTGTTTAAGGAAGACCCACCAACCACGTATCATACAACCGGTCTGTTTTTGAGAAGGGGAAAAGCTCTGAACTTTTTGGAGTAACAGCAGAGTACAGCCTCAAATCTAACATTATTAACTGCATAAGAAGGTGTTATTCCTGGATCTCCCCTTCCAGTTTTTCCAAATATGATGGAATTAATATTGAGGTTGTGGCAGCCATGTTGTCTGCGACTCCCTGCCCCACGGTGGCTTATTTCAAATCACCCTTGTATTGGATTCAGTACAGTTCCTGCCTGCAAAATTATGGAATGAATGTTTCTCATAGTCACCTTTATGAATGTTTCCATTTAAAGCCAGAGGCCACTTCAAATACCACACTGGGTGGGGGGGGGGGAGGGAGGAGAAATACCGAAGTGAGCAAGAGTATCTCTTACTTTTCGTTCTGCACTTCGTTCTCACTCTGTCCCTTTCTTTCCCATTTCTCCTCAACCCTTTGAAAATGCCTGTGTGTGGGCCAATTCACATATGCTGCTAAGTTTTTATATTTGCTTTTTTTTTTTTGGCTTTTATTTATTTATTTTATTTATTTTATTAGATTTCTAGACCGCCCTTCTCCCGAAGGACTCAGGGCGGTGTACAGCCAAGATAAAAATAAACAATGTACAATTAAAAACTAAATTAAAAAACTTATTATACTATTGAGCCGAAAAAATTAAAATATTTAAAATCTAAAAACCCTAATTTAAAACTTAAATAAAATTTAGATTCAAAATCTAGAGAAATTAAGAAAGCCCCGCACGAACAAACAAATATGTTTTCAATTCGCGGCTAAAGGTCCGAAGGTCCGATATTTGGCGTAAACCAGGGGGAAGTTCATTCCAAAGAGTAGGAGCCCCCACAGAGAAGGATCTTCCCCTGGGGGCCGCCAGCCGACATTGTCTGGCGGACGGCACCCTGAGAAGTCCCTCTCTGTGTGAGCGTACGAGTCGGTGGGAGGCATGAGGCTTTGTGGGTTGCATAAACACAAAGAGTTAAGGGTTCTCCCCAAGTGGTGAAATTCAAATATTTTTTACTACCGGTTCTGTGGGCGTGGTGTGGCTTGGTGGGCGTGGCTTGGTGGGCGTAGCAGGGGAAGGATACTGCAAAATCTCCATTCCCACCCCACTCCAAGGAAAGGATACTGCAAAATCCTCATTCCCATCCCACTCTGGGGCCAACCAGAGGTGGTATTTGCCGGTTCTCCGAATTACTCAAAATTTCCGCTAATAGTATTCTGAACTGCTCAAAATTTCCGCTACCGGTTCTCTGAACTACTCAACATTTCCGCTATCGGTTCTCCAGAACCTGCTGAATTTCACCCGTCGTTCTCTCCCCCCGCCCAATAAATCATGATTTAAAAGCCATACCCTTGCATGTTGCATGAACATAGCCATCTTCTGGATGTTCAAAGCAGTACAGCCATTGACTGTGTCCATGTAACATGCTAAAGCAAGGTTAGATGAATCTGGCTTACTATATTGCCTCAACTGCCTGGATTCACACAACACTTCGAAATATTTTTATTCTACACAGACTGAGCCATATAGCTTATTGAATGACAAACTAGCCAACCGATCACATCTTAAACTAGTGTGTTTTGTGACTCCAGCGAAAGGTAGCCCGGTCATCTTCAAGCCAATTGGGATCCTCCAACCTTTTTTTCCCCAATGAGGCCTTTGCAAAGCCTACTAATGTGAAAGGGGTGAAGTTGGCTTCAAATCAAGCCTGACTCTTTTTGACTTTAATGCATTGTCCATGTATTTTTCTGGGCAATAATATACAACGGGTTCACCATTGCTTTCTTGCTAGGAGATTTCTAAATACTGGTTTGCTTTTTTTTTTTTGTTTGTTTGTTTACATTTATACCCCGCCCTTCTCCGAAGACTCAGGGCGGCTTACAGTGTATAAGGCAATAGTCTCATTCTATTTGTATATTTTTACAAAGTCAACTTATTGCCCCTCCAACAATCTGGGTCCTCATTTTACCTACCTTATAAAGGATGGAAGGCTGAGTCAACCTTGGGCCTGGTGGGGCTCGAACCTGCAGTAATTGCAGGCTTTGTGTTCTTAATAACAGGCTTTACCAGCCTGCGCTATTCACCGGCTTGCTGAGGTCAACCATGTCTTGTCACCTAATGGAACTACATTTTATGGTACAGTCCGGAGGAATACAGCTAGTCTTCGACTTAACGACCACAATTGAGCCCAAACTTCCTGTTGCTAAGAGAGAGAGACAGAGAGAGACATCTTTGTTAAATGAATTTTGGTTGTTAAGTGAATCAGTTCTCCCAATTGACTTTGCTTATCAGAAAGTCACAAAAGGTGATCACGGGACCCCGGGACACTGCAACAGGCATAAATATGAGTCACTTGCCAAGCATCTCTATTTTCATGACATGACCGTGGGGATGCTGCAACGGTCATATATGCGAAAAATGGTCAGAACTCACTTTTTTCAGTGCCGTTGTAAGTTCAAACGGTCACTAAATGAACTGCTAAGTCAAGGACTATTTGTGCATTTCTTCCATTCTACCACTGAGGAGGCAAAGGGGGGGACCCAAGACCCCATTTATTTATTTTATTTATTTATTTATTTGTCGAGTACGTATTAGATAATATATATATATAGGTATAAGCATGAATTGAATACATAAAGTGAATACAATTAAAGGGAACATTAGGACAGGGACGGTAGGCACGCTGGTGCTCTTATGCACGCCCCTTACAGACCTCTTAGGAATGGGGTGAGGTCAACAGTAGACTGTCTTAGGTTAAAGCTTTGGGGGTTTGGGAATGAAACCAATGCATTCCAGGCATTGACCACTCTGTTGCTGAAGTCGTATTTTCTGCAATCGAGTTTGGTGCGGTTTACGTTTGTTGTTGCTGTTGAGATGGAAATGAGCATGAAAGACAGTCAACAGCCAATGGCAGATTCTATTATTTCAACCATGGCAATTTTGTCCTTTACGCACTCTTTTGCTTGCCAGGTGTGTTGGGCCACAACTCCCATCTTAAATGCTCCCTGGAGTTTCTAGAAGTTGCAATCTACTTATATCTGGAAGATACCAGGCTGGTGAGGTTTGAATTTTGCTTATGAGGATTTCTGAGCCTCTAAAACCGAGGGTCGGTTTTATCCCAGGAGGCGATTTGTATCTTGTTTTGTCAAAACCGCAGATTATATTACTGGAATCCCACCAAGCATATCTTCTTATCTTATCCAATGATTGGTTTCTTTCAGACAGCTGAGCCCTGTGGGGGAAATTCACTACTATCCGTGTCTCACAATGTTTAAACAGGCCCCAGGAAGTTGGTGGACTTCAAAATATCAGAGAATAGATTTTCCAGCCAAATACAGGAGTCCCTTGTATTTGCTAAGGGAACGTCTTCGGTATAAACCCAGCTTTAAAATACCATGGGTTTATCTATTGTTTAATTGGGTCAGAAGCAGGGGTGAAATCCAGCAGGTTCTGGAGAACCGGTAGTGGAAATTTTGAGTAGTTTGGAGAATCGGTAGTTTGGAGTAGTTTGGAGAACCGGCAAATGCCATCTCTGGCTGGCCCCAGAGTGGGGTGGGAGTGGAGACTTTGCAATATCCTTCCCCCAGGAGTGGGGAGGGAATGAGGATTTTGCAGTATCCTTCCCCTGGAGTGGGGTGGGAATGGAGATTTTACAGTATCCTTCCCCTGCCACGCCCAACAAGCCACGCCCACAGAACCGGTAGTAAAAGAAATTGAATTTCATCACTGGTCAGAAGCATCACAATTAAAATAAGGCATACTGTATGATGTAAAATTTTAAATTGAGATATGTACAAGGTAAACAACTCTTGCCCAGAAATCAGCAACATTAATTGTGTTCTGTCGCACTGCCATGAGGT
Organism: Ahaetulla prasina; assembly: GCF_028640845.1. NCBI lineage: Eukaryota > Metazoa > Chordata > Lepidosauria > Squamata > Colubridae > Ahaetulla > Ahaetulla prasina. The sequence continues at coordinate 11,240,629 of NC_080551.1, forward strand.
CCTTGAATGCGCACCAATCAGGACGCAAAGAACGAGCAAGGTTTGCTTCAACATAGTATACTGATTAAACCACAACTGACTTTTATACCACGCTTAGCCCAATGCCAAGCAAGACGTACGAATGGTTCAGCACAGTGTGCTAGCTCAAAGGGGCAATGTTTTCAAAACACACTAAACAATGCTCTGCTTTATCACCCTTCATGGCTGAGACAAATTTGAAGCCTTCTTTTCTATTCTGTTCATTCCAGGTTTTTGTGGGGGTTTTGTTGTTATTGTTCTTTTAAAAGGAATATAAAGAAACAGGCCTTGCACAAGTGGACCTCTAGTAACCTGAATTCAATCAGTTGAATAAATGAATAAGCAAGTTAGCTTTGTCAACAGAAAACAGCCATAGGATAGATTTCCCAGAGAAAGTGAGGGGGGGAGAGGGAGAGGGAGGGAGAGGGAGACGAAGGAAAGAGAGAAAGAAAGAATGAATGAGAATTTAGCCACTGAGAACCGACATAAAGATTTTAGAATTCAGTAGAAACCTTGAAAGAATTGGCGCAGGAGGCAGCTAGACACACATGGGGGGGTAGACAAAGAGAGAGAGAGACAGACAGACAGACAGAGAAAGAGACATAGAAACAGAGAGAGACAGAAAGACAGAGATGGAGAGACAGACACAGAGAGAGAGACACACAAAGAGAGAGAAACAGAGACGGAGAGACAGAAGGATAGAGACAGAGAGACAGAGAGAGAGAAAGAGAGACTGAGAGAGAGACAGAGACAGAGACAGAGAAACAGAGAGAGACAGAAAGACAGAGACGGAGAGACAGACACAGAAAGAGAGAGAGATAGAGAGAGAGAGAGAAACAGAGACGGAGAGACAGAAGGACAGAGACAGAAAGACAGAGAGAGAGACTGAGAGAGACAAAGAGAGAGAGAGCGACAGACTGACACAGAGGCACAAAGACACAGGGACAGAAACTGCTCTGCTTCTTCCTCATATAAATACATACTGTGTGCCTACAGTAATATATTTCATTAGTGAATGAAATAAAGCATTAAAAACCTTATGAGCTGTTCTCTGCTCCCTTCAAGAAAACTGTGAGCTGGGCTGGAAATAGGAATGGAAACAATCCAGTGGGAAAAACCACTGAGCTGACTTCTGTTTTGACAGTGTACAAAGACTCTGACTTTCCTCAACAAATATCTGAGATTCCTCAGCCTCTCGAATCCTAATTCTGGAAAGATCTCGCTCCATCTCCTCAACTGAGGGAGTCTTTGGCTATCATCCTGAAAGGGCATTTCATTCTTTAATTCTATTTAGAAATGGCTGCTAGTATCACATGAAGGCATTAAGGGACTGGTGGAAGTTCTTGAGCAGATCATGAACCATCTGGGTTGGACATCATCCCTGTTGAATTTACTCCTGTCTCTAGAGTTACCCATTAATGAGAAACTATCTGTGGCTTTCTGAGGAGTAAATACACTCCACTAGAGAGACCTTCTCAGAGGATGGGCTCCAGCATGAGTTTAAAAGCTTGGAAGACAAAACGTCTGGTCACAGTGACCGACCCAGGTTGAATCTTGCAAGATTATCCCGGGACTCATATGTATATTCATGAGAGATATGGGTGGCTAGCCCTTCAAACAGTAAATACATTCTCAACTTCTTGACTAGATCACGTTTGTTGTTGTTAATTGCGAAGCCATGTCCGACCCATCGCGACCCCATGGACAATGTTCCTCCAGGCCTTCCTGTCCTCTATTCCTCCCCCCTGGGTCCATTGAAGCTCACGGCAACTGCTTCAGTCACTCCATCCATTCACCTTGTTCCCTGTAGTCCCCTTCTTCTTTTGCCCTCTATCTTTCCCAGCATTAGGCTCTTCTCCAGTGAGTCCTTCCTTCTCATTAGGTGGCCAAAGGATTTGAGTTTCATCCTCAGGATCTGGCCTTCTAAAGAGCATCAGGGTTGCTCTCCTCTAGGACTGGATCGCCTTGCAGTCCAAGGGACTCGCAGAAGTCTTCTCTAGCACCAGAGTTCAAAGGCCTCAATTCTTTGGCGCTCAGCCTTCCTTATGGTCCAACTTTCACAGCCATGCATTGAAACTGGGAAAACCATCGCCTTGACTATACGCACTTTTGTTGGCAGGGTGATGTCTCTGCTTTCACATCCTAAGGCTCAAATGATCGTTACTAGAAAGAAAAATAAGGTTGACTTTTCAGCTAGAGGGACCTCAAGGTTCTTCTGGTGAGTCACAGGCTGAAATGTTAACAAAATTCATGGACTTTAGCTGACCCATATTGTACCTTGGGCTCAATAAATTAAGCCGCTCTAAATTAAACATCAGCTTCTCTTTTGCTGCGGGGAGGACAAGGGGAAGGGAATATGCCCTTATTTTGAAAACAGCTTATTATTCTTGGTTAGACATAATTACACTCTGTCCGCAAAATGAGGTATCCAGAAGAATGATTAATGCTTAATAGCAAGTTAATGCAATTCTAAGATTGTGAAGAAATTAAAAACCAAATGTTAAACCTGATTCAAGTGTTGAAGCGATGGTGACCATTATCTACCAGCCGGCACGTTTGTGGCCTGTATCAAACTAAAAGATCCACAGTGGTCAATTAGGAAGGAAAATTAAAAAATACATTAAAGCTGCAATCCTATGCATGCCTACGTGGAATATATAGTTTCGGCAAACAGTTGTAGCTTAGTTCTGCATAGAAAACATGCCAATTCACACATCACTATAAGTTACAATGTAATTTACTTGCTATTAATTTGGCAGCTTACATGAAGCCAGCTGTTGGCTGTTTTTGTAGACATGCTGCACCCTATAAAAGGGATGATGAGGTTATATATAAGTTACTATTCTGCCATGTGCTGTTCATAGCATGGTTTGAAAGCTAAACTGAGAGTTTCTGGTTTCTATAATCCAAACTGTTGAGTCCCAAGTAGGCCCCCAACCTGGTTAAACAAGTCAAGGGCAATATGGGTAAGATGATGGCACAATATCTAACTGCTCGTGATAAACCAAGGTTTATGGCTTGGATAGCTGCGCAGATCAAGCCAATGTTGGTTTATTCTACAACTGACTTATATAAAGGTAAAAGTTTCCCTTGTCCCATCTTGTCCAATTTTAGTGGGGAATTGTCATCTCCACTTCTTTAGCCAAGGGGGCCAATGTTGTCCAAAGACATTTACATGGTCATGTGGCCGGCATGATACGTCAAAGGCACACGGAAAACTGTCACCTTCCCACCGAAATGGTACCTATTTATCTACTCACATTTGTCTGCTTTCAAATTGTTCCTGGGGCAAATAATGGGAGCTCACCCTGTCACAGACTGCTCAGATCTCGAATTCGGGCTGTCAGCATTTTTAACCACTGAACTACCATGTCCTTTAGCTTCTAAAGCCAACCGTGACACGCAATGCCCGAACCTAATCCAAAAACACACAGAATTGCATCCATTCATTTAATTTAAAACCAGTGGTGAAATCCAATTTTTTTTTTACTATCGGTTCTGTGGGCGTGGCTTGGTGGGCGTGGCAGGGAAGGATATTGCAAAATCCCTTCCCACTCCTGGGGGAAGGATATTGCAAAAACTCCATTCTACGGGACCGCCTACTGCCGGCTTCTATCTCCCATCGTCCAGTACGCTCCCACAGAGAGGGACTCCTCAGGGTGCCGTCAGCCAAACAGTGTCGACTGGCGGCCCCCAGGGGGAGGGCCTTCTCTGTGGGAGCTCCGACCCTGTGGAACGAACTTCCCCTCGGACTTCGACAATTACCTGACCTTAGGACCTTTCGCCGCGAACTTAAAACTTATTTATTTCATATGGCTGGACTAGCTTGATTTTTATTTTTATTGGATGGGTTTTTAAAATTGTGTTATTTTACAGGGGAGTATGTTTTTTTAACATTTTGGGCATTTAAATTAGTTTTTTAAGGGTTGTTTTAAATTATTGTGTGTATTTATATTTTATCTGCCTGTTCACCGCCCTGAGTCCTTCGGGAGAAGGGCGGTATACAAATTAAAATATTATTATTATTATTATTATTATTATTATTATTATTATTATTATTATTATTATTATTATTATTATTATTATTATTATTATTATTATTATTATTATTCCCACCCCACTCTGGGGCCAGCCAGAGGTAGTATTTGCCGGTTCTCCGAACTACTCAAAATTTCCGCTACCGGTTCTCCAGAACCTGTCAAAACCTGCTGGATTTCACCCCCGTTTCAAATGTTTATTGATATACAGTAACAAAACGTCACTCTAGTATTACGTCGGAAGAATCTGATGCAGATTACACTTAGAATGTAAATATGGATTCTATATAGATTCACCCTTTTAGGGTAGAGCCTATTTCAGCTTGCTTGGTCTGGACTTGGCAGGTTGCGGAGAAACCCAGCTAATGTTTAATGTAATGAGTGAGACCAGCCATAAAGTTGAAGAATATGTATAGCGAGAGTAGATCAATTGGATACTCTATTAAATTGTTGTAAAAAATCATGCATGTTTTACATTAATAGGTCCGCCGAGAAGCTGCCTGAAACATTCTGTTTGCTGCCATATCTACTTCTGCTTTATTTATTATGGAATACCTTGTAATTTGTATGAATTATTCCACTCATCCATATGTTAGGCCTCTAGGGCAGGTGCTGGTTATTATCTGAACACTTCAGAAGAAGGCTAAGAGGACATGGGGCTTATCCAAGGCCACTTATTACCCTCTAACATTTCAACCAGAGATTTCCGAGTTTACACCTAAGCGAGAGTAAACCATGTATTGTTCTCTAGGTACTTTCAAGCAGCTCTCCCAGCTGTCTACGACAGCAGGGTGTGCTGGGAGTTCTAGCTCAATATTGCCGGGGGTGTGGGGGGGGGGTTGGGGTTGGATGAAAGATCTGTTATTCTGCACAGTTTCTACTGCAGGGCCAAGTCATTTGGTTGACGCTGGGATGCCAAGCAAGGATTTAATAGCAGCAGGAGAGGAGATCTGAGCTACCATGAAATAAATATTTCCCCAAGGCAACGGCTAAGCATATGGCGTTTTCTGATTTCTTTCTAATCACGTCACAACATCCAAGAGGGCAGCGGGACACCCTTGGCAAATTCGGAACATCTGAAAGCATGTTGTAGGATGGGAAAAGCCCCCCCCCTCCGTCCCCATCGTCTTCTGCAACCGGGCTGCTGTCTCGCCTGTTTCAGAATTCCCCCGAGGGCCACCTTAGCAGCTGAGATGGAAGACTGTTCAAGGAGCAGATGGAAGTCTTATTTACGTATCCAGTTTATCCTTTAAGCGGGACAAAAGCATTCCCAGGGATTTGTTCTTGAAGTCGTTAATTTCTCAGTAATAATGTCGGACTCCCCTCCGCCGGCCCATTAGAATAAATTAGGAATGACACGTAACCTTCTCGCAATGTGGCTGGTCGCTCATCAGCTACGTCCTGTCCGTTTTCAGCATCTAATCCCTAATGGATAGTGCTGTCCAAAGGGATCAGCCTTCCTCACGTAGCTGGTCCGATCACCAAGGGCTGTTGTGACCCAGGCCCAAGTAGGTAACAGTAGACGCAATCAATTCAAAAACAAACAGATTTTATTAGAACAGCTGAAAATTAACTCATTCTCAGCGTAGTCCAAACTAAATCATATCAAATTCTTCATAACACAAGTCTTCAGTCTTATCACCAACCTTGGTCTAATTAGGCAAACTGCCAAAGGCTTTTCTTGGCAAAAGTTCAAAAGCAGAAGACGCCGACAAGAAATAAATGCAAGAAGCAAGGCTATCAATGTTGTTTACTGACAAAGAACCCAAACGCCGTTGCTGGTCTTTTAAGCCTTATGGGAGGGGCCAATCATCTCTTGACCCTACTCCCGAGTCGTCCTCTTAGCTTTAGCTGCTCTTGCCTTCTGGCAGCTCTTCTCATGCGTGCATTAGGAACAGGCTCCTCCTGTTCCTCTGCATCACTACTGTCAGCCTCTGGAGGGCCCGGAGTCCGTACATCACTCCCCAATGGCCCTGGCCCCATTTCTGCTTCCGATGCAGAGTCCTCATCCGGGCCTTCCCCAGCCTCCAGGACTGGCTCATGTTCTTCCTCAGCCTCATCACTATCCAACTCTGCTGCCAGCTCCACAAGCTGCCAGCGGACCACAACACTACCTACCTTCTACTTCCTTTCTTCTTCCTTCCTTCTTCCCTCCCTCCATTCTCTTATTTTCCTTCCTTCCTTCTATCGTCTTCCTTCCTTCCTCTCTCTCCTTCTTCTTTACTTCTTACTTCCACCTTCTTTCCCCCCTTTCTTCTCCTCTTTTCTTCTTCCTCTCTACTTACTTGCTTTCTCCCTCCCTCCTGCACCTATCTTCCTCCCTCCCTCTCTTTTTCTTCCCACACCATTGGCCTGTAGCCACCCACCCCCTATATTTATGTCCCAAGCATCCCCGTTGGACTTATGTGGATCTCAGACGCATTTTGGAAATGAAGCCGATGCTAAAGACGGTTGTTTTGAAGCCTGACAGCTTCCACTTAATTCTTTTTGGAGTATCTTAATTAAAGAAAAAAGTCATCTATGGCAAGCAGCTTGATGGGTACCAAGGGAAGTTTCAGCAGGGCCCATTTCTGTCCATGGTCATTGCACTGACTACTCTGCATTAACATATGCAAATGTTCCATCTTTGTTTTGGTGATGCTCTTATTGTTTGAAGCAGGGTAAGTGACCGCATTCGTTTTGAACTCTGAAAGGGCTTGATTGCTGTTTTCACAGATTTTTTAAAAAAATGCTTCTCTCTTCTTTTTCCTTCCAGAAACATTTTTTTTTGTTTTTTTTGTTTTTGCTGACATTTCTCTACAGAAAAGGGTAAGCAGGCAAGCAGGCAAACGATAAGTAGACCGAAGCTTGGTCTCCACCTTCTTGTGCATTGCTGTCCTGGGTTTTTAGACAGGTAGGCCAGTCTGAAAGCTACCAAGTTGCCTGCAACCAGCCAGGAGCACAACAAATTGCACACTGATTGTGTTGTTTGAGCAGAAGTCCCTGGCTAAAAGGCAAAGGCAAGGCAACTATGGCTTCTTTTGCTCAGTGGAGGGCAGATGCTGGGGTTCATTATAGTCACACACCCCCAAAACAAAACCCTGCCAGCCAGATGGATGGACGGCAAGATTTCTCATGCTGACATTAGAATCGCTAACCGTCTTTGTTGTTCTTCTTTGCACTTTTCGTTGAGTGATCAAATCCTGCTCCATTTTACGTGTTCCGTGTAACATGATGCATGTAAATAAGACTACAATCACATGATTACAGCCGGGGTGGCGCTGGGGTTAGAATATGGTACTGCAGGCTACTTATGCTGACTGCCAATTGCCAGCAGTGTGGCAGTTTGAATCCCACCAGGCTCAAAGTTGACTCAGCCTTCCGTCCTTCCGAGGTCGGTAAAATGAGGACCCGGCTTGTTGGAGGGCAAGGTGCTGACTCTGTAAACCACTTAGATAGGGCTGTAAAAGCACTATGAAGTAGTATAACATGTTTCCCCAAAAATAAGACCCTGTCTTATTTTTTTTATTTTTTTTGAACCTTGAAATAAGCGCTTGGCCTTATCGCCATGCGCTCAAAAGCCCGATTGGGCTTATTATCAGGGGATGTCTTATTTGTGGGGAAACAGGGTATAAGTCTAAGTGCTATTCTATTATGGGCATTATTTTTGACTTTTTAAACGCCCTCTTCCCCCTCTTTCACATCACATCCCCTTTGACTTTCCAATTTGCCCAGAATCTATTATTATTATTATTATTATTATTATTATTATTATTATTATTATTATTATTGTTGTTGTTGTTGTTGTTGTTGTTGTTGTTGTTGTTGTTATTATTATTATTATTATTATTATTATTATTATTATTATTATTATTATTATTATTATTATTATTAATTGCATTTCTAGACCGCCCTTCTCCCGAAGGACTCAGGGCAGTGTACAGCCAGGCTAAAAACATACACAATATACAATATTAAAAACTAAATTTAAAAACTTATTACACAATTGGCCGAAAAATTAAAATAATTAAAATCTAAAAACCCCAATTTAAAATATAAATAGAATTTAAAATTTAGAAACTAAACAGTTTAAAAAGTTTAAGCTAGCCCCGCGCAAATAAACAAATATGTTTTCAATTCGTGGCGAAAGGTCCGAAGGTCAGGTATTTGGCGTAAACCAGGAAATCTATGCCTTAGAACCATGATGGCAAACCTACGGCACACCTGCCACAGCTGGCATGTGGAGCCACATCTGTGGGCACGCGAGCGTTATCCTAGCTCAGCTCCAGCATGTATGCGCACACCAGCCAGGTGGCTTTCGGGCCTTTCCCACCCCCCAGAGGCCCTCCAGAGGCCGGAAACAACCCATTTCCCAACTTCCGGTGGGCCCGGAAGGCCCGTTTTTTGCTCTCCCCGGGCTCCCGAGGCTTTCTAGGAGCCTCGGGAGGGTGAAAAACGGGCTACCGGGCCCACCCTGCCATCACGTGCCAAAAGCGGGGGAAGCGCAAGGGGTGGTGGTCAGGCATTAATGCGCCAGAGGGCAGGACGCATTGAATTATGGGCGTGGGCACACACACGCGTCAGTGGTGAAATCTAAATTTCTTTCCTACCGGTTCTGTGGGCGTGGCTTGGTGGCCGTGGCTTGGCGGGGGTTGTCATGTGACTGAGTGGGTGTGGCTATGTGACTGGGGGATCAAAAGACAGAAACTCACTAACAATGTCCTGCTGGAGCAGGGTTGGGCTAGATGACCTCCAGGTCCCTTCCAGCCCTGGATTATCCTCTGAAGCTGCCTCTAGTGCCAGGTTTGTAGTCCTTCCTTCCTTCCTTCCTTCCTTCCTTCCTTCCTTCCTTCCTTTCTTCCTTCCTTTCTTTCTTTCTTTCTTTCTTTCTTCCTTCCTTCCTTCCTTCCTTCCTTCCTTCCTTCCTTCCTTCCTTCCTCCCTCCCTCCCTCCCTCCCTCCCTCTTTCTCTCTCTCTCTCTCTCAAACGAACCCCCCAGCCCCCCATTTTTTGCCTAGCAGGCTTCAGCTTTTTTACCTTTTAAACAATGCTTTTAAAAGTAAAAAAAAAAAAAAAGGCTCTGACGATCGCATCGCTCAGCTGGGCATGGGGATGGGCAGGGATTTTTGCTACCAGTTCTCCGAACCACCTGCCGCCATCGCTACCGGATCAGGCAATCCGGTCTGAACCGGGAGCATTTCACCCCTAGTGCGTGTGACCACCACCACCACCACTACCCGCGTTCCCCCCACTTTCGGCATACGACAGCAAAAAGGTTAGCTATCACTGCTTTAGAAGATATCCTTGATGTAAAAGTATTTGGCAGTTCAGAATCGGGTCTCGGCAATTCCTTGCAGTCCCTCAAGAGAGAAAGCTTCTTTGCATCCCAAAGGTTAAGCCCTGTAAGTTGAATTATGATACAAAACAAAACCTTAAAAGCAAGGAACACAGGAAATGCATATATCAAGGCCACAAGCTGCTGGATGAGAATTTTTAATATTTTTTTTTTCATGTCTGGTTTGGGTCTAATCCAAGAGATGGTATCAAGAATGCAGGAAATTGCATCTTTTAATGAGACTTGTGTGGCTTAAAAAAATGTAAATCTTAAGTAGTGCTTCAATGGAAGCGAACAACAAAGAGATAAGGATGTATTTTCATCATTCGGTCTCCCACCCTCCCTTCCTTCTTGCAGTCAAAAAGCTACCAGGCAATTTCCATGCAGAAACCATTCTCTTCCAAGCAAAGTGATTATTATACAAACTTTATCCCATGTTAGTCAATAATTATTTAAGGATCAGGAGGCTTAAATTCTTGCTCCCCTGCCTGCTTTGATGCCAACGTGCATGGCTTTATTTTCCTGCAAATAAGTATTTCGATTTGTTTGTTTAGTCCTGCTGTTGTTGTTTTTTAAAATCACTGCTGCTTTCATAGAATCCTGAAGGGCAAAATCTTCTTCCATTATTTGATTCACACGTAACACACAGGAATTGGTTTAAGCATAGTTGCTTAAACAGACCATAATTGTTGGGGGAATAAGAGACAAGGAAGAATGGAAGGAAGACAGAGGCAGTTCGTACCCCTAACGGCTTGCTTTTTCAAATGTCACAAAATAGCTCTGCTTGCTAAATAAAATGGATCAGGTTGGAGAGTGAAAGTATCCCTGTTCTCTTTTGTGACTTTCACACCCCTTCTAATAAAGTGCAGGATTACTAGCCTGACCTGGGCTTCCCAAGAACGTGAAGTGGACTCCTTGTCCCGACAAAAATTCCTTTGTATTAAGTTACTGTGAATTTCTCTCATTCACATCCAGCAAAGATTTTCAAGGGAGAATTTACAGTCACAGACCTTGACTATCTGGCTTAGAGAGCAGCCAGGCAGATATCTTCAAAACCCTAACCGATATCTTCAAAACCCTAACCCTAACACTAAGTACAAGCTTGATGGACATTACTTTACAGATGATCCCCACCCTGTTAAAGACCTTGGAGTTTTCAAATCAAATGATCTAAGTGCTAAAGCCCACTGCAACTACATAGCAAAAAAGGCTCTAAGAGTTGTAAACCTAATTTTACGCAGCTTCTTTTCCAAAAACTCTACACTACTAACCAGAGCATACAAAACATTTGTTAGACCTATTCTTGAATACAGCTCACCTGTCTGGAACCCATACCACATCTCTGACATTAATACAATTGAACGAGTCCAGAAATATTTTACAAGAAGAGTCCTTCGCTCCTCTGAAAACAACAAAATACCTTATGCCACCAGACTTGAAATCCTGGGATTAGAAAACTTAGAACTCTGCCGACTCCGACAAGACCTGTGTTTAACACACAGAATCATCTATTGCAATGTCCTTCCTGTTAAAGACTACTTCAGCTTCAGTCGCAATAATACAAGAGCAAACAATAGATTCAAACTTAATGTTAACCGCTTCAATCTTGATTGCAGAAAATATGACTTCTGTAACAGAGTTGTTAACGCTTGGAACGCACTACCTGACTCAGTGGTCTCTTCTCAAAATCCCAAAAACTGTCTACTATTGACCTCACCCCATTCCTAAGAGCACTATAAGGGGTGTGCATAAGAGCACAAAAGTCCCTACCGTTCCTGTCCTATTGTTCCCTTTCATTATATCAAATTAATCTTTTTCTTTTTTTTCTTTTCTATTTGAATTTATATCCCGCCCTTCTCCGAAGACTCAGGGCGGCTTACAGTGTGTTAAGCAATAGTCTCATCCATTTGTATATTATATACAAAGTCAACTTTTATTGCCCCCAACAATCTGGGTCCTCATTTTACCTACCTTATAAAGGATGGAAGGCTGAGTCAACCTTGGGCCTGGTGGGACTTGAACTTGCAGTAATTGCAAGCAGCTGTGCTAATAACAGACTGCATTAGTCTGTTGAGCCACCAGAGGCTTTATTAATATAGTTGTTGCATACTTTTGCTTATATATATGTTTATATGATGTGTTGTTGTTTTATGTTGACATTTGTGTATACTGTTGTGACAAAATAAAATAAAATAAAAAAGTCTCTGAGAGTCACGAACCAATTAAGTGAACTATTTGTCTCCTGCAAACTCCACTCCCCTTTTGCTCCTCTTTATTCCCTATGGGAGGGGCCAATCACCATCCACCTTGGCTTTACTCCCAAGCTGACCCTTGTTCCTTCGCTTCTCCTACCAGCTCAGCATTCCAGAAAACCCCCTCCCCAAGTAAAAACTCCGAAGCAGGAATCTTTCAAAGTTCTTTTACTAGGATAGGTAAACTGGCACATCTGGGAAAATCCGAATCTGAGAGATCCGGGTTTTCCCTCAGTAAATCAAAACTCCAAAACCAACCCCTGATCCTTCTGCCGATCACATGCGTTGATCGCCAACTGTCCCATCTAGATACATCACTCGGACCACTCCTTCTCCAGCTGCAGGACTGGCCTGACCTTGACTGGCAGGAAGAATGTTATTGTGTCTAATGGGCCCCTCTACTAAATCCCCTCCCTCTCCTACTTTCCCACACATGAGAAAGTGGCAACAGGGAAGCTTCTGGCCTGGTGTGGCTTCCAAAGCTGACAATGCGCATACTGGGAACAGGCTCCAACTGTTGTTCTGCCCCACTGATGTCCAACTCCGAAGGCAGCTGACAACTGTCAGACGGCCCTGGCCCCATCTCTGCCTCTGACGCAGAGCACTCAGCATGCACAGAGCCTCAAAAATGTGCAAAAATGGGATGTCATGACGTCCGCGTGGGTGGACGGGGCATCCCGCAGTTGCCCTTACCGGTTCACCTAAACCGGATAGAACTGGATAAAGACCACCACTGCTACCTTAACTATGAAAGCCATTTGTGTGACCTTGGGTCAGTCGCTCACTCTCAGCCCAACCCACCTCATAGAGTTGTTGCTGTAGGGAAAATAGAGGAGGAAAGAGTAATTAGAGATATTCACTGCCTTGACTTACTTACAAAGTATAATAATGAGGTGAGAAACAATTCCAATAAATAAATGGGTACCCTGAGGTCTGATGCAGCATCATTTTAATGTTAAAAATATTGTTGGAATCTAATTTAATCATCTACGTTAGAAGCATTATTCTTTTTCATAACAAAATAGCATATATTTGTAACTAATAAACATGGTTATCGAAAGTGAATTTCTTTGTCAGAACCTAAAATTATTTATGATCACTTCAGATTTTCAGATCTTTACTCCAGGAAAAGATATCATCCGATTTGCTATGCCCTTAACTGAAAGCTCAATTCCAGAGTCAAAGAAAATACTTTGGTGCCCTCTAGTGATCATATATTTTAATAGAAGCGTTTGTCCGTGTGGTGGTTCTTTTTCTGTAAAATCCTGTATAGATAGAGGTCAACAATTTCTCTACTTATGTTTACCCTCCCCTTTTCAATAATTAGATTATTAACAGAAAGGCAGAGGTGCTGAAATATGCGTCTTTGTGTGACCATCCATAGGAGTGAGTGTTGCTTAATTTTATAGTGCATGTTTCTACTTGCTTACGGTATATAAGAAGAAAATTGATATTTGAAGTTCTTATATGAGAAATGGGACGCGGTGGCTCAGGGGCTAGGACGTTGAGCTTGTTGATCAAAAGGTCGGCAGCTCAGTGATTCGAATCCCTTGTGCTGCCGTGTAACAGGGTGAGCTCCCATTACTTGTCCCAGCTTCTGCCAACCTAGCAGTTTCGAAAGCACGTAAAAATGCAAGTAGAAAAAATAGGGACCACCTTTGGTGGGAAGGTAACAGCATTCCGTGCGCCTTTAGCGTTGAATCATGCCGGCCACATGACCACGGACAGCGCTGGCTCTTCGGCTTTGAAACAGAGAATAGCACCGCCCACTAGTGTCGAAAACGACTAGCACATATCTGCGAGTGGAACCTTTATATGAGAAAAGGGGAGAAGAACTATTTTGTGGCCACATAGAGTTCTCTAACTCTTTGTTTGCAGGCCAAAAGCTCCTTCACAAATTGGACAGGCCCAAAACAACAATATTGTTTAAAAACATGTTAAATTTATATTTATTTTTTGAATTTCTATGCTGCCCATCTCACCGATACAACTTTGTATTTAATAATATGAAGAAAAAAAATAAATAGAAGGAAAACTTCTCTCCTTCCTCCTTCTCACCTCCCCGGCCAAGAATTCTGAATGCAGACGAGTATAGTCATTTTGGGTGAGATGGGCAGCTATATAAATTTGATTAATTAACAATGCTTTTCCTCCCTCTTGAAATCATTGGCTTTCCCATCCCCAGGTTGATAAGTGTGGGCACTTGTGTTTACCATCATGGGATTTCTTTTTAAGAGAGAAATCCATAAACTGAGTTTATATACAGGTAGTCCTCGACTTACAACCCTTTGTTTAGTGACCATCCTAAGTCACAAAGGCACTGGAAAAAAGTGACTTATGACCATTTTTCTCACGGCCACTGCAGCATCCCCATGGCCACGTGATCAAAATTCGGGTGCTTGGCAGCGGGCTCATCTTTATGACCGTTGCTGCGTCCCGAGGTCACGTGATCCCCTCTTGCGAACTTCTCCCAAGCAAAGTCAGCGGGGGAAGCCGGATTTCGCTTAACAACCATGTTATTCGCTTAGCAACTGCAGCGATTCGCTTAAGGACTGTGGCAAGCAAGGTCGTAAAACGGGGCGAAACTCCCTTAACAAATTTCTCACTTGGCAACAGAAATTTTGGGCTCCGTTGCGGTGGAAAATTGAGTACTACCTGCATCGTGTTGCTAAAAATAAAGTTTTGTTTTACATCTGGTAAGCTAAATCATTCACAACCAGCTGGATCCACACCACATGCTACCAAAAAAAAAAACACCACACGGTATAAGCTACAGTGGGAGCCCATGCAATACCTTACAAAAAACTCAGAGTTTCTTATCATCCCAGAGACTTTTGCATCTTTATTTAAAACTGGCCCATAAATCAGCATGCATGCTTTTCAAATATGCAGCTACCTTATCTGTATATGATTAATTACAACTCAAGCTTATCTCCTTTTTATTTATATCCATCCACCTGCTTCCATCGCTGACATTTATTGGAATGATAATAATAGTAATAATTAAGTTTCAAAGGTGCTGCTGCTCCTAATTGGATGCCCGAATCTGCAGCCAGTCCTTTGTCCACTTTCAGCTCTGCAATTTATTTACCCTTAACTGGCTTGACTGATCCAGGTTCAGAAGTTTTGTTCATATCCAGAAGGTATATATATATATATTTGTTTTCTGAGGTTTTCATGGGTGTTTGTATGTAGGTCTTTGGTTATTCGGGTTTTCTCCCGCGTAAAATTAGAAGTGTCTTGGCGACGTTTCGACGAAGTCTCATTCGTCATCTTCAGGCTTCTAGGAGCACTAAGCTGAAGCCTGAAGATGACGAATGAGCAGAGGAGACTGAACGCCTAGCCTTTTCCAAGAATCCTGCTCACACAGTTGAATAGACAGTTAACTCTGGAAAGCTTGTAAACCCATCTCCTTGATTGATTTTATGTTTTGCTACAAAAACCCTCTGAAGCTAAAGAAGGCAATAACGCTGATAGCGGCAGGAAGGGAGAAAAAAGAAGAAGATGGAGTCAGATAAAGCAGCGAATGCAGGATGATCAATGAAGTGGGTGTTCATCTTATTTACAAGGCTGTAACCAGGCAGTTCAGAAAACAGGAAGCGACTACCATCACTCAAAAGAAAAAAGATTATTTAAGAGCATCTGGGAAGCCGCCAGGCTTCCGCCCCCCCTGCGGAAAAAGCCGTGAGTAAGAGGCTTGCAGCAATGAGACCATTCTCTTGTGACATTCATGGGATAAAGGCCAGGCAGGGCAGCTCCAGACATCACAATAAGGCCAAAGTTTTGGATGGCACAATGAAACCAGCATCTTCGGCTGGATTCCCATAAATCACGTCCTTTGGATCGCTCATTTCTTGCTCTTCAGCAGTGGCATCTGCAAATAAATCGGGAAGTTTCCCCTCTCTGCTTGAGACTTAAGGTTGCTCTCCTTTTGAATCTACCATATTTTTTGAACTATAAGAAGCACTTTTTTGTCTCCCAAAAGGGGGTGAAAATGCCTGTGCGTCTTATAGACCGAATATTGCTGAAACCCCGCCTGCCCATCCACTGGCCTTTTTTTACCTCTGTGCGCCCCATTTTGGGGTCTTTTTTCAGCCCATTTTTGAGGCTTTTTTCAGCCCATTTTCAAAGCTTTTTTTCGGCCTGTTTCTGAGGCTTTTTTTCAGCCTGTTTCTGAGGCTTTTTTATGCCCAGTTTTTGAAGCTTTTTTCACCCCATTTTCAACACTTTTTTGGCCCATTTTCAAGGCTTTTTTTACCCATTTTCGAGGCTTTTTTCTCCCGTTTTTTTTTGGAAAAAACAACCTGAAAAAAACCCTCAAAAACAGGCCAAAAAAGGGCTGGAAAAGGCCTGAAAAAGGGCCTAGAAATGGGGTGCACGGAGGCCAAAACCTTTTTTTTGTTGTTGTTGTTGATTTCCTCTTCTAAATTTAGGTGCATCTTATAGTCCAAAAAATAGGAAAATTGTCCCCCCCCCACCCATAAGCCAATCTTAAGCCCAGAAGCAGCTCTTCTTCTCCATGAGGATATGACCCAAAGTTGAAAGTTTGACTCTTCAATATCCCTATTGAAATCTTCTGCAGTTCTCTTTGTGCTTAGAAGACGGCAGGGTTGGCCTTAATTTATTAGAAGACATGAGTAGATTCTTAACTAAGCCTTCCCCACCACCCCCGTATGGATTGCACTAAGACAACGAAAGCCTTCCCCATAAAAACCAGTAAATGCGAGGATAATCTATTTTATCCACAACCTACTTTCTGGAGGAAGTTGAGAAAAGCAGTTGTAAAGTCAGACGCATTGATAATGCATGTTCTGCTTTTAAATTCCTATCATAGCAGAATCATGTCAGGTCAACCAAAGTTTACAGAATTATGAAGCCATCTATTGAGCCTCTCAAAAACTCTTGGCCAAAAATAGCAATAGCAATAGCATTTAGACTTATATACCGCTTCACAGTGCTTTATAGCCCTCTCTAAGTGGTTTACAGAGTCAGCCTCTTGCCCCCAACAATCTGGGTCCTCATTTGAGAGGACCCAAGGAAGTCCTCTCAGAAGGATGGAAGGCTGAGTCAACCTTGAACCTGGTGAGATTCGAACTGCCAAAGTGCTGGCAGGCAGCAGGCAGCAGAAGTAGCCTGCAGTACTGCACTCTAACCACTGCACCACCACGGCTCAAAAAGGTCCCATTAATGGAGATCCAAATGGCCTCGACTCTGTAAGATTTTTAGGACCCTGAAGGAGAGGTGAAATGTTCCTGGTTCGAACCGGATCGGCCAGTCACATAGCCATGCCCACCCAGTCACATGACACCCCCCTCACCAAGCCATGCCCACAGAACCGATAGGAAAGAAATTTAGATTTCACCACTGCCCTGAAGCCTTGGCTGGGTCCTCCAGAGATTTAGGTCACGAGATTAGTTGAGTTCTGCTACTGATATGGCTTTTATTTTGGGGCGTGGTTATTTTAATTAGGTGTCATGGTTTTTGTGGTGGTTTGTTTGATCTACGTGTGTTCCCTGGAGTCTGTACTGTGAAATGGGCAGTTCTCTAAATTATATAGACATATTAAACACACGCATCAATAAAAGACGATTCAAGCCATCAACATATTTGAGTTTCACGTATTCCTGATGTACGCTTTGGGATAGATAAACCTGGCCAATCATGGCTTATTCTGCTCTATAGTAAGCCAACAAATGAGTTGCAAAAGGCATGGATTTTTAAATTGATAAAGGCTTAGCCTTAAGACCTGTTAGATTAGGAAAGGTTGAGCTAATATGAACGTAGATGAATTAGATGGGAAAGGAAGGGAAACTGAGCCGGAATTTACAGTTAGATGCAGAGGGACAATTTAGAAGATTATTGCTTTAGGTAATGAAGACTGGAATAGCATATCTTTTTGGCTTCCTTATTGTTTGTTAGGGAGATTTTTTATTTCATTTGTTGGCTGTTAGGCAGCATGGTTCCATCCTGTAAATACGACTGTTTCCATCCAACCCAATAGCAGACTAGCCTGCAGGTTTTGTGCCAAAGCTGAAGCGAAGGATCAAATGGAATGGAAATGAGAATATAATGGATCAGATTGAGAATAATATTGCCGCATGTCAATTTAAATTATGAGCACGACAAAGGAAATGTTTTCCTATTGCGGTGGAGGAAAGGAGATAATATTAAGGATAATTGGGGTTTACAGGGATGATTCTAGAATCAATAGTCTTTTTGAAGCTGTAATTTTTTTTTTTTTTTAGGTTTCCGTTTTCCTCTCAACCTTGGTGGTCTCTTGTAGCAATATCCACAATTTATCTATCAGCATGGCATTGCCAGTGGTGGCCGGGGATTACGGCCATTGAATCCCATGGCAACTTTTCTAGAACAGTGTGTTGTTTTCAGAAACGTCACCATGATCAAGCAGGATAGATTCTGTGCAGACCTCACACACACACACAGCCAGTGGGGACCTCTTCCTTAATAGGTACGTGTCACATCTGTGGAAACAGCTGTAAATGAATTTTGAATTTTGCGCATGCAGTTGTTATTTTTTTTAAAAAAAAGATGTATTCAATTCTTTTGAAAAGGAAAGAGCTTATCACCATAGGCAGAGGAGGTCTTTTTGTAAATAGGATGAAGATAGCTTCACCTTAAAAAAAAAAAAAGATGTGTGTGAAAGTGAAACTTTGAGAATGAATCATCAGTCTTGAAATAGATAGGACTGGATGGGTTCCTCACTTGAGGAGTGAGAAGACTAGACTCCAAGTTCCTTTCAAAATCCACCTCTTTTATTGCTGTCTGTTGTTTGGATTGAAATGGGTGTGGAGATGGTTGACAATCCAGGGTGAGATAATGGATTTGTGAGGTTGCCAGGTTCACAACCGTTTGTCAAAACAATATTTTCAAAATGTCCTGTTGATGGGAGCGCCGTCTCAGTATTAATACAACACGGTGGAATGGGCTTGGAATTTTCCAGCAATCTGATTGGAAGTAGAGATAAAAGGATTTTGCATTTCCTTCACATTCTCTGTTCAGATGAAGATCAGGCGGTATCATAAAAGGAATTGTGATGTGATTGCCTTAGTTTCAAGATGCCCACAAAGTCTTCTCCAGACCTTGAAACTCTCTTTTAAGACATAATTTCTCTGGCATTTTCCAACATCATGAAACATAGAATAATTTACCCGTCAGGATTGCTCATCATGGCTGCATTCACCCGACACGTTAAACTTGGCTACTGAGTTGACCCAGGTTGGCACAATAGATCTATTTGCTTGTTTATTTCTAATCTTTGTAGCTTGCCGCAGCGAAGGCAATATGAACCACGGAGCAAGAGAAAACAAAGCAATGGACGTTCAAATAGCATACTAACCAAGACGAAGCAAAACCATAGTCAGTCAAGAAAGTTCAAAGTGGAATATTTTAATTGACTTTCAGAACGCAATGAGGAAGGATATGAGTCAGTTTGGCCTAGTGGTGAAGGCACCAGGTTAGAAACCAGGACAAAGTGAATTTTAGTCTTATTTTAGGCATGAAAGCCCAGCTGGATCCCTTTGGGCCCATTGGGGTGGAGTTCCCAGTGACATCTTTCCATGAAGTTGGGCCAGATAAGTAGAATCAATTTGGGCAAGAAGTTGCCTGACGTAACGTGGTGCTGGAGAATTCTGGGAGTTGAAGTCCACATATCTGACAGCTGCCCAATTTGAAAAACACCGGTTTAGACTCAGACAACAACCCCGCAAGGCTGAATGGTTGATTCCTTCTCCCTCAGGTCAGAATTTTGCAAAAACCAAGTGTGCTAGTTTTGGATGCTGAAACCAACATCCCATCTGCCTTGTCACCACAAAGCTCGTGCAATTATGACACAATCGTTAATCATTGCCTGTTCTGGTTGTGCTTTTTTTATTTTTTTATTTTAACGCCAGCTGCATCCTTTTTGTCTTGCAGGGCAAATGCACAGCAAGTTAGATAAATTTCCTGTTCTTTTGCTCAAAAACTGATGGCAATAACCACCCGTGAGGCTCTGCTTTAAGGACACCAGATTGAAAATGACATGGGATTGCGCAAACACCATGGGGAATTTTCCTGCCAGTACTCACTTCTAGTAAGAGTTGTTGGAATTGTTGACGGTCTAAAATATCCACTACTTTGTTTTCTCTTCTGACCAGCTCATATGATCTACTTTTTTTTTTCTTGTTCTGTGTTTCACTTCTGCATCATCCCCTCCCCTCACCAAAGGGATGGCTGAGATGTGGAAACTGTCTTCCTTCTCTTCGATAAACCTTTGGAAGGAGAAAATTGCAACAGGTTCACTTCCTCTACTTGACTTAGAGTAATAACTAAGTCAAAAGTTCCCTCCCAGTAGCCTTAATGAGCATTTAAATTGTTGGCTAAGAGTGTTTTGCATTATGATAGATTCGTTTAGTCATATATTAACTTTTTAAGTGGCCGTATCTGCTGTCTAAAGATAGAAGGCCACAGATTAATACTCATCTGTTGCATCTGGGGGAAAAAATATTTTTAATGTAACGGGTTAGGATTTTCGGGCGTGTCAACTTTCAATTTCCAAAACAGTACGGCTGCTCAAAAGTTCTGACGTGCCTTGGGGGACTGTAAAAATATTTTAGTTACTGTCATATAATTGAGATGTGCTTGGTAAGGAACTACCTAAATTAACTTTTTAATACTTGGTTTGTTTCAGTAGGATATCGCACATTGTGCAGAACCACAAAATGCTTAATCATGGCTTACTGAATTGGTTGAACTTCAACAACATGGTAAGGTTATGGATCATAGCTTTCAAATCACAAAGGGCTGGACTGGCTGAAACTGAATGCACGCAAACTACATTGTAAACTAGTATAATATGTGGAATCCTACTGTCAGGCCTGGAAGCCATATTATCTTGGTGCCTTCAGGGTCCAGGCCTGCCACAATACTACCGTGAGAAGTTGGGAGGGGGGGATTGCATGACTGAAGTAGAATTAGCCATAACAAAACTTCGCAGAGAAGTTCAAGGCCATGGCGTCTGACAGATGTGCTGAGAAGAATGTGGCAGTTGTCTTCTGAACGTGAAGGAACTGATGGGAGCGGTGGTGGACATGTGGGAGAAGTAGCCAGCGTCTTGAACTTTCTTTTGGGTGAGGAAAACCTGGAAGCTCTCAGATTCAGATCTTCCACAGATGTGCCAATATGACATCTCCAATAAAAGTTAGCTTTGGGGAACTGCAAGCCTCCGAGTTTGATTTCTTTGGGGGTGTTACTTGGAACACCTATACTATATAATTTTTTTTATCAAGTGGGATCCATTCTATGACTGCTTTGGTCCACCTGCCACCAGTTCTTCTTGCTATGTTTCTTGCTATATTTTATCCATTTGATAAATAGAATAGAATAGAATAAATAGAATAGAATAGAATAGAATAGAATAGAATAGAATAGAATAGAATAGAATAGAATAGAATAGAATAGAATAGAATAGAATAGAATTTATTGGCTAAGTGTGATTGGACACACAAGAATTTGTTTTGGTGCATAGGCTTTCAGTGTACATAAAAAGAAAAAGAAAAAGAAAGAAAAAAAATACCTTCATCAAAGGTGCAACATTTACAACACAAATGATGGTCATAGGTTGCAATTTAACCCTTAGTGATAGCAACAAAAAGTTACAGTCATACAGTCATAAGTGGAAAGAGATTGGTGATGAAAATGATGGGAAGATTAATAGTAGTGTAGATTTAGTAAATAGTTTGACATTGTTGAGGGAATTATTTGTTTAACAGAGTGATGGCCTTCGGGAAAAAACTTTTCTTGTATCTAGTTCTGGTGTGCAGTGCTCTGTAGCGTCGTTTTGAAGGTAGGAGTTGAAACAGTTTATGTCCAGGATGTGAAGGATCTGTAAATATTTTCACAGCCCTCTTCTTGATTCGTGCTGTATACAGGTCCTCAATGGAAGGCAGGTTGGTAGCAATTATTTTTTCTGCAGTTCTAATGATCCTCTGAAGTCTCTGTCTTTCTTGTTGGGTTGCAGAACCAAACCAGACAGTTATAGAGGTGCAAATGACAGACTCAATAATTCCTCTGTAGAACTGGATCAGCAGCTCCTTGGGCAGTTTGAGCTTTCTGAGTTGGCGCAGAAAGAACAGTCTTTGTTGTCCTTTTTTGATGATGTTTTTGATTCTCGTGATGTGATAGAACCTAGAAATTTGAAGGTTTCTTCTGTTGATACTGTGTTGTGCGCATCCACGAAAGAGACCCGAAACAGGATGGATCGATGACATCAGCAAGTATTGCAGGCCCAATTGGCAGAAAAAGGTTCAGGACCGCATAGGTTGGAAACATGAGGAAGAGGCCTTCGCCCTGCAATGGACAGACAATGATTAAAATGATGATGATGATGATGACACTATATACACAACATTACACATATATCTTACGAACATACTATGATTTTAATGTGCTTTGTGAAATAATTATCATGAGCTAAAAGTGTTTCACCCTGCAGTGGACAGACGATGGTTAAAATAATGACGATGATGATCCTATATCAGTAATGGCTAACCTTTTCCGGACCGAGTGCCCAAAGCACGTGCACGAACACACTTGCGCATGCAAACCCCCAAAATGCAATGTGTGTATGCCCCCCACATGCACACCCAGCCCCCCATGTGTGCGCAGCCCTCATACACACCCCACCCCGCGCATGCATGCACAGTCCCCCGCATAAGCCCTGCCTGCCATGAATGCATTGCGCTCCCACACATCCCTGCTCCCTCACACATGCACAGGCATCCCCCCCCGCATGCGCCCCACACATGCGTGGCAGAGACCCAAAGACCAGTTGGCCAGTGGGAGGCACATACGTGGCAGAGCTGAACTGGGATGACTGCTCCAGAGGTGGGTTTCAGCAGGTTCTGACCAGTTTTTGGGTATTTCAGAGAACCGGTAGTAAAAATTCTGACTGGCCCTGCCCCCATCTATTATCTGCCTCCCGAGTCCCAGCTGATTGGGAGGAAATGGGGATTTTGCAGTAACCTTCCCCTGGAGTGCGGTGGGAATGGAGATTTTACAGTATCCTTCCCCTGCCATGCCCACCAAGCCATGTCACACCCACCAAGCCACACCCACAGAACCAGTAGTAAAATTTTTTGAAACCCACCACTGGACGGCTCGCGCGCCATCACAACCCAATATGCACAACATTACATATACGCAGTGGTGGGATTCAAGTAATTTAACAACCGGTTCTCTGCCCTAATGATTTCTTCCAACAACCAGTTTGCCAAACTGCTCAGAAAGTTAACAACTGGTTCTCCCGAAGTGGTGCGAACTGGCTGAATCCCACCACTGCATATATGTCTTATAAACTTACCACAATTGAAATGAGCTTTGTCAAATAATTATCATGAACTGCAAATGTTACTCTATTTTGTCTTTAAAATGAAGATCTCGTTCCACTTGGGGGGGGGAAAAAACCCAAGCCTTTTTACGAGTACATCAAATTATGACTTCCTAGCTAACATCTTCCATAAATCAAAACCTCTGTACTTCAGGATCGGATCAAGCCTTGGAAAGATAAAAGTGATGTTTCAGTCATGTCAGCTAAGGAAAGATGAAACTGATGGACGGAGGCTAATGAAATCAGAGTAACATTTTCGGCCTTCACTTTGTTGATTGAGGTTCACCACATATTATTGTCTGGGCTATTAGCATCCTGAAGCACAGATATAGAGCGTTGTTTGGGGTTAACCTAGCTGCGCAGAGGCTCAAAAGCTGCAAACTTCATGGGCGGAATAAAGCTGTTAAGGCAAGTGCTAACCAGGTTAATCCTGGGTTGTTTCTTCACAGGGAGCTCACCGCCAAAATATCATGTAATATGTCTGCCTTCTTTCTGGCTTGGCTCATGAAATGAACTAAGGCATAACCCAGATCAGGGGTGTCCGGAGGAGAGAATGAAAGGAGTTAAGATGATGTGGGAGAAGAGCAGACAGACCTGGGGGGGATGGAGTTAAGCACGTCATCAGCTTAGAATTGTTACAATGCCGCAAATGCTCCAAGTCCAATCCCTCTTGAATTCCGTTGACTCTTTATCTGGCGCCGATTCAGAGTTGAGCTTCAGTTGACTAGATTCTTGTGTATAGGCTTGAGCAATAGAGCTTCTGAACTACAACTTAACATACATGATCTTGATCCTTTGTGCCTGACAGATGGCAGTGGCAGGTGGAAAAGGTGCAGGACTTCTGTCACAAAGTTGTAGACCCTCCCTTGGCTTGTTGGACTCTGCTGGTGACCTTCTACCGCTGCACCATAGAGAGTATTTTTAACTTACTGCACCTGTTTGCCAATTGCACAGTGGCAGATAGGACAGCACTCCAGAGGGTTAACATCATTGCCCAGAGGATCATTGGTTGCCCTCTCCCCTCTTTGGAACAGCTTTATAGCTTCCACTGCCTTAAGAAAGTTCAAAACATTCTTAAAGCAAGGGTGAAATGCTCCCAGTTCGAACCGGATTGCCCAATCCGGTAGTGATGGCGGCGGGTGGTTCGGAGAACCAGTAGCAAAACTCCCTGCCCACCTCCCATGCCCTGCTGAGCTGCACGATCATCACAAGTTTTTCTTTTTTTACTTTTAAAAGCATTTTTTCTTCAGCCGAAAAAATGCTTTTAAAAGTAAAAAAAAACCCTCTGATGATTGCGTGGCTCAGCTGGGATCGTTAAAGCCTTTTAAAAGCATTTTTTTTACAATCTCTTCAGCCGAAGAGATTGTAGAAAAAATGCTTTTAAAAGTAAAAAAAAAAAGTTGGCCATGCCCACCCAGTCACATTACATCAAGCCACACCCACAGAACCAGTAGTAACGAATTTTACATTTCACCACTGTCTTAAAGATCCATCTCATCCTGGGCACTTTTTTTTTTTGAACTATTACCATCTGGCAGACGGTACAGGGCAATAAAAACAAGGACAAACAACTTCTATCCCAGAGCAGTAACTATACTGAATTCTATTGTATAGTGCAATATTAATGCAATATCAGGGTTTTTTAATTCAATTGTATAGACTGTGAAGGCTGTGTATTTTTGTTTTATTTTTATAGTTTTCTTATGTACAATGTACACTGAAGATGGCATTTAATTTTGTTGTACGAGGTGCAATGACAATAAAGTAACAACTACAATTACAATTACTCCCCTCTGTGGATGCCCCAGATCTAGATCTTCGGTTTTTATTTCCCATGTTATGGGAAACTAGTCACTGTACTTGGCGAACCATGTTACTAACTGAACAACTGCAGTGATTCACTTAACAACCGTGGCAAAAAAGGTCATAAAATGGGGGCAAAACTCACTTAATTACTGACTTGCTTAGCAACAGAAATTTTTGGCTCAATTGCAGTTATAAGTCAAGGACTACTTGTAAATGACTGCAGCTGGGTTCATGCAAGTACTGGGACAACATTTCCACGTCAAAATGCATCGAGTACAAAATTCGACGAGTTTTGAAGCAGTCAAGTATCGAGGTACCCCTGTACAAAACCTCATTTGTTATGGGGAGGGGGCACACAATTTGTGGGTCTCATCAGGCTGTTCCTTGGGTGTTAATCTCTCACGGCATTTTGATACTCTTGTATTGGGTCCAAAAGCCCTTTAGATGGGTTTTTTTGTTTTGTTTACATTTATATCCCGCCCTTCTCCGAAGACTCAGGGCGGCTTACAGTGTGTAAGGCAATAGTCTCATTCTATTTGTATATTTACAAAGTCAACTTATTGCCCCCAACAATCTGGGTCCTCATTTTACCTACCTTATAAAGGATGGAAGGCTGAGTCAACCTTGGACCTGGTGGGACTTGAACCTGCAGTAATTGCAGGCAGCTGGTTTTAATAACAGGCTTCTTATAGCCTTGAGCCACCACGGCCCTTGGTTGATACCTTGATAGGAAGAACAAACTCTAGGAAGAACAATAGTTTGTGATGAATATATTTATATATTTACAATTATATATTTACAGATGGTCCTCCACTTACAACCATTCATTTAGTGACCATTTGAAATTACAAAGGCACTGAAAAAAGTGACTTATTTTGACCATTAGCAAACTTATGACCATTGCAGCATCCCTATGGTCACATGATCAAAAAACAGATGCTTGGCAACTGGCATGTATTTATGACGGTTGCAGTGTCCTGGGGTCACGTGACCATCTTTTGTGATCTTCCGACAAGCAAAATCAGTGGGGAAGCCAGATCCGCTTAAAAACTGTGTGACTAACTTAACAACCACAGCGATTCGTTTAACAACAGTGGCAGGAAAGGTCATAACATTGGCAGAAATTCACTTAGCAACTCTCTTTTTGCTTAGCCTCAGAAATTTTAGGCTAAGTTGTGGTCATTAATTGAGGACTAACTCTATAGCAGAATAAATATACCAGAGTCTTAAAAAAAGAAACAGAAAATGAATGTTCCCAGCAGTTCCCTGTGAGGACCCAGTGGGAGGCAATTGAAACAGCCTTGTAAGAAAGAGAGTTGTACAACCACCCATTCTTCCCCAATTCGTGCAATTTTCTACAATAGGCCACACGTTTCTGGAAGAGCCACTTCCCTTGTTTGCTACATCCGCTAACTTCTCCATCAGCGGCCGCACACCAATTTAAAAAGCCGAGGAGGCGATTCCTCTCCGTTTACTGGCATATTAGAAAATGAAAAATCACTCTGCAATTTCTTTTTGCTTGCTCAAAATTGCTCTTTGTCAGATATAATATGCGGCAGCAGCATGCCACCCATGTGGTGCAACAGTGACAGAGTATTATACGGTGTAAGACGGATGACATGCTCAATCTAAGTATGAAATGGCAGAGGTTGAAGCTTCAAATAACTCGGTATGGGTTCTGAAGAATGCCCGTTGCATCTCACGCAAACTAAAATTGCTGACGGCATCCGAGACAGTTCCAGGGGGCCAAAAAGGCAGCCACTCTTTCCCAACAAAAGAGGGTCTCAGAGTTGTTGAGTCTCCTTGGCTGATGTCATCTAGATCCTGAAATATCACTGCTGAGTTTGCAAGTAGCCGTGTTATTTCTCTGCCCTGTATTGATAAAGGAAGTCATGCAAAGCTGTGTCATGCAACCATTTCCCCAAATGGGAGACTGCGCTGGGATGATGCTTCATAAAGTCGAGGGAGTGAGGTGGGAGTTTACAATGTTATAAGGCAAAAGAAAAATTAAACTTTTGTCTGCATTGATTTGGCTCTAATAAAGGAGAATATTTGTAGCTCTCTGAGCTTGCTTGTTTTCTGGCAGACGTTTCATTACCCAAACTGGATAACACCATCCAGTGGTGGGATTCAAATAATTTAACAACCGGTTCTCTGCCCTAATGACCAGCTGGGTAGGCGTGGTTCGGTGGTCATGTGACCGTGTGGGCGTGGCCAACTCAACATCACTCGCTTCGATGGGCGCTTCGCCTTAGCTGTTACGATGTAAGAAGGGTTAACCAGAGGGGCAGTTTCTGTAAGCAGGGCAATAAAGATTAGGCTAGAAACAACACCAGAATGTTTCCTTCCTGCCTTTCTTACAGGATTAGCCCTGGAAAGTGGAAAAACAAAAACAAAATGAGATTTCTTCCAACAACCGGTTCTCCGAACTGCTTAGAAAGTTAACAACCGGTTCTCTGCCCTAATGATTTCTTCCAACAACCAGTTTGCCAAACTGGTTGTTGGAAGAAATCATTAGGGCAGAGAACCAATTGTTAAATTACTTGAATCCCACTACTGGATAGGGCCAGTGTTCAAGTCTGTCAAGATCCATCTGGATCTTGAGCCTGTCTTCTAAGGTGTTAACCAGTGGTGGGATTCAAATAATTTAACAACGGTTCTCCGAACTGCTTAGAAAGTTAACAACCGGTTCTCTGCCCTAATGATTTCTTCCAACAACCGGTTCTCTGCCCTAATGATTTCTTCCAACAACCGGTTCTCTGCCCTAATGATTTCTTCCAACAACCGGTTCTCCTGAACAAATGCGAACTGGCTGAATCCCACCACTGACATCATTTGTACTGATCAGAAACATCAAACTAGGTAACATCGTCCGTGCATCATCAGCACAGATGATGTTACCTAGTTTGGGCAATGAAACATCTGCAATCAAACTCAGAAAGCACCAAGGACCCCAATTTTAAGACTTGTGGACTTCAACTCCCAGAATTCCTCAGCCAACAAGCAGAGGGCACCAAGGACCTCTGATCTAGCCCTCAATAATATTTCCATCATCTTGGTTGAAGGCTTCACTTCCGTTTCTTTGCAACTATGGCACAAACATGCTTTGCTAATATATATATATTTCATTTCCTGCCTTGCTGGTGGAACCCCTGGCAGCCACAATATATCTACTTGCTTGTCCCACCATGAGTGAGACTAGCTTAAGCAACTGTTAGTGACATCACTGTTGAAATAATATTTTCCTCCTTACTTGGCCACCACCCAAGAGCTGTGACATCTCTCTCTTATTTTGGAAAAAAAGTTCAACCACTGGAAACAGAAGCAATACGATAGGATCAGACTTAGCTTGGGGCCGGTGTAGTTTTTTACCACACCTTTTTGCCTGAGAATAACAGACAGATTAACTGAGTTGGAAGGGACCTAATAGGTCATTTAGTCCAACTCTCTGCTCAAGCACTATACCATTTCTGACAAATGGCAGTCCAGTCTCTTCTTGAAAGTCTCAAGTGATGAAGCTCCCACAACTTCCAAAGGCAAACTGTTCCACTGGTTGATTGTTCTCACTGCCAGAAAGTTCCTCCTCATTTCTAGATTGAATCTCTCCTTGGTCAGTTTCCATCCATTATTCCTTGTCTGGCCTTCAGGTGCTTTGGAAAAGAGCTTCACCCTTTCCTCTCTGTGGTAGCCCCTCAAGTATTGGAAGATGGCTATCATGTCTTCCCTGATCCTTCTCTTCACTAGACTAGCCATGCCCAATTCATGTAACCGTTCTTCATATGTTTTGGTCTAATCAACCTGGTTGCTCTCCTCTGCACTTTTTCTAGAGTCTCAACATCTTTTTTTATAGTGTGGTGACCAAAACTGGATGCAGTACTCTAGGGTGATCTTACTAGGGCTTTATACAGTGGTATTAATACCTCACTTGATCTTGATTGTATCCCTCTATTAATGCAATTTAGGATTGTGTTGGCTTTTTTTTGCTGTGGCTGCACACTGCTGGCTCATATTTAGCTGATTGTCCACTAAGACTCCAAAATCTCTCTTACAGTCACGGCTATTAAGCCTGGTTTCCCCCAGTTTATATGTGTGCTTTTGGTTTTTCTTACCTAAGTGTAAGACTTTACTTTTCTCTACATTGAATTTAATTTTGTTAGATAGGGCCAGTGGTGAGATTCAGCCAGTTCGCACCACTTCGGGACAACCGGTTGTTAACTTTCTGAGCAGTTTGCCAAACTGGTTGTTGGAACAAATCATTAGGGCAGAGAACCAATTGTTAAATTACTTGAATCCCACTACTGGATAGGGCCCAGTGTTCAAGTCTGTCAAGATCCATCTGGATCTTGAGCCTGTCTTCTAAGGTGTTAACCAGTGGTGGGATTCAAGTAATTTAACAACCGGGTTCTCTGCCCTAATGATTTCTTCCAACAACCAGTTTGCCAAACTACTCACAAAGTTAACAACCGGTTCTCCCGAAGTGGTGCGAAGTGGCTGAATCCCACCACTGGTGTTAACTATTCCTGCAAGCTTAGTAGCATCTGCAAATTTGGTGAGTTCCCCTTCTATTCCCTCATCTAAGTTGTTTATGAAGATATTGAAGAGTATTGGGCCTAAAATGGAACCTTGTGGCACCCCACTGCTTACTTCTCTCCATGTAGACTTAGACCCATTAAGGACTACTTACTACTCAGAATAAACTGAGAGCAGTTCAGCCTGGCAGCTGAGATGGATCTGGAGATGAGTGTTGGATTGGTTTGAGACTCTATAGCAGAGGTGCCCAACCTTGGCAACTTTAAGACCTGTGAACTTCCCCAGGCAGGGAATTCTGGGACTTCAAGTCCACAGGTCTTAAAGTTGTCAAGGTTCGGCACCCCAGCTCTATAGCAACAGATTTTGTACCGGCACCTGGGCACTATTTTATGCCTTAAGGCTGCTGTGAAAATGGCAGGACATCTGCAGTCTTGGGAGAGAGTAATATCATGGCTATCCACCCCTAAATATTTTTTTTTAATTTTATTTTTAAAACTTGTCAAACTGGTTTGAAATAGATATAGGCTCATCATTCTTGGCAAAGGAGAACATCAAGGTTTTGTATGTAGGCAGGTGTGCGGTTTTTCTCCCCCAGTGGTATTCAAAACGTCATAACATTAAAACAACACAGCTGGAAAACACAATGGTTTAGTGCTGGCTCTATGCCTTGCTTGGCACGTAAGCATATTTTTAATACTTTAAACATGGTTGGCATGGTTTGATAGTAGAAATTAACAAAATGTCCATAAACAAATTTCCTCAACTGTATCAGTGAAATTGACTAAGTATGTTAAAGGACAGAAACTGTACAAATCTTCAGCTTTGGACATCTTCATACAGTGCCAAGTCACAATTCGCTTAACTGTGATTTAATAACTGTTGGCATGGCCCATACCACATGCCATGTCATCAAATAATTTACCAACTACGTTGGCTGGATTGATGCAATATGGTGATGTTATCCATTCAGTCATGTCTGGCTCTTGGCAATTCTAAGAAGCCCAAATTTAACCATAGTTTACATCCTGGTTCATGCTGTGGGCAAAGTTATGAGCCATGGCGGATGGGTCAAGTTCATGCCATAGAGGAAGGCAAGGCAGCATTTGAACCCAAGGTGCTGAATGTATTCAACTGCATAATAGGGGATCCAGACCCCAGAAAAGTGGGTCAATTAAATAATCCTAACCCAACAGGGTTTCTTATTAGATTTTCGGAGATGGGGGAGGTTGAGGGTGGCCAAATTTCTGTTTTCACAATAAACCTGCCATGGTGGTCACTGATGCCTCCCATGCTCTCTTGTATCAGACTTGGAGAAGGAAGCATCTGCAACCTGGCACTCTCCAGCTCTCAGGAACCTCCCTGTAGGTGGCTCATCCGAAGGGCGCCAGGTTGGAAAAGGCTCAGTTGGATGCAGGCCGCAGAGGCAGCCAGCGCTGGGGAAACAACTTCCTTACTAATAAAGGAGAATATCTGTAGCTCAGGGTTGATATTAGATGTCCTTTGTGTTCTCTGAGCTTGCTTGTTTCCTTGCAGATGTTTCATTACCCAAACTAGGTAACATCATCAGTACCCTTAGGAGATAGGGGGTGTGCAGAGAGGAGGAGGACGACTATGGGGTCCTTGGTGATCTCTAAGTTTGCTAGTTTTCTTACAGACACTTCATGAGCCACACCAGGTGACATCAGTAGTGCTAGAAAGGAGTGGGTTTGTGGGGTGGAAGGAAGGAAAGAAGGAAAGAAGGAAGGAAAGAAGGAAGGAAGGAAGGAAGGAAGGGGGGAGGAGGAGGACAACTGTGAGCTCCTTGGTGCTCTCCCAGCTCAGTTTGTTTTCTTGCAGACCTCCTATGACCCAACCTAGGTAACATCATCAGCAGAGGTGGGTTTCAGCAGGTTCTGACCAGTTCTGGAGAACCAGTAGCAGAAATTTTGAGTAGTTTGGAGAACCAGTAGTAAAAATTCTGACTGGCCCTGCCCCCATCTATTCTCTGCCTCCCAATTTCCAGCTGATGGGGAGGAAATGGGGATTTTACAGTATCCTTCCCCTGGAGTGGGATGGGAATGGAGATTTTACAGTATCCTTCCCCTGGATTGGGGAGGAAATGGGGATTTTGCAGTAACCTTCTCCTGGATTGGGGAGGGAATGGAGATTTTACAGTGTCCTTCCCCTGCCACGCTCACCAAGCCACACCCACAGAACCGGTAGTAAAAAAAAATTTGAAACCCACCACCCATGAGCAGCGCTACTATTAGTACATCTTTCGCCGTGAATTGAAAACGTACTTGTTCATCCAAGCGGGACTGGCTTAATTCTTAATTCTTAATTTTTAAATTTTGAACTTTTTGAATTTTAATCATTTTAAATTGGGTATTCTGTTTTATTGGGTCAAATTTGACGGTTTTTAAATTTTTCGGCCATTATAGAATATGTTCTTTTAATTTGTGGTTTTAAAATTGTATCTTGTATTGTATTGTATTGTTTTAATTTGGCTGTACACCGCCCTGAGTCCTTCGGGAGAAGGGCGGTATAAAAATCGAAATAATCAATCAATCAATCAATCAATCAATCAATCAATCAATCATCGGACGATGATGCTTAGTCTGGCGACATTAGCATCCTCGGGCTAGCACCGAGGATATTAAGCTAGTTTGTGGGGAGGTCACGAAACGTCTGGCAGAAAACAAGCAAGCTCGGAGAGCACCAAGGAACTGCCCTCCCCTACCCCACCCCACTCCGTCCCTCCCTTCCAACCGCTTCCTTTTCCCGAGCAGCAGCAGCAGCAGCCTTTTCCCCCTCGCCCCCTCGCCCGGGAAAGCATCTCTCCTCCACCTCTCGTTCCGCGACCAGCAGCATCAGCATCAGCAGCAGCAACAGCGGTTGGAACCCGCAACTTCTTCTCTCTTCCTTTGGCGAGAAGAAGAAGAAGAAGTTGGCGAGGGCTCGGAGGGGCGCCCCATAGCGGCGGCGTTTCGAACCCAGGACTTTCTTCCCCCGCTTCCCCCCACCTCTTCTTTCCTTCTCCCCTCCCTCCCTACAAGTTACACCCCCTCGGCTCCGCCTTTTCGCCTTCTTTGCCTTTGCCCTGCCTTGGCTGCCCTTTCCTCCCCCCCCTTGCCTTGCCTTGCCTTGCGCCGGCTTCGCGGACTAACTTCGCGGCCAGGGTGGGAAGCGCGAAGAAGGCGTCGGTGCGGAGCGATGGAGCCGCCCCGAGGCGCGTGAAACTGGCAGGAGTGGAGGAGGCAGCGGCGGCGGCGGGGCCGGCAGCGGAGGCGCTTCTTCTTTTCATTTTTTCCGGCGTGCCGGGCGAAGAAAACGCCGCCGCCCCGTCTGGTTTCCTCGGCCTTTTCGGCTGGCCAAGTGGGGAGCGCGTGGGGGCGAAGGGGAGAAACTGGTCGGCTGGCTGGCCGGCCTTCCTTCCACCTCCCGACCATGGAAGATGTGAGTAATGCGGGGTTTGTTTGTTTGTTTGCGAGGCATGTTTTTTCTAAAAAATAAATAAAAAAATAAATAAATAAAAACTTTAAAAAGTTAAGTTTCCAGTCCTGTAGGGTAGTGCGCGGCTTGGCTTGCTTTAAAGAGGACGGGAGGGGACGGGGGTGGGATGTTTTTCCCAAATCCGGGAGCCCCCGTTTCCCCCTCCTTTTCCTCTCCAGCCTTTTTTTTTAAATTATTTAAATATTATTATTATTTTAAACCCGGACTTTGTTTTGCTCCCCCAAGTTAAACTTGGGTGAGTTTCAAGCCGAGCAGGGAGGAGGAAAGGAAAGGCTCTTAAGTTTTGTGTTGTGTTTCTGTGCGGGTGTGTATGTGTGTGTGTGTGTGTTTGGAAAGAGTTGATGGAAAGGGAGGATGGAGGCCCTTGCTTGGGTATGTGTGTGTGTGGGGGGGGGAGTGGGAGAGGGAGAGGGAGGGAAGGGAGAGAAGCGAAATCTAGGCCTTTTCTTCCTGCCTGCCAAGATTGCAGCTGACACCAAGCGGGAGGGAACTTAGAAGAAAGAAAGAAAGAAAAAAAAAGGCTGGGAAGGTTTGTTTTCCTGGGTGGGTGGGGGGCATCAGCCTGGGAAACCTGGGAGGGGGATGAGGGGGCGGGCGGTGCGAGGGGGGAACCATTGAGTTGTCTGATAGTCCCCAAAATTGATAAAAGATGTCAGGAAAAGTTTTGCTTGGCTGGCTGGGAGATGCTCTCAAGTTCCTTTCTTTCTTTCTTTATTTTTATTTCTTTCTTTAGTTTGTCAAAAACTTGTACGAGATAACAGGTATAAGTATAAACATGGATATGAGCACAGGAAATGGGGACAGTAGGACAGGGACAGTAGGCACGGTGGTGGGCTTATGCACGCCCCCTTACAGACCTCTTATGAATGGGGTGAGGTCAACGGTAGACAGTCTTAAGGTTAAAGTTTTTGGGGGTTTGGAGAAGAAACCACAGAGTCAGGTAGGGCATTCCAGGTGTTGACCACTCTGTTGCTGAAGTCTGTGTTTTCTGCAATCTAAGTTTGGAGCGGTTTTACCTTGAGTTTGTATCTATTGCGTGCTTGTTTTATTTGCAAAGCAGTGAGACAGTTTGAGAGGTTAATCGTGTTGGGGAGGTGAGTGGATTGGAGTTCAAATCTGGCCCTGTGTTTTGGGCAGGTAAGCGATCAGCAAGTAGCTCTTCCGCTTTAGTATGTTGGGAAAACATACTAAACTGACTGACATTCAGATTCAGATGCGGGGTTTGGATTTGACTACCTCTTGGGAATGCAGTGAACAGAGCTATCTAGGGCAGTTGGGGAGCCCTAAGCAGAGTCTTGGGGCACCCCCAGGCACTCAACCTGCCTTTCCTGCCAGCAGTTTCTGTCCCATACAATCCTGTCTTTTTGCATTCTCTGTCGGTCCTTCAACTATCCTGGCTGTGTTCATATAGGGCACCTTCACCTGTGTTTAAAATAATCATGGTTTATTCATTGCATCTCATTTCCTGGGTTTGTGCATAAACGATGCACCCGGCAACCTAATTTGCAAAATAATACAATAATAATGATAATTATCTGGGAGCCAAACTAAACTCACCTTTGGAATGTTGCATAAACGTAAGCCTGTTGGGTTTTCTATTTTCTTTCTTTTTGCACTGATGGGGAAAGGGGGGTTGGACTAGATGACCTCTTGAGTTACCGTTTAACATTCCAAAGATCCCTTAAGACAGAGAAGAAATATGAGCTGTATGAGGGACTGGGCTTGGGGGAAATTATGGAGCCTCGGATTCACACAATCTTGCGATCCAGTACTTAACAGCATTTCTATATCCTTTTTCTCTAGGATACCAGCTGCTTAGGTACGCCATTAAAATGAAATTTTGGCATCCTATCTCTGAACTCCAGATGCCCATGGAGCTTAGGGATTGCCACAATTAAATGGCTGTGCCTAAAAAACAAGAGGTAAAGCAACCTAAAGGGCCTTTTTTGATTACAATTCCCATCATCCCCTTTTTTTGCTGAGATCCTTAGCTCAGAAACAGCAGTGGGGAAATATATGCAAATCTAAGGGGCGTGCATAAGAGTACCAGTGTGCCTACCGTTCCTGTCCTAATATTCCCTTTGGTTGTATCCAATTCGTATGGTTATTTCATGTATATATACTGTTGTATTTGACAAAATAAATAAATAAAATAAAATAAATCTCCCGATTCTGATTGAACCATTTACTAAACTCAACATTTGATTTAGAAGATGCTCCTGTTCATCCTTTGCCAGTTGCCTTTGGAAGCCTGGGGGTGGAGAGAGAGAGAGAGAGAGAGAGAGAGAAGATGCATCGATTTAAATTTGCATTTCTGCAAAAAAAGAAAAATCTGCATGGCTATCTTAAAGGAAGTATTTCATCCTGTATGCTTGAAAGGAATTGCTTTCTAGAAGCAATTCTAGAATGAAGCCTGGCCTAGAATCAGGTTCTCTGAAGCCGATGGACTCGGATGCGACGTGTTGGGAAAGTGATGGGAGGGGATGACCAGGATGGTCAAACAGAGAGCTGCTGGCTTAACATGTCGTGGGAACCTGGTTGAAGGTAGTTTGTTCAGGAACTTTACTCAACTGCAACTTTAAGGCAACTCACAACCCACATTGTGCCCGTTTCTTGAATTGTAACTGTTGTTTGTATGCGCTGATGTTGCAAAAAAATAGAACTTATAGATGGAAACCTCCGAAGAGTTTGTTTCAGTCGCATCGTTTTTTGTTTTTTTAATCTTCAGCATGGGAACTTTATAGAACAGGCAGTTCTTGTCCTGCAAATATAATTCCATTCTTTTCAAAAGAATTTCCAGTTATCTTTTGTGCTTCTGAATCTGGATTGACCCCGACCGAGAGCAAACCATTCCTGTCTTTGACCTTAAAAGAGTTTAAACTAGAGTCCCCAAACTTGTCAGCTTTAAGACTTGTGGACTTCAATTCCCAGAATTCTCCAGCCAACATAGTTGAAGTCTACACTGACTTGAAGTCCAGAAGTCTTACAGCTGCCAAGTTTGAAGACCTCTGGTTTAAACAATTCATTTGGGTCTCTATTATTATTATTATTATTATTATTATTATTATTATCATCATCATCATCATCATCATCATCATCATCACTACTACTACTACTACTCCTCTCTCACCTCGTCCCTTGGTTGTTTTGTTCTTCCTTCCTTCCTTCCTTTTCTTTCTTTCTATAACTCTCGTCTGTTCAAATAGGGTCTTGCCTCCTTCTGCCAACAACCTGTTTGCATTCATTCTGTCAGGGCACTTCTATCCTGGCACCACGAGCCATTTCTCTCTCTCTCTCTCTCTCTCTCTCTCTCTCTCTCTCTCTCTCTCTCTCTCTCTCTCTCTCTCTCTCTCTCTCTCTCTCTCTCTCTCTTTTCTGCTTGCGGGGGCTGTTCTGCACACAGAAAAAAAAAAAAGGCTTTTCGCAAACCCTTCAGCTGTTCCGCCTTCTCAGAAGAGGAAACGGCCTTTTTAATGCTTTATAAGGATATGATAATAGTACGGTTTAAATCTGCTGATCGGCCTCTGTTGCTCCCCTGCCTGCCTCCTGCAGCAGAGAGGAGAAAGGCAGATAAAGCTTCATGCTTAAAAAGGATCTGACATTGCTTGAGAACAGGGAGGAGATCCAAAGAATCTTGGGCTGTGATCGGTAATCCACAGAGGAGCTGTGAAGATGTACCATTTAAACTAGCACATCAATCAGTCAGATTAGGGGGACCTTAGAGGTCTTCTAGTCCAACCCCCCCACACACACACACCCCACCCCTCCCACCCCCGTCAAGCAGGAGATCTTATTTCAGATAAGTGGTTGTTCAGTCTCTTTCTTAAAAGCCTCCAATGATGGAGCACTCACAACTTCTGGAGGCAAGCTGTTCCACTGGTTAATTGTCCTCACTGTCAGGAAGCTTCTCCTTAATTCCAGGTTGTTTCTCTCCTTGATTAATTTTCATCCACTGTTGTGTTTTTTTTTAAATCTTGCCTTCAGGTGCTTTGGAACATAAGTTGACCCCCCTCTTTTTTGTGGCAGCCCCTCTAATACTGAAATGTTGCTGTCATGTCGCCTCCTAGGCCTTCTTTTCCCTAGACTAGATATACCCAATATGTTCTTCATATGTTTTAGTCTCCAGGCCTTTAATCCAGGGGTGAAATGCTCCCAGTTCGGACCGGATCGCGTGATCCGGTAGCGATGGGGGCAGGTAGTTCGGAGAACCGGTAGCAAAAATCCCTGTCCCCCCGCCCCACTACTGCCCACGCCTTGCTGTTCCTCTTCGCTGTCCCTGAAGCGCTCGGTGGTGATATAGCTGCAAACAGCCTTAAATGACTGCCACAGCACTTCAAAGGGCCGCACTACAGCTGATCAGCGCTGTAGGCAGCTAGTAGACCGGTGCCTCTATTTTTAAAGAAAGTAGACCGGGGCCTCTCACTAAAAGGCAATTGGTAGACCGTTTTTAAAGAAGGTAGACAGTGGCCTCCCAAGTTTTGTATACTTTATTATTTTTATTATTTATTATTATTGACCATGCCCATTCAGTCACCTGACCACCAAGCCACACCCACCAATTAAGCCACACCCACAGAACCGGTAGGGAAAATTTTTAGATTTCAACCCTGCTTTAATCGTCTTCTTAGTTGCACTTCTCTACAATCAGGCTGCCTTAAAACCAAGCCAGGGAATTTATTTTCCTTCAGATACCACAAACAACTTGCTCCTGGCCTTCTCTCATCGTTGGCCAGGACGACTGGAGAGCATCTCTCAACGCTGGTGAGTTATCTAGAAAATTGCAGCTGAGGAACATCACAAGTTTCCATTTTCAACCTTGACACAACTAGACCCATTGTCTGTCCAGCCCAGCATTGGCTTACGGTAGCTGATAATGATTTTCCCATTAGAAAATGAACTGAAGATGAAGCACCAGTAGGCAGGGGTGGGTGTCAAATTTTTTTAGCAAGGGGTTCTCTGCCTGGTTGCTGGGTGGGCGTGGCCATGGTGGGCGTGGTCTAGTCAGCTTCCTGCTCCATAGTGGGGGGGCATTTTTGCCCTCCCTGGACTCTGGAGGCTTTTTTCCAGCCTCCGGGAGGGAAAAACGGCCTCTCCAGGCCCTGGAGGCCCTCTGGAGGCCAGAAACGGGCCTCTTTCTGGCTTTCTCGAACTTCCAGTAGGCCCGTTTTTCGCCCAATCCCACACACGCGCCCTGCACTTAACCTGCATCCAAAATGGGCCACGTGGGGACTCCTGGGAGGGGAGAGGAGGAGTGGGTGGGGCCAGCCAGGAGTGGGATTTGGGGGGGGGTTTCTCCGAACTGCACAGAATCTTAGCTAGAGGTTCTTCCGAACCCCTGCGAACCCCCAGCAGCCCACCCCTGCCAGCAGGCCTCTTTCCTGGTTCCCCCAACCACCATTTGTTCAGTTAAACCAATTCTCTGAATGCAAACAACATGGAACCTCTACCTAAGCTAAACATTGCTACCTGGATTTGCACGATTCATTAGCCTAAAACGTAGCCGGCTACTTTGTGATTTACTCTGTTGTGCAAATCCAGTCATTTCATGCAAATTATTCCTTTCAACCATTCTGCAGCTAGGGAGGGACCAAAGAGTGATTTCCTTCCTGTCCTTTCTGTTGGTAAAAACTGGGAGTTTTAGCTAAGATTGTAACTTGTGGCATTGCGGTGATTTTTTTCCAAATGAATTAACAGCACCCGGTGTAAAGATTTAGCAACTGCTCCTGTATTTTGAACTTATGTCCTTGAGAACTTAAGATATATAATAGTTACCTTGCTGGATCATTTGATATAGTTTTATGCAGTGGTGGGATTCAAGTAATTTAACAACCGGTTCTCTGCCCTAATGATTTCTTCCAACAACCAGTTTGCCAAACTGCTCAGAAAGTTAACAACCGGTTCTCCCGAAGTGGTGCGAACTGGCTGAATCCCACCACTGATTTTATGGAGTTTTTCCCCCCATAACTGGACAGTCAGATGTTTTTGAACAAGTTCATAATTCTCTCATCCTTACGTTATTGTTTGCTTTTGGCATCTGGAATATTTTTTTTTAATTGCCGAAGGAATACAGCATTTATGGATCGGTTTTATGTATTTTTAAAACCTTTGAGGCTTAGCCCTGCGCCTCTTTATTTCCTTTTTAGACGTGCTTTCGTTACTCAAAACAATTTGCTCCTTATTTCATAATGCTGCTTTTATGAGGTGTGACAACTTCATTCTGACTGCGTCGTCGTAGCCTGCCAACAGTGTGAAGAAATAGAACATCGTAACAATTCTTACGTACATTCTGTATTTCTGCAGATGTGCTGCTTGGAGCCCGGCCGTTCATCGCCTGACAAAGCTTTCTCTAAAAAGGGTTTTTGAGGTGATATCGGAAAGAACAACAATAACAACACCTATAGCTACCAATTTCAGCTTGTGGGTGGCCATAAGCTAATGTACAATCATGGGTGTTCGCCTCCATGCTGACATCCCTCTTCTTCACTCCTGTGGGTGTCATGGAAACCATACAAACAAACCCGAGCCTCTATTTTAACTTAATGGTTAGAATGGGAAGGGGTGGTCCTGCATTTTGACCTGGTTTATATACCATTCTAAGCCACCACAGACACCCTTTAAATACCTTTTGTGGTCACGGGACCCCCCAAGACTTAACTCAAGATTTAAATCATAACATTTCTTGAAGCCTTCGTGAACCCCCTGCGTCGACAGGTTGAGGGCCGTGGTGGCTCAGGCTGTAAGAAGCCTGTTATTAAAACACAGCTGCTTGCAATTACTGCAGGTTCAAGTCCCACCAGGCCCAAGGTTGACTCAGCCTTCCATCCTTTATAAGGTAGGTAAAATGAAGACCCAGATTGTTGGGGTGGGGCAATAAGTTGACTTTGTAAATATACAAATAGAATGAGACTATTGCCTTACACACTGTAAGCCGCCCTGAGTCTTCGGAGAAGGGCAGGATATAAATGTAAACAAAAAAAAAAAGAAAAAAGAAAAGAGAACTACTGCTCTAAGCCAGGGATGGCTAACCTTTTTGCCGTTGCGTGCCAAAAGTGGGGGGAGCATGGGGGAGGGGTTGCGCACATGCCCACATGCATAATGCAATACCCCTGCATGTTCCGCTCGCCCGCATGCACATGCGACCCCTCCATGCTCCCCCACCCCGCACATGGGTGCACAAATCCCCGTGCTCTCCCTGCGCATGCGTGCGTGACCCCGCAGCCCGTTTTGGGCCTGGCAAGCCTCCATGAAACCTCTTGGGACCAAAAACAGGTTGCGGGAGGGGGCACTGCATGCCCCCCCGTGGCATATTTTGGCGCGGAGAGATACACCACTCCACTGTGCTTCCCCCACCTTTGAATCTCCCGCATGCATCCCGCCCTGCACCAGAGACCCGAAAATCAGCTGGCCGGCGGGACGCGTGCGCACATGTGCAGTGGAGTTGAGCTGGGCGATGGCTCATGTGCCCACAGAAAGGGCTCCGTGTGCCACCTGTGGCACGCATGCCATAGGTTCACCATCACGGCTCTAAGCTTTTATGTAGTTTACGGGTAATCCTTGACTTACGACCATTCTCTGTTGTGACTCTGATGTCACAACAGATGTCCAAAAAAAGGGTACTTACAACTCAGATTAAAAGTTCTGACTGCCGCCCCTCCCATAGTCATGTGGGATGGTCACATTTTTGGCACCTGGCCCCCCGTTTACAGCTGCTTGCAGGATCCCGGGGTTACATTCTGATGATTTCCAGGTAACATTCAGATGCCAAGCCCAGAAAGTTTACGCTATTTCAATACGTGGTTTATTGCAGCACAGTTATTAAAGGCACAAGAGATGGAAAGATTCAGCACTGCCCACTAGGAAGGAATGGTCAGCGAAATTGACAAATCTTGTGGAGCTGGATAAACTAACTTCTTTGATTAGAGACAACACATGATCTATATTTATGGGTGGCTAGAAGACTCTTAGGGACCGAAATGAAAAAAACAACAACCCTATCTTGTGATTTATGGTTCTGACAATTAGATGGGATAGATCAGTGATGGCGAACATTTTCGGCACCGAGCGCCCAAACCGGAACTCAAGCACGTGTGCATACGCATGCGTGCACTGGAGTCCTGAAAACCCAAAGACCAGTTGGCCAGTGCGCATGCACGCGCCAACCAGCCTGGTCTTCGCGGGCTCCGGCCAGTTGATGTTTGGGTTTCCGGCATGCGCATGTGCACTGTCTAGCCCGTCTTCTGGAGCGCCGGAAACCCAAAGACCAGCTGGCTGGCACATGTGCCCACAGAGAGGGCTCCGTGTGCCACCTGTGGCACGCATGCCATAGGTTCACCATCATGGCTCTAAGCTTTTATGTAGTTTACGGGTAATCCTTGACTTACGACCATTCTCTGTTGTGACTCTGATGTCACAACAGATGTCCAAAAAAAGGGTACTTACAACTCAGATTAAAAGTTCTGACTGCCGCCCCTCCCATAGTCATGTGGGATGGTCACATTTTTGGCACCTGGCCCCCCGTTTACAGCTGCTTGCAGGATCCCGGGGTTACATTCTGATGATTTCCAGGTAACATTCAAATGCCAAGCCCAGAAAGTTTACGCTATTTCAATACGTGGTTTATTGCAGCACAGTTATTAAAGGCACAAGAGATGGAAAGATTCAGCACTGCCCACTAGGAAGGAATGGTCAGCGAAATTGACAAATCTTGTGGAGCTGGATAAACTAACTTCTTTGATTAGAGACAACACATGATCTATATTTATGGGTGGCTAGAAGACTCTTAGGGACCGAAATGAAAAAAACAACAACCCTATCTTGTGATTTATGGTTCTGACAATTAGATGGGATAGATCAGTGATGGCGAACATTTTCGGCACCGAGCGCCCAAACCGGAACTCAAGCACGTGTGCATACGCATGCGTGCACTGGAGTCCTGAAAACCCAAAGACCAGTTGGCCAGTGCGCATGCACGCGCCAACCAGCCTGGTCTTCGCGGGCTCCGGCCAGTTGATGTTTGGGTTTCCGGCATGCGCATGTGCACTGTCTAGCCCGTCTTCTGGAGCGCCGGAAACCCAAAGACCAGCTGGCTGGCACATGTGCCCACAGAGAGGGCTCTGCATGTCACCTCTGGCACGCATGCCATAGGTTCGCCATCACAGGGATAGATAGAGAGAAATGACATAACTATGGAGAGATTGGTTAAAATATAATTGTGGTTTTGCCTGCTATGGAGAATATCAAAAGCCACTGCTTTGTATTTTCTTTAATTTCCCTCCCCCCCTTTCTTGCATTTCTCTTTGCTTTCTTTCTTTTTCTCTTTCCTTCCTTATTCTGGTAGTCCTCAACTTTCAGCCGTTAATTTAGTGACTGTTCAAAGTTACAATGAAAAAGGTGACTTACAATGATTTTTCACACTTACCACCGTTGCCGCATCCCCATGGTCACATGACCAAAATTCAGATGCTTGGCAGCGGATTCATATTTATGACAGTTGCATAAATATGATGCAACCTGGGGTCATGTGATCAGCATAGTCAGTGCGGAATCCAGATTCACTTAAACCATGTTATTAACTCAACAAATGCAATGAGTCATTTATTGACAATTGTTAAATTAACAATAAAAGGGACACGGTGGCTTAGTGGGTAAGACGCTGAGCTTGTCGATCGAAAGGTCGGCAGTTCAGTGGTTCGAATCCCTAGCGCTGCGTAACGGGGTGAGCTCCCGTTATTTGTCCCAGTTTTTGCCAACCTAGCAGTTTGAAAGCACGTAAAAAATGCAAGTAGAAAAATAGGGACCACCTTTGGTGGGAAGGGAACAGCGTTCCATGCGCCTTTGGTGTTGAGTCATGCCGGCCACATGACCACGGAGACATCTTCGGACAGCGCTGGCTCTTTGGCTTTGAAACGGAGATGAGCATCGGCCCCTAGAGTCAGGAACGACTAGCACATGTGCGAGGAGAACCTTTACCTTTACCTTTTAAATTAACAATTGTGGCAAGAAACATTGTAAAATGGGGCAAAACTCACTTAACAAATGTTCCACTTAGCCACGTAAATTTTGGGCTCAATTGTTGTTGTAATTTGAAGATTACCTGTCTTATAGATTGTATAGTTGTTGTTTTTTCGGAAGTCTTGACATATCCCTGTCAATTTAACTGTCAGTTTCCCCAACCATACTTATTTTCTTTTATTTACTGCTTGGAAGAAAGCTTAGACAAGGAAGAAAGGCTTAATGTAATCTTGACGTGGTATTTAAACTTGATGTGCACCCAGCCAGTGTAGGGTCAGAAAGAATTCAGTTAACTTGGCTGCACATGTACCTCGCTCCTTGCTAAGGGGGGGTGGTGTGTCACGTGAATCTGTGTCATGTACAGGTGCACCCCTTTCTAGTTCATTTGTACAACTACAAAAACACAAATTAGGATGAACAAAGCTTGCAGATTCCAGCAACTGGAAAGACTTCTTTTCAAAGCTGCTGCAGGCATCTATCGGTGACGTATACCTGGGGTCAGTTATGCAGAAAAATGCAGTGCCGGTTTTTTTTTAAAAAAATTTTTTTATTAAACAGTTTGTCTTTAAAAGCAACACAAAAAACAATCACACATGTATAAAAACAAGACATGTCAAGATATAACGTATTAAACATTACATAACATTGATGGTAATTTTACAGCATTTCGTACCAACTTATGTATTTTGCTTTTTTAATTCTCTATTATGTCATTTCTATTTACTATTCAATAGTAGAATAATCGCATTACTCCAATATATACATTATAATATTTATTGTTCTTATCTACACATTTATATTTGTTTATATTTACATCTCTTCATTTAATGTTGTTCAGTTACTTTAAGTTACATCAATACTAAGTTAAACATTTCTTGTTTTGATTTCTATTTTCGAGCCAAATTTTATTCCATATTTTATAATATTCCGAATCCTCTCTCTCTTTCAACGCCATAGTCATTTTATCCATCTCTGCGCATTCTAGAATTTTCCTTATTACTGTTTTGTCTGAGGGTACGTTTTTTTGTTTCTAATTTTTTGCAAATGTGATTCTTGCTGCTTGCAATATAATGTGGGTCCAATATTCCTAATAAAAACAGTTTAAAAAGTGCTGTTTTTAACTACAAGCTAATGTGACGCTTTCACGCAAGCACCCTTGTACACGAGGATTATTCAGGAGCAAAGCAGACAAGTGATCAAGAGCTGCAGCATTTATTTGCAGGCTGTCTTGAAGGGTGTAAGAGCTTAAGGCCGAGTGTGCAAGAATAAGTGTTAAAGAAACCATCCTGTTTCTAAAAATGGCATCTAAAAAGCTTCTGTCAGAAGTCCCAGTACGCCTAAATTTGTACACAGATCTGAAGGTTACAGGAAAGACACAACTTCCTGATATCTTCAGTAGATTTCTTTTAGAGCCCTGTCTCTTAACACAGCGATATGAGTTGACAAAAGTCGAAAGCACGAAATTTGGTTCATATTGAACTGATTTCAAATTATGGACCCGAGGTAACCTTAGGTTACTAGTCATCTGGATGTTGTTGTTGTTGTTGTTGTTGTTATCACTGCAGCATAAGAATAATTCTGTTGACCTTTGAAAAGCTTCACATTCAGGGTATCTTACAGCACTTGCTTGCTCAGTTCTGCTTGGAAATAAAATCCTATTGTCCTATAGAACATGCTCCAGGCTAAGACTTTGTGATGCGTTTAAGCCTTGGCTTCTAAAAATACAAACTG
Source organism: Ahaetulla prasina (assembly GCF_028640845.1). NCBI lineage: Eukaryota > Metazoa > Chordata > Lepidosauria > Squamata > Colubridae > Ahaetulla > Ahaetulla prasina. The sequence goes on from NC_080551.1 coordinate 11,285,203, forward strand.
AGCAAAATATCACTTGCATCCTGAAACATAGCAAAATAGCAAAGGGATTTTTGCATCCAAGAATTCTCGGCCGTACACAAACAGTATTTATATACATGGTGACCATGATGGGGTTTTAATGCTTCAGGACCTCAGCACATTGTTCGGCATGAGTGTATATGCAGATAGAATAGAATAGAATTTTCTACTGGCCAAGCGTGATTGGACACACAAGGAATTTGTCTTGGTGCATATGCTTTCAGTGTACATAAAAGTAAAAATAAGTTCATCAAGAATTCTAAGGTACAACACTTAATGATAGTCATAGGGTACAAATAAGCAATCAGGAAACAATAGCAATATAAATCGTAAGGATACAAGCAACAAAGTTACAGTCATACAGTCATAAGTGGAAGGAGATGGGTGATGGGAACGATGAGAAGATTAATAGTAGTCCAGATTTAGTAAATAGTTTGACAGTGTTGAAGGAATTATTTGTTTAGCAGAGTGATGGCGTTCAGGAAGAAACTGTTCTTGTGTCTAGTTGTTCTGGTGTGCAATGCTCTATAGCATCGTCGTTTTGAGGGTAAGAGTTGAAACAGTTTATGTCCAGGATGTGAGGGGTCTGTAAATATTTTCACAGCCCTCTTTTGACTCCTGCAGTATACAGGTCCTCAGTGGGAGGCAGGTTGGTAGCAATTGTTTTTTCTGCAGTTCTAATTATCCTCTGAAGTCTGTGTTTGTCTTGTTGGGGTATTGAACCAAACCAGACAGTTATAGAGGTGTAGATGACAAACTCAATAATTCCTCTGTAGAATTGTATCAGCAGGTCCTTGGGCAGTTTGAGCTTTCTGAGTTGGCGCAGAAAGAACATTCTTTGTTGTGCTTTTTTGATGACGTTTTTGATGTTAGCTGTCGATTTTAGATCTTGCGATGTGGTAGAACCTAGAAATTTGAAGGTCTCTACTGTTGATGTGTTGTCTAGTATTGTAAGAGGTGGAAGTATGGAAGGGTTTCCTAAAGTCTACCACCATTTCTATGGTTTCGAATGTGTTCAATTTCAGATTGTTCCAGTCACACTACGAGGCTAGTCGTTCAACCTCCCATCTGCATGCGGATTCATCATTGTCTCGAATGAGACCGATCACTGTTGTGTCATCTGCAAACTTCAGTAGTTTAACAGATGGATCATTGGAGATGCAGTCATTGGTATACTGAGAGAAGAGAAGTGGGACAGCATACAGCCTTGGGGGCCTGGGCTAATTGTACAGGTATCTGATGTGATTCTGCTTAGCTTCACCTGGCGGTTCCTGTTTGTTAGGAAGCTTATGATCCACTTACAAGTGTGTTCAGGTACCTGTAGCTGTGAAATATTTATTTATTTATTTACTTATTTATTTATTTATTTATTTATTTAGTCACACAGTATATATAAGCATAAGCATGAAATAACTATACAATATATAAGCATATATATAAGCATGATATGTCATAACTATATTAATTGGATAAAACGAAAGGAAACAATAGGACAGGAACGGTAGGCACGCTTGTGCTCTTAGGTCTTAAATAGGTCTTGCACTTCCTTTTCTGTGATCACTAGGGGTTGTGAACCCAGTGGGATGGGGTCAGTTGTAGGAGGCTTGGCTGTTGTTGGTGTGTTTGAAATGGGGGTTGTGAAGATAGGTGACTGTAGTTTCCTTTCAAACCTGCAGTAAAACACATTCAGGTCATCTGCCAGTTGCTGATTTCCTTCAGCTGGGAAGGAGGTTTGCCGTAGCCAGTGATATTTTTAAGAGTTTTCCACATGTTTGCTCGTTTGTTGAGAACTTGTTTTCTGTAGGCTTCCTCTTTGGAACAATGTAGCTGCTTAAATTTAGCTATGAACCAAGGTTTGTTGTTACTGTATATTCGCAGGTTCCTGGTGGGTACACATAGGTCTTCACAGAAGTTGACATATGATGTTACAGTCTCTGTGAGTTCATCTAAATCTGCAGAGGTACTTTCAAAAACATTCCAATCAGTGCAGTCAAGGCAGGCCTGTAGCTTTACCTTTGCCTCCTCAATCCAGGTCTTCACTGATTTAATTGTTGGTTTTGTGGTTTTAAGTCTTTGCCTGTAAGCAGGTACAAGGTGAATCATGCAATGATCAGAGTGTCCTACAGCTGCTCATGGTAAAGACTGTTAAGCATCTTTTAGTGTTGTGTAGCAATGGTCTAAACTATTCTTGCCTCTAGTGGGACAATTGACATGCTGAAAGTATTTTGGTAATTCTTTCCTTAAGTTTGCCTTGTTTAGATCTCCCAAAATAATGGCCAGTGAATCAGGGTATTTGGCTTCAGCCTCCATAATTTGGTCAGAGTTCGTAATGCCTTGTTTACATGGGCTTGTGGTGGGACATAAACAGCAATTAGAAGAAATTAGGAAAATTCACCAGGCGAATAGTATGGTTTGCAGTTGATAATTAATGTCTCTAAGTTTTCATCACAGAATTTATATATTATAGTTATATCCTGAGACCATCTGTTGTTGATATATAAGCATAAGCCTCCTCCCTTCTTTATACCAGATGTTTCTGCAATTCTGTCTGATCATTGAATCTGAAACCCTGGGATATGCAGGCTACTATCATCAATTGATTCATTTAACCAGGTTTCAGAGAAGCATAGGGCTGCTGAATTGTAAGAGTCAGAATTGTATCTGTTTAAAAGGAGTACTTCGTCCATCTTATTAGCAAGTGAACAGACGTTGGTTAGGAAAATTTAAGGCAGAGGAGTTTTATTTCTTCTATTCCGTAATCTGTTTAAAATCCCCACCCTTTTACCTTTGTTTTTTCGCTTCTTCCATTTGGTTTTTTTGGTAATCCATGGCTCCGGGGAAATTGCTTCTTCCTGTGTTAGAATCTGTTCTGCATTTGTAAAGAGGGGTGGTGGTGAGATCACAGAAAGCTGCTCCTTAAAGAAACGTTGCTTAATTTTTAGTAGATGAGTAAGAAATCAGTAGTGACTTGCAGAGCATAATTAAAAATAAACCATTAGAGAGCATTTCACCGAGGCAGCCTTCGGCAGTGCCATCTTGGAAAAAAAAATCAGATGGATTTTGTGCTTTGACAGATACCAATAGCACTTAGACATGTATACTGCTTTGTGGCGCTTTACAGCCCTCTCTAAGTGATTTATAGAATCAGTATATTGCCCCCAATAATCTGGGTCCTCATTTTACCCACCTCGGAAGGATGGAAGGATGAGTCAACCTTGAGCCTGGTGAGATTTGAACTGCCAAATTGCAGGCAGCTGGCAGTCAGCAGAAGTAGCCTGCAGTACTGCACTCTAACGACTGCGCCACTGTGGCCCAGATACAGGCTACTTTGCCCATTGCACTAAGCCATGGTTCATTTTATAAGCCACAATTAGATGAAGTCCTGCAACATGTGAAACCAACACAAAACTATTGGTGTTGTTTAGTGTAATGTATCCATACTGAAGTGATGGATACAATACACAAAATGATGATGAGACTGCTCCATGACTAGAAAATTTTAAGAAGAGATTGGGCAGCCATTTGTTCAGAATGACATAGGATCTCTTGCTTGTACAGGGGGTTGGACTAGAAGACCTCCAAGGTCCCTCAAACTCTGTTAGTTCTATATAATCCAAACTACTTGTGGGAGTGGTCACTTCCTTAATTTATTGCTATCAAAATTAACAAGGTATGTGATTCTGTTAGGTTGGAAGCTTATTGGAACTGGGAACTGAGCTGAATTCATTTCTCTGTTTCATTTCACTGACTCGTTTTTCTTCTCCCCTCCCATTTCTGTATATTAATCTCTTTGGTTATTTGTATTCATTTTTTGATATTCTTTAAGGCCTCGGTCAGTCAATCTGAACCCTGAACAAGGGGAGGGTCACTGGGTGATTGATAAACCAACTGTCCAGTCTGTTTCCTGTAAATCCAGCTTCTCTTGAAAAGCATAAACGTTTGTATGAAACTTGATGGAAATTTGGATGAGTGTCCCAAATGCCTTGAGAACACATTCACAGCAGGCTGATCTAGCATATATTTTAAAATGGACTGTCTTTCTCTGTTTGGAAATGTCAGAGGGACTCTAGAATCTTCTTTCTTTTCTTCCATTCAATCATGTTCAATTCTCAGAGACCGCCTGGACAAATCCATGCAGTTTTCCTGGCCAGGAATTTTCAGAAACCATTGCCTCCTTCCTGGGAGAAAGTGACTGGCCCAAGGTCACCTAAGGCGCAGGACTAGAACTCGCAGTCTGTCACTTTCTCATTCGATGCTTTAACCACTAGACCAAAAACGACTCTCTAGAGTCATGTCTAGAGTTCTGTTAAATGTCATGTGGGCTAGCAAAATTGCTACCTTAAAAACCCTCAACGAAAGCTTTGAGGTTCTAGAAAATATTAGTTTTAGCACAGATCAAAATCAGCTTCTTCGGTGTGGCACTTTTCAAACTTCGTGCCTTTCCTATAACCTTGAATTCCTTAACAAGGTATCCTATCTTCTAGGGCAGAGGTGTCAAACTCAAGGCCCAGGGGCTGGATATGGCCCGCAGGGTATTTAGATTTAGCCCGCGGGGCCGCCTTGGAAACAGTGAAGGACAGACCTGCGGTGCTTCTGCCAGGGAAAATGGAGCTCGGGAGAGCTGCCTGCGGCCACACCAAGCTCTATTTTCACTGGCAGAGGGTTGCAGGAAGCCGTTGCAGCCAAAAACGGAGCTCAGGAGCCCATTTTTGCTGGCAGAGCACTCAGGCCACCACAGGCACCTCTGACACGTGACATCGAGCTGGCCATGCCCACCCTGGCGCCCCGAAGTCAACCACAACCCTGATGTGCCCCTCAATGAAATCGAGTTTGACACCCCTGTTCTAGGGTGTAGCGAGGGTGCAGAATGATGGCCCTTTGAGAATTTGCGGACTTCAATTCCTGAACCAGGAATTTTGGCAGTTGAAATCCACAAATCATAAAGGGGCCACCGTTCTCCACCTCTGGTGTAGGTGCTCAATTCGTAGCATTGAACTTGAGAACGTCCAGTAGTCCTTTGAGAAGATGAGCTAGGATGTGCAGATGGTCTTGTCAGCAAAATAGATTTTTTCTACTAAACATCTTGGTAAGAAGCCACAGGTAGAACCTAAAATTTTGTGTGGCAGATCTGTGGCTCAGTCCTCTAGTGTTTCTAGTTAAGACAATTGGGGGAAAACCTTGTTTTAAACCAGAGATGGGGATCCATGGCCTCTTTATGACTTGTGGGCTTCAACTCCCAGAATTCCTGAGCCGTCCTGGGCCATAAAAGAGCCATTGTTCCCCACCCCTGTTTTAAACCAAAGGTATTGTCCTTCCGCTCCAGATGTCACCCAGATGTCTTGAACCTCAGCCTTCATAATTTCTAGCCATTATAAGCAGAAAATACATATAAGCTGGGCTCCCCCCCCCATCTTCGTTTATAGAGAAGTCATATCCTGAATTTTTAATGTCATCTTCTTCTCCACCTTTAGTGTCATCTTCTTCTCTACCTTTCCATCAACACAAGTTCATCCATATCTAAGCCTCCCTTCCTGCACACCCTCCCTTCTATCCAGTAAATGGCCAGGAAGGAAGGAAGGAAGGAAAGGCTTTCCACAGTTCTGAACAGATTTACTGGCAAAGGGCTTTTGAAGAATGTTGAATAGTGTTTCATGCTAACTGGTAAATCCTGCATCCCAAAGGAAATAGGTTGCCCATCTTTTTGTTGTTGTTAGTTGCGAAGTCTTGTCCAACCCATCGCGACCCCATGGACAACGTTCCTTCAGGCCTTCCTGTCCTCTACCATCCTCTGGAATCCATTTAAGCTCACGCCGACTGCTTCAGTGACTCCATCCAGCCACCTCGTTCTCTTTCATCCCCTTCTTCTTTTGCCCTCAATCGTTCCCAGCATTAGGCTCCTCTCCAGTGAGTCCTTCCTTCTCATTAGGTGGCCAAAGGATTTGAGTTTCATCTTCAGGATCTGGCCTTCTAAAGAGCAGTCAGGGTTGATCTCCTCTAGGACTGACCGGTTGGATCGCCTTGCAGTCCAAGGGACTCTCAGGAGTCTTCTCCAGCACCAGAGTTCAAAGGCCTCAATTCTTTGGCGCTCAGCCTGTCTAATGGTCCAACCTTCATAGCCATCCATTGCAACTGGGAAAACCATAGCCTTGACTATACGCACTTTTGTTGGCAGGTTAATGTCTTTGCTTTTTAGTATGCTGTCTAGATTTGCCATAGGTTTCCTCCCCAGGAGCAAGCGTCATACTAGTTGGTAAATCCTGCATCCTAAAGGAAATAGGTCGTCCACCTTATTCTAAGACAGATAATTGGTGGTAGTTGTGTCCAGTATAATAAAGACTTACTCATTACATTTTAGCTTGGATAAACATCCTTTGCAAAGCCATCTGATTCCAAATAGGTCTTTATTTCCAACATACCATGTCCTTTTCAATGTCTCTCTGTGCATCAGCATCTTTGAATGCATAAGCTAATTATTACTATTATTTCTTTCCCTCCCTCAGGTGATTTGCCCTTTCTTAAAAAAAAAAAAAGTCTGGATCCAAAACAATGTAAACCATTATTCAGGAAGTTCTAATTTTTGGAATTTTGATCAAGAAAGGAAGGCTTGGTCTCTAAAGAAAGCAACTTCTTCCTTCGGCATCAATTAGATGTCATGAAAAAGAACGGAGTGGTGTTGGGCTTAGACAGTGGAAACCTCTTTCGCTTAGGAATCTTGGAGGAAATCACACAGAGCATAAAGTGTATATTTTTGGAAATATCCTGGGGCAGTGGTGAAATCCAAACTTTTTTACTACCGGTTCTGTGAGCGTGGCTTGGTGCGCGTGGCAGGGGAAGGATACTGCAAAATCCCTATTCTTTCCCCATTCCTGGGGAAAGGATATTGCAAAATCTCCACTCCCACCACACTCTGGGGCCAGCCAGAGGTGGTATTTGCCAGTTCTCCGAAGTACTCAACATTTCCTCTACCGGTTCTCCAGAACCTGTCAGAACCTGCTGGATTTCACCCCTGTCCTGGGGGATTCTGATGAAGCGATGTGCTCAAACCTGATAATGGTGGGAGATCCAGGTCACTTCCAAGACCAGAATTTTTTTTTTGAAATTGACAAGAGTGGTAGACCATCAAGGACAGACTCTATCAGTGATGGCGAACCTTTTCGGCACCGTGCCAAAAGGGTTGCGGGGAAACGTTGTGCGTGCGCGCTTGTCAGGGCTGCGCTCCGGAAAAGCCAAGTGCGTATGCGTGCCCAACAATCAGCTAGCCAGCGTGCATGTGCAGGCTGGTTTTCAGCACTGCCGCGTGCACGAAGGGATCACGCTCAGGAAAAGCCGAACTTCCAGGTTCTGGCGTTCATGCGCACCTGACAATCAGCTGGCCGGTGCACATTCCCACACCGGTTTTCGGCACAGCTACACAGGCGAAGGGCAGCTGATCATCGCACACGAATGCGCGCCAAACACCCAGAAGACAAACAGGCAAGGCTGAGCGTACCGGGCAACATGGCTTTGTGTGTCACTTTGAGCACAGGGGCCATAGGTTCTCCACCATGGAACTATATGGTTGAAGATCTGTCCTTCAAGAATGATCTCTGAAGTTTATATAAGAGTTTTAAAATAGCAACAGCAATAGCACTTAAGACTTATATACCGCTTCACAGTGCTTTATAGCCCTCTCTAAGTGAATGGTCGTAAATCAAGGAATAATTCCTGTAGCAGTGGTGAAGTGCAGCCGGTTCTATCTGGCTTGTTGTGAGCTGGTAGTGCTGGCGGCGGGAAGATCCGTTTCCCCAAACCGGGATGTCATCATGTCCCGGTTTTGACCCTCTGCGCATGCGCAGAAGGCTTTGCACATGCCCAGATGATGGTACATGTGCGAGTGAAGCGAGCGCATGCACCAATGACGGCGCGCATTAGCGAGCCAGTAGGAAAGTACCCCGACCTGTAGTATACATTCAATACTGCCTCAGTGTAGAGATGGCATGGACCAAGCCTTTCTTGTATACCAACTATCCTGTTTCTCAGAGGAGTGCCTGTTCACAGTAGGTAGCAATAATAATAATAGCCCTTAGACTTATATACTGCTTCACAGTGCTTTTACAGCCCACTCTAAGTGGTTTACAGCATCAGCCTATTTCCCCCAACAATCTGGGTCCTCATTTTACCCACCTCAGAAAGAGGATGGAAGGCTGAGTCAACCTTGAGCCGGTCAGGATCGAACTCCTGGCAGTGGGCAAAGTTAGCCTGCAATACTTTTATTTATTTATTTATTTATTTTTCACATTTATATACCGCCCTATCTCCCTAGGGACTCAGGGCGGTTCACAGGCAATTAAAAATACATATAAATACAAACTAAAATGACACGTAAAAAACTTATTCCATAGCCGAATTGTTAAAAACAGTATAAATAATAAAAACCCATTTAAAACCAGTAAATTTAAAATCTAATCCAGTCCCGCGCAGATGAATAAGTGTGTTTTAAGCTCGCGACGGAAGGTTCGGAGGTCCGGAAGTTGACGAAGTCCTGGAGGGAGTTCGTTCCAGAGGGTGGGAGCCCCCACAGAGAAGGCCCTTCCCCTGGGTGTCGCCAGACGGCACTGCCTAGCTGACGGCACCCTGAGGAGTCCCTCTCTGTGAGAGCGCACGGGTCGGTGAGAGGTATTCGGTAGCAGTAGGCGGTCCCGTAAATAGCCCGGCCCTATGCCATGGAGCGCTTTAAAGATTGTCACCAAAACCTTGAAGCGCACCCGGAAGGCCACAGGTAGCCAGTGCAGTCTGCGCAGGATAGGTGTCACGCGGGAGCCACGAGGGGCTCCCTCTATCACCCGCGCAGCCGCGTTCTGGACTAACTGAAGCCTCCGGATGCCCCTCAAGGGGAGCCCCATGTAGAGAGCATTGCAGTAATCCAGACGAGACGTCACGAGGGCGTGAGTGACCGTGCATAAGGCATCCCGGTCTAGAAAGGGGCGCAACTGGCGCACCAGGCGAACCTGGTGGAAAGCTCTCCTGGAGACGGCCGTCAAGTGATCTTCAAAAGACAGCCGTTCATCCAGGAGGACGCCCAAGTTGCGCACCCTCTCCATCGGGGCCAATGACTCGCCCCCAACAGTCAGCCGTGGACTCAGCTGACTGTACCGGGATGCCGGCATCCACAGCCACTCTGTCTTGGAGGGATTGAGCTTGAGCCTGTTTCTCCCCATCCAGACCCGTACGGCTTCCAAACATACTGCATTCTAACCACTGCACCACCATGGCTCATAAAAGGAAACCCTTCAGAGTAGTTTCTCTAGGAAACATTCTGTGCATGAAGTGCTGGATAACACCAGTGGCCAGAAGTATTTGCGGTACTTCTGTACTTGTGGTTCAATATAGCATACAGGTAGTCCTCGAATTATGACCACAACTAAGCCCCAAATTTCTGTTGCCAAGGGAGACATTTGTTAAGTGAGTTTTGCCCCATTGTACCACCTTTCTTGCCACCATTGTTAAGTGAATCTCCGCGGTTGTTAAGGTTACTAACATGGTTAAGTGAATCTGGCTTCCCCATTGACTTTGCTTGCCAGAAGGTTGCAAAAGAGGGGGGGGGGTGTCACATGACCCCCGGACTCCGCAACCGTCATAAATGTGAATCAGTTGCCAGGTGTCTGAATTTTGATCACCTGACCACGGGGGATGCCGCAACGGTCATAAGTATGAAAAAACAATCCTAAGTCACTTTTTTTTCAGTGGCGTTATAACTCCGAACGGTCACTGTTGTAAGTCGAAGAACTAACTCTATTCCTCACCGTCTAGGACAGGGGTCTCCAACCCTGGCAACTTTAAGACTTGTGGACTTCAACTCCCAGAATTCCTCAGCCAGTGAAGCTAGCTGATGAACTCTGGGAGTTGAAGTGCACAAGTCTTAAAAGTTGCCAAGTTTGGAGACCCCTGGTCTAGGAATAAACATTGGCAAAAGTGGAAGAAAAAACCATGATTACAGAAAAGTTGCCGTTTGCATCTTGCAAGCAAGCAGGACTCGGTTTTTTGTACCTCTCTGGTGCTATGTGACGATGTTTAAAATCAGATTTGAGTCTGATTTGCGTCTTTAAAATCCGATTCAGTGGGGGGGGGGGCTGGGGGAGGGCTGGACTACCAGACCTCGATGGTCTCTTCTAGTTCAATTCATTCTATTCTAGATTTAGAACCGGGTTGCCCGTAGGTGGAGTTTCCCAATCAGCTTGAGTCAGAACAGGAAGTCAGAACAGCCCCAATTATTTAGGCGAAGCCAGAGGCCTTATATTTCTGTCAGGGCAAGAAGCTAAACTAGTACGTTAGACTTTAATTCCTTTTTTTTCTTCATATAATTCATACTAATGGGAAGGAATCTTTTAATGTTTGGGTTTGTTTTTTCCAAAGGAGGAAGAGAAGAAGAAAAAACTCAAAGAGCCGTTCTCTTGGCTTCAGAGTAGTTGTCTTGCATTGATTTCATTATAAATTGGCCAACGGGACTTTCTGTATGAACATCCTGTACTTCAACGTATAATCATCTTTCCAGCATTTCCCCCCCTCTCCCCTCTCGTTGGCTTCCCATCCTCCATTCAAGATCAAGGGGAGACATGGGATCAGTAAACACGGAGAGCCAATGAATGTTGTCCTGATATTCCTGTTGGAAGTGTCTCTGGTGGGAAGAGTTAGCGAAAAGAAAAAGAGTTTCCACATTGTCAATAACAAGAAAGGCATTCAAGGCCAAGCCCTAACAAGGGGCAGTGCGAAATTGTGATTGCAAATGATACGAGAATTACATGAAAACACTCCTTTTGTGGAAGGCACAATTGCGTGATCCTCGCAGCTTGTCCCAAATAGACTTTTTTTGGTTCTCGGATGTGTTGGGAGACCTTCTTGTATCATTAACCTTCTTGAAGGCTTCACCTCTTTGGTGGGTATCTAGATCTAGAACTGATGGAAAGCAGCACAGTAATACTTTGACCCAGGCCCCCAAATGTCTTGGGTAACTTGCGGTGGCCAACAAATACTTTCCTGTTCACCTTCGACACATGAATGTCTCAAGTTTGGGCATCCTTTGAGATAGCCAGTTGTTTTATTTATATTTTAGCAATGTATTGGGATACTAGAATGTCTCTGATTTCACCTATTATTGAAACCGTAACAGTCTTGTTTCATTTTGGTCAGGTGTGTTGGGTGAAGACTGTCTTTTGCTAACTGAAGTTAAGGGACTCTCCATCACCCCTGAAGTTCAGAGTTAGAAAATCAGGACTTTTGCAAAAGCAGCTTATGAATCCCTAGTAACTGTTGTTGTTAGTTGTGAAGTCGTGTCTGACCCATCAGGACCCCATGGACAACGTTCCTCCAGTCCTTCCTGTCCTCTACCATCCTCTGGAGTCCAGTGAAGCTCACACCAACTGCTTCAGTGACTCCATCCAGCCACCTCGTTCTCTGCTGTCCCCTTCTTCTTTTGCCCTCTATCGTTCCCAGCATTAGGCTCTTCTCCAGTGAGTCCTTCCTTCTCATTAGGTGGCCAAAGGATTTGAGTTTCATCTTCAGGATCTGGCCTTCTAAAGAGCAGTCAGGGTTGATCTCCTCTAGGACTGACCGGTTTGATTGCCTTGAAGTCCAAGGGACTCTCAGGAGTCTTCTCCAGCACCAGAGTTCAAAGGCCTCAATTCTTTGGCACTCAGCCTTTTATATGGTCCAACTTTTACAGCCATACATTGCAACTAGAAAAACCACATCCTTGACTATCTGCACTTTTGTTGGCAGGGTGATGTCTTTTCTTTTTAGTATGCTGTCTAGATTTGCCAAGGCAGTAATCCATGAAGGGGTCCCTAGTAATACCTTTCTTTTTTTCCCCCTGGTTTGATTCTAGGGTTTGAAACAGGAAAATTTGGAGAAGTCAAAGAGTCCCACTTCAGGAGATAAAGTTGGCTGGATCAAGAAGAGCAGCGGGGGGCTTCTGAGTCTTTGGAAAGAGCGTTACATCCGGCTCCGTAAAAACCAGCTCTTGGTGTACGAAAATGAGGTAAGACAAGGGGAGAGAGACGCCTCAACAAACTCACGGACTTGTTCCTAACACAAAAACGCTCTTCCTTGATTGTTGCTTAAATTTGGTTCCTTCTCTGCCTCACCAGGAATGTTTCTTCTGATAAAAGTTTAGATCCAGAGATCATCCATTAAAGCATTGGATAGATAAAAGCAGTACAGGTAGTATGGTAGATTTGATTTAAACCATGATTTAAATCACTAATAAAAAAGCTTGGTTTAAATCAACTTAATTTAAATCATGATTTTTAAAGAACAACTCTCATCTCTGCTGTGAAATTGTGTAAATGCATCTATGCAGTGCATGTTATCTCAGCTTGCAGAGCTAGCTAGCTAGATGATTGATTGATTGATTGATAGATAGATAGTAGATAGGTAGATGGTAGATAGGTAGGTAGATAACTAGGTAGGTAGATAGATCATTGGTATATGATTGGTAGATAGATGGTAGATAAGTAGAAAGATAGGTAGACAGATAGGTAGATAGGTAGATAGATAGTAGGTAGATTGTAGATATATGGTAGATGATAGATGATAGATAGATAGATAGATAGATAGATAGATAGATAGATAGATAGATAGATAGATAGATAGATAGATAGATGATAGACAGACAGATTCTAACTGTGAAGGATAACCCTTAAGGCTTGCTCTGTTGCCCTATTTTGCAAACCGTAAAGATCAGGAAAACCGATTTGGAAGGAAGACTTTGGTTTCCAAGCCAAAATGCAGCTTAAAATGAAGAAGATGAGCAGGATTCTTGGAAGTTGGCACTCATCAGCCAAGCAGCTAACTGAGCAGGGAGATGATTCAGCTAGTTAGTTTTTTGGCCCACTGTGATAAAATGGATTGCGTTTTTATTTATAGCCACTATTTTTAAACATTCCTCTCTGGGTATACTGTACACTTATGATTTGAGATTATTTTTACACCCTCTTCGTTGTCCTCCTCTTCCTTCCTTCCTTCCTTCCTTCCTTCCTTCCTTCCTTCCTTCCTTCCTTCCTTCCTTCCTTCCTTCCTTCTTTCTTTGCACTTCCTCTTTTCTTCTTGTTGAGCAACAGATGCCAATCACGATGAAAGTGCCAGGCAGAAAGGAATTAACCCATCATTTTGGGATCAGAAATCTGTCTCAACCCTGCGCATTCTCTTGAAGTTAAGCACAATAGATAGACGAGATCTTCTTGGATTAACCTACTTTTTTCTCATACAATAATCAGGCCCATTTGGAAGAGGATACACTTCACTCTGCTCCTGTTCTTAATTATTTCAGTTGATAGTTTTGGTTGATAATGGTTCTTTTTAAGCCTGGGATGTTTAGTAATATGTTTATTCCCCTGTGTTGGGATGGCTGGAAGCGAGATTTAGCAGCTAACATTGCATCCATGGATGCCTGGTACTCGTTCTTATTTCCTGCCCTTCTTTTCACCTATAATTACGTGTGAAATATATTTATGGTTTAGCCAAGACAGCGTTACATGTCGTACAGGCGAGGAACTAGATTTCAGAACATAAAAGGCTTCTGTCACAGGATCTCTGCTGGTTGTTGTGGTGACCTAGAACACTTCACTGTAATTGATGCAAGATGCTTTAATAAAAGCATGACATTCTTTCCTTGGGATCATGAAAAGGGTGCTGGCTGAAAATATAGCGTTGAAAATATGCTTTCTTTCACATATTGGTCATTATTCTATACCAGTGATGGCTAACCTTTTTGCCGTCGTGTGGCAAAAGGGGGAGTGCAGGGGGGGGTCGTGCACATGCGTGCCGACACTCACAATTCAATGTGCCCCCCCATGCATGCACGTATGACCCCCCTCACTCCCCCCGCTTTTGGCATGTGATGGCCCGGTGGGCCCGGTAGGCCCGTTTTTGCCCTCCCCAGGCTCCAGAGGCTTTCTAGGAACATGGGGAGGGCAAAAATGGCCTTCCCCACCCCACAGAGGCCCTCCAGAGGCCTGTAACCAGTGGTGGGATTCAGCCAGTTCGCATCACTTTGGGAGAACCGGTTGTTTACTTTCTGAGCAGTTTGGTGAACTGGTTGTTGGAAGAAATCATTAGGGCAGAGAACCTGGTTGTTAAATTATTTGAATCCCACCACTGCCGGTAATGTTGGCATAGGACCAGGTTATTTACGGGACCGCCTACTGCCACCAATAGCCTCCCATCGACCAGTGCGCTCCCATAGGGAGGGTCTCCTCAGGGTGCCGTCGGCCAGGCAATGTCGGCTGGCAACCCCCAGGGGGAGGGCCTTCTCCATGGAGGCTCCAACCCTCTGGAACGAGATACCACCAGGGATCCGCCAACTCCCTGATCTCCGGATCTTTTGACGCGAGCTGAAAACGTTTTTATTTCATCGTGCAGGACTGGCCTAATGGTTTTTTAAAATGGGGTTTTTTATTGGATTTTAGAGTTTTTAGCCAATTCGAATATTTGTTTTTAAATCTGTTCTTAATTTTTGTTTTTATCCTGGCTGTAAACCGCCCTGAGTCCTTTGGGAGAAGGGCGGTATAAAAATCAAATAAACCTAAACCTAAACCTAATGTTTGCTGTTTGCCGACTTCTGGTGTGCCCGGAAGGCCCGAAAATCAGCTGGCCAGTGTACACATGCGCGCCAGAGCTGAGCTTGGGCAACGCTCACGTGCCCACTGATATGGCTCCCCATGCCACAGGTTCGCCATCATGGTTCTAAACTACTTCACTACTGTAGTCAGCAAAAGCAAGTTCAAGTGATCTTCTTTTTCAAGAAGGGAATTAAATGTAATTTGAAATCAGGAGCGAGCAGGAGTCGAGTGTTTGGGTTATATCTCAGTCAAGTCACTCATTCCCTTGCTCGCTGCTGCCTTTTTTTTTACTTGCAGACCAGTGACTCAGCATGCAGCGTACTTAAGTTTAAGAAGTATTAATTATGCAAAATAGAAGAAAGTCTCCTCTCTCTCTCTCTCTCTCTTCTCACCTGTATTTATGCAGGCTGAAAATAAGTAACCTTTGATTCATGCAGAGGCACAAATACACGGAGACATTTTCTGAGAGTGATGATATGATCATCACGTAGATATTGTTGACAAGACAAGGGAAAAATTGCTTGAAGAGAACCAAGTTGATTCCTAGTTACTTCAGTAGGTATTCTTTGAGCTACATCAGAGGTGTCACGCTCAATTTCATGAAGGGCCACATCGGGGCTGTGGTTGGCCTTGGGGGGCCGGGCAGGCATGGCCAGCTGGGTGGGTGTGGCCAGGTTGACACCACTCACTGGGCGGGACTGACTGGGTGGGCGTGGCCAGATGGGTGGGTGTGGCCAGCTTGACGCCACTCCCCAAACTGCTGGCATGTTTCCTCTTTGCATTGGGTAGACCGGGCCAAAGTCACGCTGGCCCGACGTTTCCTTTTTGCAATGGGTAAACTGGGCTGAAGCGACGTGGGTAGACCGGGATGGCCTCGCAGGCCAGATCTCACCCCATGAGGAATTTGATACCCCTGAACTAGATGATGTGTCTTGGTTGTCTCCAACAGGAATCCCAGGTGTGATGCTCCAGAGATTCCAAACTATTAACTATTTTTTTAGGTTTACAATGAATCGGAATCAGATTAGAGCTGGAAGGGACCTTTTAGTCCAGCCCCTGCTTAAGCAGGAGATCCTAAACCATTTCAGACAAGTGTCTGTCCAATTTCTTCTTTATAAAACCCGAGTAATGAAGCACTCACAACTTCTGGTGGCAAGCTGTTCCACTGATTAATTGTCCCCACTGTTAGGAAGTTTCTCCTTTATTTCCAGGTGGCTTCTCTCCTTGATTAGTTTCCATCCATTGTTTCTTCTCCTTCCCTCTGGTGGTTTGGAAAATAGATGGACCCCCTCCACTTTGTGGCAGCCTCTCAAATATTGGAACCCTGCTATGAGGTCCCCCTCTAGTCCTTTTAGAAGTTGTTGAGATCTGAGAAAAGCTGTGTGACAAATTTGGCAAAATTACACCCCATCAATGTAAGATGAATCCTGCCATATGGCTGTCTAGTCCCCCATATATGGGCCCATTGAAACTGGACCCTAATACAACTTTGGCGTTATGGTTTGGATATTATAGCTTGTGTGTGTGTGTGTGTGTGTGTGTGTGAATGATTCGTTAGTGTCAATCCAAGCCGTCAGCTTTCAGAAGTTTGGATGGTTTATTAGCCTCGTCCTTTCTGGGCCAAACTAGTTGTGTACATGAAGTCACATTCCTTGTTGCCTTCTAGACTAGGTTCTCATCAATTGATTAAAACATTTGGATATTGTTGTGTCTTCAGCTCCCGAGCCTGGCCTCCTGGCAGAGAGTGACTCAGAGAGTGAGGGGGAAGAGCCGACAGGGCTTCCCTTTGCAGGACCTTCCTCTCTGGCTCCGCTCCAGGTCCCAGAGGCAGGCCAGGTGGAAGAGATGACGAGGCCTCTTTCTCCCGCACCTTTCCCCTCCCAGGCAACGCCTCAAGACCCAGCTGCTGACAATCAGTCCTGGTTAAATCCCAGGCATCGCAGAAAGGAGAGGCGGAAACAACAAAAGAAGAGGTGGGGCAGGCCTAGAGAGTGCTGAGTCACGGAGCCACACCCCACAGGGTATAAAAGCAGGAGGAGCTGCTTTATAGCTTCTTGTGACGGACAAAAACTGACTCTTGGAAACTTTGGCTGCAATATTTCGAGACTAAAAATTTGGCTTCTGGATTTCTGTTTATTTCTGAACTCTTGGTTGCTCCAGCAACGAACTGCAGCTATGCTGGCTTCTGAGGAGATAAGAGAACTTGGCAGGCAATCGCAGGTTCGTTGGCAGAACTGATATCTGTCGTAAGAATAAATTGCTGGCAGATATAGTCAGCTCGCGTGTCTTCTTGGTTGTGGTTGGGGGGGGACAGAACAGATATATATCGGGTGATAAAATGTAAGATTAGATAAATCAATGATATGCATATGTTGAAATTGCACAAAAGACTTGTAACCAACCCATCGACACACTGTATTTGGATGGAAGATGTTTTTATGTTTGTTTGTATTAAAAATAAAAATAAAAAATAGAATAGAATAGGTTCTCGTACTAGATGGTCTGCTTGGACAACTTTTTATATATCTATATATCAATTTGATAAATCTTCTATTAATTACATTTTTTAGTGCTTAATAAACTTCATATTGTCTGAGTATTTAATTTGCTTAACAATAGTGATTGAATTCTTAATCTCCACCTCTTTTTTCCAACCACTGGTAAAATAGATTCCATGTTTGATAGCATTCTGTGTCTTCTTTCTGTTAGTTTTCAATTCATTTCTGCACAGTCTAGTATCTTCTTGATTTTCTCATCATCTTGCGGTGTTCCTTCGTTTTGTCTGCTGGGCAACTTTTTTTTTTTATTTGCATTTATATCCCGCCCTTCTCCGAAGACTCAGGGCGGCTTACACTATGTTAGCAATAGTCTTCATCCTATTTGTATATTTATATACAAAGTCAACTTATTGCCCCCCCCTAACAATCTGGGTCCTCATTTTACCTACCTTATAAAGGATGGAAGGCGGAGTCAACCTTGGGCCTGGTGGGACTAGAACCTGCAGTAATTGCAGGCAGCTGTGTTAATAACAGACTGCATTAGTCTGTTGAGCCACAAGAGGCCCCTTTGAGATGCATCGGGAAGATTCAGTTTGAAATTGAAATTCAGTGCTGCCAACTACCAAAGACCATGATAGTTGGAAGCTACTTATAGCAGAAATGCAGGCCTTTGTGGAAGGCTGATGTAGAGGAAGTTGATAGTCTAATTTAAGGAACTTAGTTTTCACTCTTTTTAATCAGGCGTAAAGAATCTCTTAAATTTGGAGTTGAGTTGCATAGATACCTGCGATGCCAACAAACAAAAGGGGTGATGTCATTAGTGGAATGATGCAGAGGTTTTGCCTGCATTAACAGATTAACAGAGTTGGAAGGGACCTTGGAGGTCATCTAGTCCAACTCTCCGCCCAAGCAGGAGACTCTAAACCATTTCTGACAGAGGGCAGTCCAGTCTTCTTAAAAGCTTCCAGTGATGAAGCTCCCACAACTTCTGAAGGCAACTTCTGTTCCATGGGGCTGATTGCTCTCACTGTCAGAAACTTTCTCCTTATTTCTAGGTTGAATCTCTCCTTATTCAGTTTCCATCCGTTATTCCTTGTCTGGCATTACATCCTTGTCTGGCTAGGTGGCTCAGTGGTTAAGATGATGAGCTTGTCAGTCAGAAAGGTCGGCAGTTCGGCAGTTCGAATCCCTAGTATAGGTCTTTCTGTGTGAGCAGGGGGTTGGAGTAGATGACCTCCAAGGTCCCTTCCAACTCTGTTACTGTTACATCCCCTTGCTGGGGAGGCTTTTCATCAGTTAGAACCAGACAGAAATAAGCCCCCTTCCTTTCCCCCACCTGTCTTCTGTTTTCTGCAAACAGCTGCTCTTGTGAGATTTTGCAAGCTTCTAACTGTGCTGTTGAGAACATTTGATTCTATAGGTCAGTGATGGGTAACCTTTTTGCCATCACGTGCCAAAAGCGGGGGGAGCACGGGGTGTGGGTGTGTCACGCGTGTGTGCCCACATCCATAAGTATATTTATTTATTTATTTTGATTTATTTATTTATTTTGTCACAACAGTATATATAAGCATAAGCATGAAAGTAACTATATAATATATAAGCATATATATATAAGCATAAGCTCTTGTTTGCTCTTGTATTGTTGTGATTGAAGCTGAAGTAGTCTTTAACAGGAAGGACATTGTAATAGATGATTCTATGAGTTAAACTCAGGTCATGTCGAAGGCGGCGTAGTTCTAAATTTTCTAAACCCAGGATTTCAAGTCTGGTGGCATAAGGTATTTTGTTGGATTCAGAGGAGTGGAGAACTCTTCTTGTAAAATATTTCTGGACACGTTCAATTGTATTGATGTCTGAAATGTGGTATGGGTTCCAGACAGGCGAGCTGTATATGCTTCCTGCTCCCCGTGGATGCGTGTGCAACCCACCCACCCCCGGCACTTCCCCCAGTAATGGCTTGCTGGGCCCCACAGGTCCATTTTTTGCTCTCCCCAGGCTCCAGAGCCTCTCTAGGAGCCTGGGGAGGGTGAAAACAACCTTCCCCACCCCCCCTGGAGGCCAGAAATGGCCCATTTGCTGACTTCCGGTCCCCCCCACCCCCGGAGCTGAGCTCGTTTGCTCATCAGTATGGCACCGTGCCACCGGTTCGCCATCACGGCTATAGGTGATACAAAACGGGGAACTTGGAATGATGCATATTGACCCCATTAGACCATTGCTGCTCTGAGCAGCCCCAGGGATGGCTCAATGGTTTGACCATTGCGGTGATAGATGCACAGTTTCGATTTATTTATTAAACAAATTTATGTAGCCACCCAACTCACGCATAGGTGACTCTGGGTGGCCCTCTGGGTGACTCCAGAGATTGAGTTGAGGTGCAGCACGAGCGTCACATTTCATGCTTTTAAGTAGAGGAGAAGAAAAAAGCAGTGTTGTCTCTTACAGGAGGAACAGAAATGTGCTGAGAGTCTTGAACTGGAGCATTATGATCGATGCCAAGATTTGCGAGCGCTCCTGAAACGGAGAAACAGATTCATTTTAATCCATTCTCCAGGATGTAAGGTAAGAAGTCTTTTCTGTTTTATATGAAACTCCTTCCCATTCCCATTCTCCTTCTCTTCCTTCCTTCCTTCCTTCCTCCCTTCCTTCCTCCCTCCCTCCCTCCCTGCACAGTAGTTACAATGCAGTATTACAGATTAATTCTGCTAACTGCAGCAGTTTGATCCTGACCGCCTCAAGGTTGACTCAGCCTTCCATCTTTTTGAGGTCTGTAAAATGAGGACCCAGATTGTTGAGGGCAAGAGGCTGACTCTGTAAACTGCTTAGAGAGGGCTGTAAAGCACTGTGAAGCAGTATGTAAGTCTAAGTGCTATTCCTTCCTTCCTTCCTTCCTCCCTCCCTCCCTCCCTCCCTCCCTCTCAGTGGTTAGAATGCAACCAGAGTTTTATAGCATTGGGTTGATCTTTGGATTTTTTTATTTTTTATTTTGCAATTTGCTCCATTAATTCTCTATGAAGATTGGTATATAAATCTAATTGTGATAGACCTGTACTCAAAAGAATTTGTTCCTTAAATACTATGTGGGCACTCCCTAAGAATGGAGCAATCTTGTGCTTATTATGATCACTTAGAATAAACAAGACTGGAACTATGTCCTCCAACCTTCTGTTCAGAGGCAGTTCTATGACACGTCTGGAAGATCATATCCATCTTCAGATCTGGCCTTCTCCTGGGAAGACATATCTTGGATGGACAAGAACCTTTGTAAGGCCTTTTCTGAAGTTCTCCTTTCTTTGGACACCTCGGTTACTTCTCTTTCACCTCCTGGACTATGCTACTGGCAGCCTTCTCCCTGGATTGTATAACTGCATTCAAGCAAGGCAGTCAAGAACAGATAATCCAATAATGGAAAATCATCATAGAATGAGCCGGTGATACAATTCTTTAACCATCAAAGCAGCGGTGAAATGCTATCGGTTTGCACCGGTTTGGGAGAACCAGTAGTGATAAAAAGCTACCGGTTCAGGCGAACTGGTAGTAGAAAAAAACTTACCGGTTCGGAGGAACCGGTATTTCCGATGATCAGCTGTGCCGCGCGATTTAAAATCACTAGAAAGCAGAAAATCCTGCTTTCTAGTGAATCTAAATCGCACGGCACAGCTGTTTCCCTACCCTTGCTGTTATACTTACCTTCTGAAGCCGTCTCCTTCCACGAGTTTGGAGCATACTGTGCATGCCTTTTGTGTGTATTGTGCATGCAGCACGCGTTTGGCACGCATGTGCATGCGTGGCCAGCGAACCGGTAGCAAACCAGTTCAGATTCCACCACTGCTTCAAAGTCTACAATCAGGGGGAAAAGCCTGATCGTTCAGGCAGACTCCTTCCTGATTAAGGAGAGAGAATATGCTATACTCTGACTTCATGGAGAAAACATGCCTGCTTGGGAAGGAACCAAGATATTTCTCTCTCTCTCTCTCTCTCTCTCTCTCTTTCCCCTTTTGTCCGAACAAACTGAGTCCGACCCTCCCTGTTTCCCCTCCTCCCCCATTGCCCTGTTTTCCAGCCAGCAACTTGTTGTGGCAGAAAGGAAGTTTGATCAATGGGGACTGTGCTTAGAGTTTAAATGACTGTTAAAAAAACAACAACACAACCCCTGCCTCTTGTGTTCAGTAGAGGCGCTATTGTAAGTGACTTTGTTAATAAGGGTGATTCCAGTTCAGTTGTATGGGAGCTCAGATGGAAGCAGATGCTCATCCGACAAGTTTGGCTTCTCCCGTTTCCAACAAGGCTGCTCGCGAACTCCTCCCTTGGCAGCAGCTGCAGCAGAAATTAAAAAAATAAAAAATAAAAAATGGAAGGAGGAAAGAAATTGCTTACCTCCGTTCTAATTGTTGGTGTGCCTGCCTGTGCCTTCTGCAAATTCAAGGTTGTGTTGCATAACTTGTTCCAATCCTTGAGTGCAGGTGGGCATCTCTCCTCCAAAACCTTGTGTTCTGACCTAGACTTCCTGATATAGTAAAAAGCACACAATTAGTCCCAACCCCCCCCCCCTTTTTAATTTTAACGGCTGTGAGTTCCTTTCATTCACAGCACGTGCTGAATCAACAGGAGTTTACAAATAGTCCAACAGAAGTCTGCCACAGTCCTTCGGATAAGGCTTGTAAACACCCACCTTTATCTTCTTTGACACGCTGCCATAGACCTAATTGGCAATTATCTTGGCAAGGCCACATGGAAACACAGTCAAAAATGGAGCTTCAAAGTACAAACCGACACCATCCACAACATTGCTTCCTGCAAAGGCCCACATGCCTTTGCTCTTCCTTTATGTCTTATGGGAGGGGCCAGTCATCTCCAAGCCTTACTCCCGAGTCGTCCCTTTTGTTTTAACTGTTCTTGTCTTCTGGCAGCTCTGCGCATGCGCATACTGGGAACAGGCTTCCCCTGTTCCTCTGCGTCACTGATGTCCGACTCTGGAGGCTCTGGAGTCCACACATAACCCCCCAGATGGCCTTGGCCCCATCTCTGCCTCCGATGCAGAGCCCTTGTCTGAGCTTTCCCCAGACTCCAGGACTGGCCCACGTCCCTCCCCAGCCTCCTCACTATCCAACTCTGCTGCTAGCTCCACAGGCTGTTGGCGGACCACAACACCTTGGTTGGGCTATAGCAGGGGTGTCAAACTCAAGGCCCAGGGGCTGGATCCAGCTTGCGGGATGCTTAGATCTGTGGGGCCACCCTGGACACAGCAAAGGACTGACCTGTGGTGCCTCTGCTAGCAAAAATAGAGCTTAGGACGGCCGAGGGCAGCACTCCCGAGCTCCGTTTTTCACTGGCAGAGGGTTGCAGAATGCTGGCACAGCCGAAAACGGAGCTCAGGAGCTCATTTTTACTGGCAGAGTGCTTTGGCCAGTACAGGTGCCCCCGCATGAGTGACATCGAGCTGGCCACACCCACCCTGGTCACACTCACCCTGCTCCCCACCCCCAAGTCAAACACAACTCTGATGTAGCCCTCAATGAAATCGGATTTGACACTCCTGGGCTATAGCAAGAATCAAAATGGATTTCATTATATTTTATAGAATCCTAACATCATATAACAACCTCCAGGGATGGAGCAACCACTGCTTCTGAAGGCAAGCCGTTCCACTGGTTAATTCTTCTCACAGTCAGGAAATTTCTCCCTTAGTTCTAGGTTGGCTGTATCGTCGATTATTTTCCATCCATTGCCTACTAAGAGTAGGTTGCAATCCTCCCTTGCTGGGAAGATAAAAGGGGAGAGGAGAAAAGACAAAGGAACACATTTCTGTATTAAACCTGTACCTTGGCATTGGATCTCTTTATTTCATGAAGCATGATTTCCCACCCTCTCCTTCTTTCTCTTTCTCTCTCTCTCTCTCTCTCTCTTTCTTTCTCTTTCCCTCCTATTCCTGCAAAACCTTTTAGTTCAAAGGAGGCTCTTTTTCCTTGACATATTTTGGATGATTCCCTTGTGATAATGACGAAAATGGTGACGATGGCAACATTATCAGAAATGATGCATTGGGGCCAGTGCAGTTGCTGTACTGGAACATTTCTTCCCTGAGTGATTTCTGCAAGATCAGGTGTTTTTACATTGCTTGGTTTAATGACAGTCCTTGATCTTCTATGGATGAGGCTGTGCCTTTGGGTTATCGGGCTGGATCCGATGGAGTTTGCTTCTTCCGAAACACCTCGTCCTGCCTCCATCCTCACCATCACGAAGAGCACTTTTTTCCTCGAAACATCTTCTCTAGAGGAGAAAGGGGAGGAGAGAAAAAAAAAAACCTCCACATTCTGTTATCCTCTTCTTCATTCACGGAATCCAAACGTTGATTTTAACAGCTGTTCATTGCCTTTGACTTTCTTTTTCATGTGTTTAAATGATAAATGTCCATGGGCTCCATCTTTCAAGGATCTCATCAACATATTTGGCTGGTGGCCCACAGCAGCTTTCCCTAGTCTGGGACTCTGCAGATGTGTTACAACTTTCTCTTTTAAGCATCTGGCTGGAGAAAGCTGGACCATGATGGAGAAACTGATTTGTATGCTCTGAATGTCCAAATAGTTGCACCTTTCCAAAAGTTCAATATCTGTTGTGGTCTGCCAGCAGCCTGCTGAGCTGGCAGCGGAGTCAGGCAGTGAGGAGGCTGGGGAGGACAGTGGGCCAGTCCTGGAGTCAGGGGAAGGCCTATACAAGGGCTCTGCGTCAGAGGCAGAGATGGGGCCAGGGCCATCTGGGAGCGATGCGCGGACTCCCTAGCCCCCAGAGGCGGACAGCAGAGAGGCAGAGGAACAGGAGGAGCCTGTTCCTAGTGCCTGCATGAGAAGAGCTGCCAGAAGGCAAGAGCAGCTGAAGCAAAAAGGACGACGGAGGCCAGGAGATGATTGGCCCCTCCCATGAGGCTTAAAAGACCAGCAATGAGCTGTTGGGTTCTTCGTAGAAAAGCAACATTGATTCCATTGCTTCTTGTCAGCGTGTCTTGAACTTTGTGGGGGTTTTGCCAAGAAAAGCCTTTGGCAGGTTGATGATATGGCCAAAGGACTGTTTTTGAAGAATTTGTTTTGGACTAGGCTGAGAATGAATTAATTCTCAGTTATTCTAATAAAATAAGTTTGTTCAGGACTGAATTGTGTTTGGTAATCACTACTTGGGCCTTGGTCACAACAATATCCTTCAGTGTTTCCAGAGATCAGGGGCATTGCTACCAGAGGTGGGTTTCACCAGGTTCTGACCTGTTCTGGAGAACCGGTAGCGGAAATTTTGAGTAGTTCGGAGAACCGGTAGTAAAAATTCTGACTGGCCCCGCCCCCATCTATTCTCTGCCACCCAAGTCCCAGCTGATCGGGAGGATATGGAGATTTTACAGTATCCTTCCCCTGCCACGCCCACCAAGCCATGTCAGGCCCACCAAGCCACACCCACAGAACCGGTAGTAAAAAAATTTGAAACCCACCCCTGATTGCTACCCTATGTTTGCCAAGCATATATAAAGGTGGTTGTCAGCCTCCGCTTTAATTAAGTGCATTTCTCCTACTAGATTGTTTTACTGTTTATTACTTTGTTAAAAGTTTGCTCTACTGAGTGTCTTACATGATTAATACAGGAGGGGGGAGGTTTTTACTGTTCCCAGCGTTCGGCTGACATTGCACGTGTGGGAGATGGAGATACAGTTCGTTTGAACTGTTTTGGCGGGTGAATGAAACGGCAGCTGCTTGCCCCACATTCCATCCACGTGGCCAAGGAGGAAGACGACATTGGATTATTACTGTATGACCTCTAGGAGGGGGAGGGATCAGGAGACTCTGTGGTTTTGATTTACTTCCAGTCTGGCTTTGCCTGTCCTGCATTTCAGACTTGCTTAGTAAAAATTACCAATTTCTTCAAAACGATGGAGTTGGGTTCTTTATTTTCTTAAGTACTGATCTGAGGCTAGCTGACAGTGGTGTTCTCCATCTTAAAAAAAAAGAAGCTTTCATATAATTACAGAACAGCCTCATATACCTTAAAACCCGGGGGGGGAAAAACCAGTTCCTACAAATGGCACTATCATGGCCATTATCTTAGCTTGTTCATTGCAGACCTCTCCTCTGGTAGCAAATAAGGTCCATGCTGGATTGGGCAACCCATGTCTGGGTTGGACAATCTTTTGCAGCAGAGAACCACAGTTGGCTGGAGTGATGACCTAAGCAGGCATGGTCAAGATTTTATTTTTCATAATTCCAGGTTTGTGGAGTCATGAGACTTTGTATTTTTTTAAAGTTACTTTGAGTCTGGTTTGGTGGCTACCCCACAGTTCTAAATGTATTTCCTGACTTACAATGGCAAAAACAACACTACCTATCTTAGTTTTTCTCTGCTTTGATCAGGGGTGACTTGAGGAAGGAACACAAGACTTCTACTCCTGGTAGATAGGAAGGCGGATAATTGGCTCATCAAACTATGCCCATTATCCTGCATCTGGGCCATTTCAGGTCCATTTTCCGGCCCTGATAAGAAAATCTTTTCCTAAGGGGAAACTGGATAGCACCAGCTGGTATTGCAAGGAATTATTATTCTTTTTTTGTAGTGAAATGTGAATTGCTTTCAGGCAAACTCCCCTCCTATTTTTTGTTTTTGTTTTTTTCTGCTCAGGTGCAGGATATCAAATTCCAGGCATCGACTCCAGAAGAAAAGGAATTGTGGATGAAAGCGCTCAACGATGGCATCAGCCGAGGAAAGAATAAGATATTTGATGAGGTCAGTTGTAGCTGCAGTCAATCCAATCCTAAATTGCATTAACAGAGGAATACAATCAAGGTCAGCAGGGGTGAAATCCAATGGATTCTGACCAGTTCTGGACAACCGGTAGCGGAAATTTTGAGTAGTTTGGAGAACTGGCAAATACCACCTCTGACTGGCCCCAGAGTGGGGAGGGAATGGGGATTTTGCAGTATCCTTCATCTAGAATGGAGAGGGAATGGAGATTTTACAATATCCTTCCCCCAGGAGTGGGGAGGGGGGAATGAAGATTTTGCAATATCCTTTCCACAGGAGTGAGGAGGGAATGGGGATTTTGCAGTATCCTTCCCCTGGAGTGGAGTGGGAATGGAGATTTTGCAATATCCTTCCCCCAGGAGTGGGGAGGGAATGAAGATTTTGCAATATCCTTCCCCCAGGAGTGGGGAGGGAGTAGGGATTTTGCAGTGTCCTTCTTCTGGAGTGGGGTGGGAATGGAGATTTCGCAGTATCCTTCCCCTACCATGCCCACCAAGCCATGCCCACCAAGCCATGCCTACCAAGCCATACCATGCCTACCAAACCATGCCCTCAGAACCGGTAGTAAAAAAAATTGGATTTTACCACTGCTATACAGTCTTAGTAAGACCACACCTAGAATACTGCATCCAGTTTTGGTCACCACAGTATAAAAAAGATGTTGAAACTCTAGAAAGAGTGCATAGAAGAGCAACCAAGATGATTAGGGGACTGGAGGCTAAAACATTCGATGAACGATTGCAGGAACTGGGCATGGCTGGTCTAGTGAAGAGAAGGACCAGGGGAGACATCATAGCAGTGTTCCAATATTTGTGGGGCTGCCATTGAGAGGAGGGGGTCAAGCAATTTTCCAAGGCACCCGAAGGCCAGACAATAATGGATGGAAACTGATCAAGGAGCGATTCAACCTAGAAATAAGGAGAAATTTTCTGACAGTGAGAACAATCCGCCAATGGAACAGAAGTTGCCTTTGGAGATTCATCACTGGAAGCTTTCAAGAAGAGACTGGACTGCCATCTCTCAGAAATGGATGACCTACAAGGTCCCTTCCAACTCTGTTAATTTGTTAAATCTTAGCTTCAGGCTATTCCTAACGTTGCTGTAAGTTTTTATGTCAGTGAAGACTCAAAATCATCCAGGCCAAAGGTGTCTAAAGGTTGAATCATGGCAAACTTTGTTAATCTCAGATGTTTCGTTGCTCATCCAAGCAACTTCATCAGTCAGAGTAAAAATTAGATAGGCAGAGAATCAGAGAGTCACTGGATTGTACCAACTCTTGCCACACCAACTTCAAAGGTTTCTCCCCAAAAAGAGTTGCAATATGTTCTTCCTCTGAACGATGAAGTTGCTTAGATGAGCAAACGAAACCTCTCGGATTAAAAAAGTTTGCTGTAAATTGTTATACTGGCTCCTTCCATTCCCCATTCTTTATATGAGCCCAGGATGGGGAAAGTATATTGACTCGTGAGAATCAAAAAAAAGTTGTAGAAAGATGCGATGCCAGCACTGATGATGTTATCTAGTTGGGTAAGGAAACGTCTGTAAAGAAAACAACCAAGTTCAGAGAGCACCGAGGACCCTCCTGCACATTGCTTCAAAACCTGGTTATATTTCCAGAAACCAATCGGATTTTTCTGTCCATTTAAATGTTTGAAAATCAACAGCGCCGGCCCTCGTTAACGGTTGGGTGACCAGAGGATCTGCATATATAGAAACAGAGGAGGAGACTGAAGGCTGAAGGTCCTAATTTATTCACCTGTGGGTGGAAATAGACTAAGAGTCTAAAGATGATCAGCGGAAAGAAAGGAGAGCTGAAAAAGAGAAACATTGGTGACTGTAAAAGAAAGGCATTGTAGGGGTGCTGAAATGACACTGTGGTTCTGTGGCTTTTCAGACTTCCTGGCTTCAGGGAACTACCGTCTTGCATTGACTTGCTGCAAACTGTGTTGTGCTGCAGAACCCAAAACAGGTTACAGACGACTGGATGTGAACGCAAAGGGGTTTGTAGAGCAGTCTCCTCCATCTTGGTGCCCCTCAGATGTTCTGGACTTCAGCCCTTGAAATTCAGGGGCAGGCTGAAATCCAAGGCATCTGACAAGCGTTAGCAATAGCGCCTAGACTTATATACCACTTCATAATGCTTTACAGCCCTCTCTAAGCCGTTTAGAGAGCCAGCACTTGCCCCCCAACCATTTTGGTTCCCCATTTTACCCACATCGGAAGGATGGAAGGCGGAGTCAACCTCGAGCCTGGTGAGATTCGATCTGCCAAATTGCAGGCAGTCAGCAGAAGTAGCCTGTAGTACTGCATTCTAACCACTGCGCCACCGTGGCTCATACGAGAAACCATCAGAAAATCCTAGGATTTTAGAGTGGATCAAGGCAGTTGATGAAACATTGTCACTTGTTGCTAAGTAAGCAACATTCCTACAACTCAACCAAGATCTACCTCCTTAGCAATAGCAATAGCACTTAGACTTATATATCGCTTCACAATGCTTTACAGCCCTCTCTAAGTGGTTTACAGAGTCAGCATAAGGGAGACCCCAACAATTTGGGACCTCATTTTACCCACCTTGGAAGAATGGAAGGCTGAGTCAACCTTGTGCCTGGTGAGACTCGATCTGCCAAATTGCAGTCAGCAGGCAGTCAGCAGAAGTAGCCTGCAGTACTGCACTCTAACCACTGCGCCACCGTGGCTCAAAGTTAGAATAGGAAAAGGGAAGAACATTGTCAAGGATGGGGGAAGTGACAGAGATCTGGTAAGCCACCTGGACACGTGTGTCTTGCAGACTCCTGGCTTTTCTAGATCAATCCTGCCTAGGCTATGAAGATCAATTTTTTTCCCCCTTCGTTCATAAACGTTCCTTAAGTTCTGGGTAGCACCAGTGCAACTGCTAAAAACCATCGCTGCCTTTTCTCACAATTTTAACAAGGGCCACATTTGAAGACTGTAGAGTCTGCTCAGGTAGTCCTCAATGTACGACTGTTTGTTTAGTGACCATTTGAAGTCACAACAGCACTGCAAAAAGTGACTTACGACCGTTTCCCCACACTTATGACCATTGGCAGCATCCCTACAGCGATCAAAATTTGGACGCTTGGCAACGGACTCCTCTTTATGAGGGTTGCATAAAGCGGGGTCAAGCGATCCTGGGGTCAAGCGGTCCCCCCTCCCCTTTTGTGACCTTCTGACAAGCGAAGTCAGTGGGGAAGCCAGATTTCACTCAACGGCCGTGTGACTAACTTCACAATTGCAGGATTCGCTTAGCAAGTGTGGCAAGAAAGATTGTGAAATGAGGCAAAACTCCTATGACAGATGTCTCACTTAGCGACAGAAATTTGGAGCTCTGTTGTGGTCATAAGTTGAGGACCACCTGTAAATTGAAACACTGCACGAGAAACGTTTCCCCTAATTCCCCCTCCCCAAAAGCAGGAGACCTAGAACACGGGGCTCCAACCTTGGCAACTTTAAGCCTGGCGGACTTCAACTCCCAGAATTCTAGGAATTGAAGTCCTCCAGGCTTAAAAGTTGCCAAGGTTGGAGATCCCTGTCCCAGAACATCCAGGCCCCAACCCAGAAGAGATGTCCTTCCACGCACTGCAGTCTTTGCCTCCTGATGAAGTGGACTCGGCCTCCCTCGGTTGAAAGTCAGCCGTTGCATTAAGCGAGTAGAGTTGTGTTTTGCATGTTCGTGGGTACCCAAGGGAGATGGTTTATTTTGGCCAGAGGAGCATTGATTTTGATTGGTCCTTCATGGCCCGGATTACAAATGATTTTGGCAAAGGAACGTTCAACTCCGAATGAACTTCCCGCTTCCTTCCCATTTCTTCCCTCTCTCCCTTCCTTGTGTCCTTTCTCCTTTTGGGCCTCGCCATTTAAACCCAAGTTAAATTCATCCCTAAAGGAATAGAAACCCTTCCATTCCCCGCTATCCCGTCAGATATAGCCAGAGGGAGGCAGCCAGGAACAGCGAACTGATTGCATTTGCCTTGCAAATCTAAGCAGAAGAAGAGAAGAAGGCAGAATTTGAGCCATTTGTGCTCTCGTGTTAACGCAGGAAGGAGACACCGGAAGAGTTGTGTCATTGAGTGATCTTGGCAGCCTTAAGAGGACTCCGTGAACTGGTGTAGAGCCAGGGACTTTGGACTTTAGGATGCCCTGACTTACCGCATTACAGGTCATCCTCAACGTACGACCACAATTCGAGCCCAATATTTCTGTTGCTAAGCGAAACATTGGTAAGGGAACTCTGCCTCGTTCTACAATCTTTCTTGCCACACTTGCCTAGGCCAGTCGCTCCCGTTGTTAAGCTAGTCACACAGTTGTTAAGTGAATCCAGATTCCCTCATTGACTTTACTTGTCAGAAGGTCGCAAAAGGGGATCGCGTCACCCCGAGACACTGCAATCGTCATAAATAAGAGTCGGCTGCCAAGCATCTGAATTTTGATCATGTGGCTGCGAGAGGCTGCAACAGTCTTAAGTGAAAAATGATCATAAGTCAATTTTCTTCAGTGCTGTTGTAACTTCGAACGGTCACTAAGCGAGTGGTTGTATGTTGAGGACTACCTGTATTAAGTCTGGACCTATTGTTCTTGCTGGCATGTGCGCTAATGAACTTGACCTGTCCTTCGCTGAGAGCATCCAGAGATGCCTCCTAGGTGAAGACATTTTATGGTTATTTTTTGGAGTATAAGACGCTCCGGACTATAAGATGTACCTACCTTTTTGGGGGAGGAAAGCAAGAAAAAAAAAATCTGTCTCTTCCTCCCAGCAATTTACCTCCTTGCAGCAAACAACAAACAGCAGAGACCGAAAATGGGGCGCGTGGAGGCGGCAATAGGCAATGGCAATCCCTGCAGCCTGAAACAGTATGTGCGAGGGGAACTTTTACCTTTACCTATTCAGTCCTGGCATTTGGTATCATCGATGTTGACAGTAATTGGAAGACACACTTACTCAGTCCAGTGAAAATCCAAGCGGTCACATGCACACAATATGCCAAAGCTCAGTTAGGTATTTCAGGGGATGAACATGTTGTATGAATCCAGCTTGGTTGGTTGGTTGGTTAGTGGTACAGAGATTGAGCCAAAGCTTTCAACTTTGGGGCGATAATCCTTCTTTTGTGATACATTTCCAATTGGAGTATGTGTACTTTCTGGATCAGTTTGCTAATCACCAATCTCAGCAGATTTGAGTTCAAGATTACAAAAATGGATTCACAGAGTCATCTGTTTGATTTGGAGCAGTGGTGAAGTTCAAACTACCAGTTCTGTGGGCGTGGCTTGGTGGGCGTGGTGTGGTGTGGCTTGGTGGGCGTGGCAGGGGAAGGATACTGCAAAATCCCCATTCCCACCCCACTCTGGGACCAGTCAGAGGTGGTATTTGCCAGTTCGCTGAACTACTCAAAATTTCCACTACCGGTTCTCCAGAACCTGTCAGAACCTGCTGATTTCACCCCAATTTAGAATGAAAATACAGCCAGAGTAGCTTGTAAACCAAGGTTTATGGATTGGCAAAATAAAATTTTAAAAATCGTATCGGGCCTGTTTTGGTGAATAAGCCACAATGATCGGGCTTTATGTACTAAACCACAGAGGGTAAGTTTTCACATGATTATATGAAGCCAAAAACATGCTAGGATTTGTTGTATAGATTAAAGGAATGATCCAACCTCTTGTATATTTTTTTGGGTTTGGAAGGCTGAACTCTAAAATGCTTCTTTTGAGTCATTTATGAAATTAAAGCAAGAATGAAGTAAGAACTGACACAATAGCAATCTTCCAATCATTGAGGGGCTGTCACAGAGAAGGGGGGGGTGTCAGCCTGTTCTCCAAAGCACCTGAAGGCAGGACCAGAAGTAATGAATGGAAGGCTATCAAAGAGGAGAGCCAATTTACAATTAAGGAGAGATTTCTTGACAGTAGGAACAATTAATCAGTGTAACAGCCTGCCTCCAGAAGTTGTGGGTGTTTGCTCTATCACTGGAGGTTTTTAAGAAGAGATTAGACAACTATTTGTCTGAAATGGTATAAGGCAGGGGTCAGCAACCTTAAACACTCAGAGCTCCAAAGGTCCTAACCCAGCGGTTCTCAACCTGTGGGTCGGGACCCCTTTGAGGGTCGAATGACGATTTGCCAGGGGTCGCCTAAGACCATCGGAAATATGGGAAGTATACTTGCGAGTTGAAGAATCGCGCTCCAATGGTTGACTCCACAAGCCAGCTGCAGGCTCTTCAAATCGCTAGCCGAATTCGGCTTCAGGCGCGATCAATTAAAAAAGAGAGAAATCTTTGCTCTGATGTCTCCCTCTCAAGCCAGCTGCAATCACTCCCAATCGCTAGCCTAATCTGGCTTCAGGCGCCATAAACTTAATAGGGGAGGAGTCTCCGCTTTAATGCCTCCGTCCTCAAGGCAATCGCAAGCAGTTCAGATCGCTAGCCAATACGGCTTCAGGCGCGATAAATTCAAAACAAAAATAATTTTACGGTTGGGGTCACCACATCATGGGGAATTGTATTAAAGGGGTCGCAGCACTATAAAGGTTGAGAACCACTGTCCTAACCGGAAGCACCCGTTCAATTCTGGAGCTGACTGGAAGTCCGGTTCCCCCATCATAGTCTCCTCCTAGTGTGGCATCCTTTTTCTTCTGCTGACTGGAAGTCCGGTTCCCCCACCATAGAGTCTCCTCCTAGCACGGCATCCTTTTTCCTCTACCTGTCCTAACTGAAAGCCCTATCAACTGTGGAGCCGACCAGCAACCGGGAGCCACAGCAGAGGGATGAAAGAGCCACATGCGGCTCCAGAGCTGCAGGTTGCTGACCCCTGGTATAAGGTCTCCTGCTTGGTCAGGGAGTTGGACTAGAAGACCTCCTGGGCTGCTTCCAGCTGTTACCAAGTATTCTGATCATAGCCTTTTTCTATTTTCTCCCCCACTTAAAGGTGAAAGTTGATGAGAGCCTTTCTCTGGATCACGTAACTCGAGGCAGAGCCAAGATAGCAAAGGGCCGTCGTCCACCCACCAGAAGCCACTTGAAAGAGGTAATAATTGAGGTTACCACCAACCAACGTGGCTTTTATATTATTTAATCAGAATACTCCTTTTATCATTCATTCAGCAACATTGCTCTTTACTTTTTGTCCTCTTTTATGTTTTGCTATTTCTCATCACGGGAGGGAAGGGTCACAATACCCACCCCCCAGCTAATTTTGATCTTTATGACAGGTATGATTATTTGAAATAATCCCGCGTGCATCTGGACGTATCCAGGAATTATTTCAATTGAAGTTGCATTCTAAATAAAATAATCTGGTCTTTAGTCACATTTGGTATCTCTCAGCTGTTTTTGTAACATAAGCTTCTTGTCTTAAAAGCCACAATCTTTAAACATCCTCAAGAAAATCATGATTAAATATTAAAATGCAGAACAAACAGTAGGCTGGGAAGAGAAAATTAAATATTAAACCCAGAACAAGCAAAATGCTGAGACAAGATCGTTACAAACTGGCTCCTCACTAATAGAGGAACTGAACAAACTACTTAGCCTTGGGGGAGAGTTCCATGGTGTGGGCATAGCTACAGAAAACTCCCGATTTTGGGTCACCCATGATTTAGAACTCTAATAGTTGTAGACCAAACAAGATTGATGTCCCTAATATTTGGGCAGACTTTTACTGAGAGACGGGCTCTGGGGATATTAGACAGAGACAGACAGATATATAGACAGACAGAAAGACATAAATAGAGATGGATGGGTGGATGGATGGATGGATGGATAGATAGAAAATAGAGAGAGAGAGAGAGAGAAAGAGGAGAGAGAGAGAGAGAGAAACATGATGGATGAATGGATAGAAGACAGACAGACATAGAGAGAGAAAAAGAGAATGAGAAAGGGAGAGGAAAGAGAGAGAGAGTAAGAGAGACAAATAGACGATGTCCAGATTCAATCTAGGCCTAGAACAGAGGTCTGCTAACTTGGCTCTTTTAAGACTTGTGGACTTCAACTCCCAGAGTTCCTCAGCCAGCTTTGCTTTGGGAATTGAAGTCCAAAAGTCTTAAAAGAGCCGAATTTGCACACCCCTAGCCTGGAACAATCTAGTTCTAAGCCCAAGGAATTCTATCCACATAGAGCTCAAGAGAAGAGAAGAAATAGGCCCAAGAAGTCAATCCTATGGTAAGGAACGAAGCCAACATTCTGGCAACTGTTTCCGGGAATATGTGATCATATTTTGAGCGCAAAACTCCAGATGACCACCAGCAGGCAGCAAAGAGCAAGAAGTCACTGCTATCTATCTGATGGTCATCTGGATTTGTTTCATCCATAACTTAGGTATGGTAGCCTAAGGCAGGGATAAAGATAGATTTTCTGCTCCTTTGATTCCATGTATGAGTCTTCCATCGGGCTTCTTGCTTGAGCCGCCGCGGTGTGGCTCAGGCTGTAAGATAGCCTGTTATTAAACACAGCTGCCTGCAATTACTGCAGGCTCGAGTCCCACCAGGCCCAAGGTTGACTTAGCCTTCCATCCTTTATAAGGTAGGTAAAATGAGGACCCAGATTGTTGGGGGGGCAATAAGTTGACTTTGTATATAAATATACAAATAGAATGAGACTATTGCCTTATACACTGTAAGCCGCCCTGAGTCTTCGGAGAAGGGCGGGATATAAATGTAAATAAAAAAAAATAAGATAATCTCTTGCGTTGACAAAAATGTAATACTTAAAAAAAAATGCATGATAGTCATTCTGAAATTGCAGGACATGTAGGGCATTCGAACCTTTTTTCAGTTATTTGTTTGTTATTATTGTGTGGTCAGCAGCTTAAATTCTTTTAAAAGTTATGGACTTGAGCACTGATTCAGAGATCTCTCTCATTTGCTTTTCTGCTTAGGTGGCTAGGTCAACGTCAGATGGGATCCTGAGACTTGACTTAGATATAACAGACAGTGGATCTCCAAACAGCATCCTAGTGACCAGTGAAACTGCTGAAACTCCTCCTCCGAAGGAGACTCCTAAACCTCCAATGCCCCCTGCAAAAGTGCCCATGCCTCCAACGGAGAACCTAAGTGCCAATCTTTCCCCAGAAGATCCACAGGTCAAGAAGCCACCAATGCCTCCAGTTAAGCCTCTTAAGGAAGTAGCAGCACCCGGCGAAAATGTGAACTCTGTGGAAGGAAGCGAGGCAGAAGAGGAGACATGTGAAGACTCTGAAGAAATCGAAGAAGGTTTGGCGGAAACCAAACCTCCAGCACCTCCTCCGAAGATTTTATCTGAAAAAATGAAGGTGGGATGGGATCATCCAGGTTCTGAACGTCGTGACGTTGGAACTGAGAAGGCCCCTGGATTAAACAAGGAAGCAGTCAAACCACCGACTCCTCCACCTAAGATTTTTAGAGCCAGCTTGATCTCCAACGAGAACGACGTGCAGGTAGACCTTTCTAAAGGGGATTGGCAGCCTGACGGAGACTCAAACCTTGACGTCCGCGGCATTGATGACAACGCAACAACTCAGCCTGCTTTCCAGAATGGGAAGGAGCAGGACGACCATTCCTCGGAGCCAGCAGCAAAGGAGGAGGGCTCGAGCCTGCCTTCTGAAGACCAGGTTGACGGCGTGGAGCCCGTAGGAGGTTCTCCAGCAACCAAGCCTCGCAGCGCCTCTCTAGGGGCCTTGCTTTCAGATTCACCCAAAAAGCCTCCTCGGCCAGATTTCCAGAAGTCGTCTCTACTGCACGTGGTGCGGATGGAGAAGAAAATCGCGGATGAAAAGGAACGAACTGAGAAGCTCCTGCAGAAGGTTCAATGTGAAGAGCTGGAGCAAGGCCAGGAAAGGGGCAAGCGACTCTCGGTAGACGCAAAGGAGCTGCTCAACGAAGCCACCGAACAACTCCGGCAAGCCACCCAGGTCTTGCAAGAGGTCAAAGATTTAGGGGAACTGAGAAGGGAACCTACCAGTTTACGGAAAGGGATCCCGAAGGACCTAGCGACTGTTTATAGGAGAAGCGCTCCTTAAGAAGGGATTTGAATTCTGAATTTTGATTTAGACGAAAGGTAGCCGGGCGGCACCATTTCTACTGGGCTACTAGATCAGTGTTTTAAAGACGCATGGATAGGGCAGCAGCCTGAGTCTTATTAAGTGTTGCTTATTTTCACACTGCCCCTTTCGTAATCTCAGAATGTGGGCTGGATCCTGCCGGGCGGGGTGTTCTTAGAGAGGGATCTGGTTAGAGGACCTCAGGGAAAGATCTGGTGGTTTTTTGGGGGGGAAGACAAGCAGTAACTGGAAGCCATAGGGACTTCCTACCAGGGGTGCCTAAAACATTTCAAATGTGGAAGAGTTTGAGAAAGAGATCGTGAAGCCTTTCCAACTTGGTGGAAACCTCTTGCAAGTTCAGAACGGGAGCTTTGCGGTTCAGGCGGTGCCCTTTTGAGCTAGGAGCACGTCAAGTTGGAGCAGGGATGTTGAATTTCCCGTGCAGGCTGGAATATTTCGGGTTAGAAAAGTTTTGCACAGTCCTGGTTTTTGTCTTTCTGGTTTATTCTTTCTCCCTCCCTCTCTCTCCTTCTCTCCCTCCCTCTCTCTCTCCCTCCCTCTCTCTCCTTCTCTCCCTCCCTCTCTCTCCCTCTCTTTCTCTCCTTCCCTCCCTCCCTCTCTCTCCCTCTCCCCTCTTCCTCTGTCTCTCTCTCTCCTTCCCCCCCTCTCTCCCCCCTCTCTGTCTCGTTTGCAAAGACTGCAGAGATCAGCTGCAGAATGAGATCTTAGTGAGCTGGGTATATGGAATGAGGCTGCAGTACTTTCTAATCCTTTTTGTTTTAACTCAGGGTTAATGTAGTAGGGCACATGGGAGGCGGGGCTGAAGCAAGCAGTGGGTGGGCTCTCCTTTGAAATCCTTTCTTTTCTCTCTCTCTCTCTCTCTCTTTTGTGATGCTCCCTCCTCCTTCCTGACTCTCCTTTTTCTTGAACGGCTTTGTTGCAGAAAGCTTTCCTCAGGTCCCGTTCCAGCTTTTTATTTATTTGTCCCAAGCCATGCAAGGTCCTTGCAAGTGGTGACAGTGTGTGCGTCCTGCATTTAAAGACAAGCCCGCTTATCACCAAGATAGCCAGTGATTATTTTGGGGAGGCTCCCAATATATAGACGTTGCTGACGATGGGTGGCTGTTTTAAGTCTGTCCTAGCCAGGTATCAAACTGAGCTACATCATCAGATTGCAGATCTGAAATCGTCTTAGTTCCTACATCACCCGCTTGCTTGGGGTTGGCTTAGCCTGCTGTTGCGTTGCTCACCTCTGGTGGCTGATTGAACAAATGATGGTTATGCAAAGGGTGCCTTTACCACAGCGTGGAAACACAATTAAAGTCTTCAGCAAGTCGTAGGGAACAAGGTTTTTTTTTCCCCCAAGCTGATTTTCCATTCATTTGCGAAGAACAGACACATCATACATTGGAGAGACTCTGTATAAATCCATCACGGGTTCGGCTGATGCAAAATCTCATTTGAATGGGGGGGAAAAATACCAACTGGACTCATACGTGCTCAGATTTCGTACAAACACAGTGGAGAGCATCAGGTTTTTTTCCCATTATGCAGTGGCACTCGCCTTAGCAACCATATCAACTTTGGGGAAATGATTTTGCAATTGTAGGGCGGGTGTATATGCGTTCCCATGTTTCCTTTGGTTTTGGTTGAACATTGCTTCTAAACTGGCTGATAGCTACCATGTTTCCCTGAAAATAAGATCTCGCTGGATAATAAGCCCTCCACCAAAAATAAACCCTCCACCAAAAATATTTAACTGCCTGCGCAGCTGGTCCCCGCCATTTCCTCTGGTTAGGTTTAGGGAGACAGAGCTGGAAATCAGGCAAGACGGCAAGGGGATCCCCGTCTTGCTCCATGCACCCCAAAATAATAAGACCTCCCCAAAAATAAGGCCAAGCACTTATTTCGGGGTTCAAAAAAATATAAGACAGGCAGTGGTGAAATATAAAATTTGTTACTACTGGTTCTGTGAGTGTGGCTTGGTGGGGGGGTAATATGACTGGGTGGGCATGGCCAACTCTTTTTTTTTTTTACTTTTAAAAGCATTTTTTCTACAACCTCTTCGACTGTAGAAAAAATGCTTTTAAAAGGCTCCTCTGACAATCCCAGCTGAGTTGCCTGATCATCAGAGGGTTTTTTTTTTTAACTTTTAAAAATATTTTTTCGGCTGAAGAAAAAATGCTTTTAAAAGTAAAAAAAAAAAACAACCTCTGATGATCGTGCGGCTCAGCTGGGCATGGCGGGGGGGCAGGGATTTTTGCTACCGGTTCTCTGAACCACCCGCCGCCATCGCTACTGGATCGGGCGATCAGGTCCAAACCGGGAGCATTTCACCCCTGAAGACAGGGTCTTATTTTCAGGGAATCACAGTAGCTGCATCAGACAGACCAAGGACCAATGCATATTTATCAGAAGAATAGTCTTTCGCTTAGGATGAGGTATGAATTCTGCCGTAAGCGCAATCTCCCGCCATAAATTACTGTAACTTTTTTTAACTTGCCCCATTAATAACCTTCCTTGCCAAGATCCTCGTTTTCACTTGAGCTGATGGCTTTTAAAAGACTCTGGAGACAACCGTATTTTTTTACAACCTGGAAAATGAGTTGATATTTTCCTATCTTTCAGATGTCATTTAAAAAGAAAAAAAGAAAAGAAAAAAAGACGCGCATAAAATCGGTACCCAATGATTCAATAAGCAGCTTAAGGAAGAAATATTGGCGAATCCGGGCAGGATGGAAATAATGGCACTCAGTGCCATTTGTGCTCTGGGTTGATTTCCTGAAGACGGGGTCCTCGAAGACCTAGTTGAATTCATCACCGGACTCTTCCTGCAAGAAAAAAGGTGAAAGGAGGAAGAGGAGGAAGAGGAACACCAGTTTCCTTCCTGTTATCGTAATATAATTAGAACCGTGTCGTCCTGGTACATCTTGGAGCTGGTTCACATTGATCTGGTTTGCACATTGCACTGAGGCATGCAAGGGTTAACCCAGCCCAGGGGTCGGCAGCCTTAAACACTCAGAGCCACAAAGGTCCTAACCGGAACTCCCCCCCACTCAGTTCTGGAGTTGACCGGAAGTCCGGTTCCCCCAGCGTAGAATCTCCTAGCCTGGCATCCTTTTTCTTCTACCTGTCCTAACCGAAAGCCCTATCAATTGTGGAGCCGACCGGAAAACCCACCCCTTGCCATAGAGAGCCACGCTGTGCTTTCCCCCCCCCCCCCTCAAACCGGAAGCTCCTCTCAAAATTGTGGCACCGACCAGTGACGGAGGGATGAAAGAGCCACATGTGGCTCCGTTGCCTACCCCTGACCCAGCCAATTATGGTCTAT
This sequence comes from Ahaetulla prasina, assembly GCF_028640845.1. Taxonomy (NCBI): domain Eukaryota; kingdom Metazoa; phylum Chordata; class Lepidosauria; order Squamata; family Colubridae; genus Ahaetulla; species Ahaetulla prasina. The sequence goes on from NC_080551.1 coordinate 11,324,451, forward strand.
TCAACAAGCCAAGGTTTACTGCCATTTGGAAACCTAACCTCTGGGATGCGTAAACCATTGCTTATGGCAGACAAATACAAAATTTTGAGGCTAGGAGCCATGCCCTAAAATGGATAAGAGTCAGGACTAATGGTTTGGGACTAGATGAAATGTTCATATCGAACTGAATACAGTCAGTGGGACTACTCCCCCTGTATTTAACATTTCTTTCCTTTTCTCCTATTAAGAATTAAAAGTTGGCAACTTGTGGAGAAGCCCTAGGAACGTCCTCAAGGCCCTTTCAGTGGTGCCCGTTGGACTTCCTTAATTCATAGCTTGGCGTTATGGCGAAGCTGCCTATGGTTTGTTCTGCAAACCCCAATTGAGCAAACGGCAGCTTAAATGCGGTGGCATCAAATCGATGTGTGCCCCCCTCCCTTTTTTTTCCTTTTTTTAAATTGCGGCAAGAGAGGAAGCTTCATATGCAGAACGATTCGGGACAAGTCAAAGACCGCATCCTCCGGCGTCATCTTAAATAATATTTTTTTCTGCAGAAATCAGTCTATTGCACAGTTGAACTCGATTCATCTCCGCACTCGAAGAGCCATTATGCGTTTTCACAATCTCCGCCACTGAGCCATTGGAAGCCAGCTTTTCTCCCTAGGGCAGTGATGGCGAATCTTTAAGACACCGAGTGCTCAAACAGCATGTGTGGACTTGTTTCATTGTTTGCAGGGAAACAGAAGCTCACAAACGCTACGGAGATCTGACCTGGAGCGATGGCCCATGTGCCAGCAGAGAGGCTCTGCATGCCATCTCTGGCAAGCGTGCCATAGGTTCGCCCTCACGGCCCTAGGGTTTGTGCTCTGCACCATCTGTCTCGGTGTCCCTTGTTCTTAAAACCATGGTTTACGCGCAAACTGAAATCCTGGCTTCAGGTCTCTTCTGCGCATCTGGGACCACGGAGCAGTAACTGGGTCATAATCGGGTGGCCTTCAACGCCACTCGTGCATTTGCAGGCAGGGCTGTGCCCATATTAACTTCCCAACAGATTGTGGTGGAGACGTTACACGGACAACTTATAAATGATCAGCACTGCTGATGGATAAACACTTGATTCCAGGCCTCCTTAGATAGACTTCTGCAAGAAGAGCTTCAAAACCCCCAGCCCTTTCTGGTTTTGAATAGTTGCTGGACGATCTCGGAACAAAACGCCCATTTCTCTTGAAACAAAAAAATGAAGTTGATTGTGTGTGTCTCATAGCTGCTTGTCCTTGTCCTCTTTTTTTCTTCTTTTTTTCACAATGGGTTCAGCCGGCTGGGAGTTTTTATTTATGCAAGTGACCATGCCACGCTTTGTGTTGTTGTTGTTGTTGTTTTTCAAATAAGGGGCCAAACTGGAGTCCTCTCTCTTTAAAATAAAATAAAAAAAAGATGTAATTGTTTTGCACTAGCTGTTTACGAGACGGAAATATGAAAATAGCTATTTTGCTTAGAGCTATCTCGCAGTTTTCTTTTTTTAGAGCCATCCCTGCAACTGCTCGCGCGTTGGCTGCCAAAAAAAAAATCTACAACCAGGAATGTAACAAACATGTTTGCAAAAGACAAAGGAGCACAATAGTTAAATTTCCCCAGGCCTACTCACTCACTGAAGACTGCAGTCCTGGGTGGCTTCCCACCCCACCCCTCTGTGTACTAAGGTATTGTCAATGCTAAAATCAGGGAACATTGGAACATTGGCCTTGGCACAAGACAGTACTTTCCCCTACTTTGTACACTCAATCAGTGTGAAGAGTTAGATGTTCTTTGAACCAAAACTAGATTGGCTCAGCAGAAAGCTAGCCTTGCTTGCAGCTATCCAAGCGTGTTTGTTTGTTTGTTTGTTTTTTTTGAGGTGCAGGCCCAAATTTGCTGCTATGAAATATGTGAATTGGCTGTATTTATCTAGGTAAGCACTGAAGGAAATAATTCGGAAGGAACCCTGGTAGGGTAGACCAATGTTTCTCAACCTTAGGATATCTGGACTTCAACTCCCAGGATTCCCCAGCTAGCATGGAAGAATTCTGAGAGTCGAAATTGGCGCATCTTAAAAAGTTGCCAAGATTTGAGGAACAACTAAGGTGGACAATCTAGGTTCCTCCATAGATTGCCGGGCTTCTGATTCTGCCCTTCCTGGCCAGTAGAGCCAGTGGTCAAGCATTATTGGAGTTGTAATCCAGCAGTATCTGTAGATCTGTTAGTTTATTCATCTATCGTGTGTATATTTAATGAACACTGATGTATTTTCTCAAAAGTGCTTCTCGTAAAAAATCTGTTCAAAAAATCTTTTTAACAGAATGTTGCTGTTGATTCTACATTCCCTCTCAAATCTGAGCAGAATATTGTACAGCCTCTACTAACAATATTTTGAATCCTTTTTTCTACATTGCTGTAAATAACTAAAAACTTCTTCGGGTGCGCGTCGAGTATTTTGTTGCGAAAAAGCTTTATCCAGAAAGGGGTTGTGTCTTTCTTTGTTTTTGAGATGGTCAGCCCTCCGGTTGAAAATTGTCGACTCTGATTCTTTCAGCCCTGAGAACTTCTTAAAATATAAATATATTTTTAACAAGCTGTCTCGAGCATCTCAATTCCTTGATTTGTAAGTGCCTCCCTCTTTCAAACCGCTTGGAGCTCATGCCAAGTCCCACCACTGAGAAAATCATTTTTGAAGACGAGCAACTGTTGAGTAGTGGGACACATTGGGACGATGAGTTTATGAGGAGGCTTTTGCTACGAGGATGATCAAGGACAGTGATGTAAGTATATTAGTTCAGTTCTAGCTTCCTGAAGAGGACTGGATGGAGAGTAGTATTTATTTTTTATTATTTATTTTATTTGTCATAACAGCATACATGAGCATAAGCATGAAGCAACAGTAGGACAGGAACGGTAGGCATGATTTATTCCTCAACGGCAATCCACACCTGGCTTCTTGTCTTCAAGGCTGTTCTCCTGTCTAGCGTATTCCAACTGCCTTCTGAAACTGGTTCTTCCAACCCAGCAAAAGCCAGTTTAGATCAAGGGATGCAAATAGACCTCATCCAGTGAAATTTAACTGGCATTTAAGTACCTGCGCTTAACAGAAATGACAGTGCAGTGGGCAAAATGAAGGCATACGGGTGTCTTAATTCTAAAAGGTTTGGAGTACTTGGCTTACAACTATTAGTTTAGTGACTCTTCAAAGTTACAACGGCACTGAAAAAAATGACTTGACAATTTTTCATTTGGCCGTTGTTGCCTCCTCATGGTCGTGTGATCGGAATTTGGATGCTTGGCAACTGGTTCGTATTTATGACTGTTGCAGTGTTGCCTGGGTCATGTGATCACCTTTTGCAACCTCCTAACGAGTCGAGCAAGGGCTCAGTGGTTAAGACGCTGAGCTTGTCGATCGAAAGGTCGGCAGTTCAGCAGTTCGAATCCCTAGTGCTGCATAATGGGGTGAGCTCCCGTTACTTGTCTCAGCTTCTGCCAACCTAGCAGTTCGAAAGCACATAAAAAATGCAAGTAGAAAAATAGGGACCACTTTTGGTGGAAAGGTAACAGCATTCCATGTGCCTTTGGAGTTTAGTCATGCCGGCCACATGACCACAGAGACGTCTTTGGACAGCGTTGGCACCGCTCCCTAGAGTCGGGAACAACTAGCACATATGTGCAAGGAGAACCTTTACCTTTACCTTTAACAAGTAGAGCCAATGAGGAAACCCAACGACTGGGTTACCAACTTAAGAAGATTTTTTAAAAGCCAGGGAAAGCTCTTTGAAATGATCAGATACACCTACAGATAGTCCTTGATTTATAACAGTTCATTTAGTGACCAAAGATACAATGACACTGAAATAGCAATAGCACTTAGGCTTGTATATACCGCTTCATAGTGCTTTACAGCCCTCTCTAAGCGAGAAAGATTCATGATCATTTTCCACGACTGGAATTCTTACCACTGTTGCAGCATTCCCGTGGTCACATGACATCCACATTTGGATGCTTGACAAATGATTCACATGTATGATGGTTGCAGTGTTCCGGGGTTCATATAATCACCTTTTGCGTCCTTAACGATCAAAGTCAATGGGGAAGCCAGATTCACTTAAAGAACCATGTTACTAAGTGCAGCGATTCCCTTAACAGCTATGGGGAAAAAAAGATAAAATAGGGCAAAACTCACTTAGCAACTGTCTCATTTAACAATGGGAATTTCGGGCTCGGCTGTGGTCATAACTCGAGGACTACCTGTACAGCTCTTGTTTGCCTAGCCAGGACGGCTTGTGGGAATTGCAATCAAATATCTGGAAGGCAACCAGCTCAGCTATAAATCAAGGGCCTGATCAATATCCCACAGGCCAACATCAACATTAGTTTCAGTGGAAGAGGAAATGGCCTTCAAATACCATTGATAAACAAACAGAACCTAAGCATACATCATTTATATCCTAGACAAAATAGCTAGAGTAAGGAGTTACTCGGCAGAGGAAGGAAGCAGGCTTTGGATTTCAGTAATAGACCGAATCCCCAAGGGCTCTTGGTCCAGTGATATATTTTTATAGCTGATTAATGTCCGTGTGGTTTGTTATTGCAAACTTTGCCATGTATTTCCAGACTGGGCTGGATGTGAATGAAGGGATCCCCCTGCTTAAATTCTTAAATGTCCTGGGTGAAGCAGACAGCAACACTAAACATGGCTAAGAATGTTAAGGGAAGTTCTGCTGGAGAAGACCGGAGGTTCACCAGGGGAAGACACACCTGGTAAACCTCCTACACATTTTAGAGTGTGCAACAATTCCCATAATTCTAAATTGTTAAATAGGCCAGCTTGGACCTATATATTGGGTTCCAAAACGTTCAGAGAATATCAGGTTCAACAGATGGCAAATCTGCCCATTCTGGACTTGGAACTTTAAGCTTGGTCAGATCTCTTCCATGCTTGTATGCAAGACTCCGAGGAGTTCCTGAGTCTGTAGACTAGAGTGGGCAGTGTAAAAAAGCAACAACCTGGAAAGCGGTACCGATATACGGCTTCTGTTTGGGGTTGACTGGAGAAAAATGAAGTTACCCAAAAGGGAACTTGACTTGGTGACTTCATCCCTTTCTTTTCAAGGTTGATTTGGTTTTGCTAGTATTTCTAGATCAGGGGTGGGGAACTACCGTGTTTCTTCAAAAAATAAGACCCAACCGGAAAATAAGTCCTAGCGTGGTTTTTCAGGATGCTTGTAATATAAGCCCTACCTCCAAAATAAGCCCCAGTTAAGATCATCAGCCAGATGGATGCATGGTTGGAGACTAATCAAAGAGAGAAGCAATGTGGAATTAAGGAGAAACTTCCTAAGAGTGAGGCAATTAACCAGTGGAACAGATTGACTCCACAAATCGTGGGGGTTCCATCACTGGATGTTTTTAAGAAGAGACTAGACAGACACTTGTCTGAAATAGTATAGGTTCTTCTGCTTGAGCAGGGGGCTGGACTAGAAGAAATCTAAGGTTCCTGTTTCCATTCCATTCCATATTTTCTATTCCAGTCCATTCCAGTCCAGTCCAGTCCAGTCTAGTCTAGTCTAGTCTAGTCTAGTCTAGTCTACCCCATCCCATCCCATCCCATCCCATCCCATCCCATCTTTTCTATTCTATTCTATTCTATTCTATTTCTATTTCTATTTCTATTTCTATTCTATTCTATTCCATATTCCTATTCTAGTTAGTTAGTTAGTTAGTTGCAAAGTCGTGTCTGACCCATCGCGACCTCATAGACAACGTTCCTCCAGAATATAATAGAATTCCTATTCTATTCCCCCCAAAATAAGACCTAATGCGTCTTTTGGAGCAAAAATGAATATAAGACCTGGTCTTATTATCGGGGAAGCACAGCATGTCCCTTTTACAACCTGTGGACTTCAACTCCCAGAATTCGTTAGCCAGCATGGCTGGTTCAGAAATTCTGGGAGTTGAAGTCCCCAAGTCATAAAGGGGCCATAATTCCCCACCTCTGTTCTACATCATCAACTTATTTCCAACAAAGGACAATGATGGACTACAGAAAGACAACGTAGAGGAGCTACACCACAGGGCAGTTTCAGAGCAGAAGTCTGAGTCCGGGATGGAAACACCTTGCCCTAGCATATGAATAAGGCTCAAGTTCAAAGCAAACAAGTCTTCTTAATGTTAATGACAGGGTAGCTTAATGAAAGTCAGAGAAATTATTAAGAAGAGCTGCTGGATGCTTTCTCCGCCCCCCTCCCCATCTAGCTCTTCACACATTTGAAAGTAGGGTGCTGAGGTCTTTGCAAAAAAATGTGCATTTGGGACTAAAGCTTACAAAGGTGACAATTCATCCAGGTTAAGACACTTGAAAATAAAGTACAGGTGTTGCTCAACCTACCATCACAATTGAACCAAACTTTCCATTGCTAAACGACACAGTTCTTCAGTGAGTTTTCCCCCACTTTATGAACTTTCTTGCCACGGTTGTTAAATGAATCACTGCAGTTTTTAAGTTAGTCACACATTTATTAAGTGACTCTGGCTTCCCCGTTGATTTTGTTTATCAGAAGCAGTGGTGAAATCTAAATTTTACTACTGCACACCACACCAGAACAACTAGACACAAGAACAGTTTTTGCCCAAAGGCCATCACTCTGCTAAACAAATAATTCCCTCAACACTGTCAAACTATTTACTAAATCTGCACTACTATTAATCTTTTCATCGTTCCCATCACCAATCTCTTTCCACTTATGACTTATGACTGTAACTTTGTTGCTGGCAATCCTTATGATTTATATTGATATATTGACCAACATTTGTGTTGTAAATGTTGTACCTTGATGAAGGTATCTTTTCTTTTATGTACACTGAGAGCATATGCACCAAGACAAATTCCTTGTGTGTCCAATCACACTTGGCCAATAAAAAATTCTATTCTATTCTATTCTAAATTTTTTTACTACCGATTCTTTGGGCATGGCTTGGTGGGCATAGTGTGGCTTGGTAGGCATGGCAGGGTAAGGATACTGCAAAATCTTCATTCCCACCCCACTCCAGGGGAAGGATACTGCAAAATCCCCATTCGTTCCCCACTCCTAGGGGAAGGATATTGCAAAATCTCCATTCCCACCCCTCTCTGGGGCCAGCCAGTGGTGGCATTTGCTGGTTCTCCAAAATCCCCATTCGCTCCCCACTCCTAGGGGAAGGATATTGCAAAATCTTCATTCCCACCCCTCTCTGGGGCCAGCCAGTGGTGGCATTTGCTGGTTCTCCAAACTACTCAAAATTTCCGCTACCAATTCTCCAGAACCTGTCAGAACCTGCTGGATTTCACCCCTGATCAGAAGGTCACAAAAGGTATGCACATGACTCTGGGACACTGCAGCTGCCGTAAATGTGAACCAGTTGTCAAGCATCTGGATTTTGATCATGTGACCATGGAGATGCAACGGTTGTAAGAGTGAAAATTGTTATAAACCACTGTTTTTTCCAGTGCTGTTGTAACTGCTAACAGTCACCAAATGAATGGTTGTAAGTTCAAGAATTACCTAGAGAACAAAACTTCTGTAGTCTAAAATCAGAATTGCTGGCTAACCTGTAATGTAGTTCATTTGCTTTTCTGTTGAATGGGTTTATGATCCCAGCAAATTGTAGCTCATTCAATAAACCAGGACTATTTGAATTCAGGCGTGACAGGCAAAGGATCTTGGCTTTTTCCTTGTTTATTTTATTTATTTATTTTGTCGAGTACGTATTAGATAATATATATAAGTGAATACAATTAAAGGGAACATTAGGACAGGGATGGTAGGCACGCTGGTGCTCTTATGCACGCCCCTTCAGAGCAGTTCACCCGCCTTGGTGTTTGAAAGCAGAATCTTTCAAATGTAAGGTGACCAACTTTTTTACAATGAGGAGGAGGGCACAAATAAATTGGGGGAAAAAAATCCACTTGTGCCGGCGCACTCTCTCAAAACAATTTTCCTGTGCGGAGAGCATGTGTCTCATAATTGCGTCTCATCGCACTGTACCAAGCCTTGACAAACCATCATGTCAAATACAAATATGTCACATCACAGGCAATGGATCAGATCGGCATCGATCGAATACGGAGATTTACAAGATTAGTCTTCAAATATCGAAAAGGAGGACATGTAGGAGGACCCTTTTCGAGAGAGGACAGAACTTACAAAATGGGAACTGGAAATTATTTTGGTCAGGGAAATAATGATAAGAGGCTATTTTGAAAGACCGGAAACATTACATGGAACTTTTAGGTAAATTGATGATTTATGGACTTGGCGATTAAAAAGGGTTAAAGAGGGAGGGGAAAATTAAATGCTTACCCAAGTAAGGTTTAGTAAGTAAAAAGATTTAGTAACTGAGGAATAATAGAAAGAAGGGGCCTAAGTCATAATTCTGCATTTTCTTTTTTCTATCTTTTTCTTATTTTTTCCTTTTTTAAAAAATCTTTCTGCTTTATTCAAAAATTCTAACAAAAGGTTATATTTAAAAAGATTATAGTCACTTTACATTATTAGTACCACTTTGTTTTTATGGCAGCCGGGTAACTTACTAAGCCTTTAAATAGGAGAGTTGAAAAGCCAAATACATACCTTCATGGTCTAATTTTGGTGACTTCGAAGGGAAAAAAAAAATCCATAAGGATCTGACCACTTCCTCTGCATTTTGTTTTAAGCTTATTTCCTTTCCCATCTTTCTCTTTACATTCAGACAGGAAAGGAAAGGTACTTGCTAATTCTTTGAAGATCTATAAATATGGAATAGGAGAGGCGACTGTCCAGAAGTTTTAGAAGAGCTGTAGCCACAAGTGTTTCCTTTGTGGTCATAAAAAAAAAATCACCCTTAAAAACACAAGATGGAGATGGAGAATCTGCAACTAGACCAAAGCGATGCAAGAGAGATGATAGAGAAATAATTGTAGAAAAAATATCACGCAGAAAACAAAATACGCTAGTAGAGAGAAAGCATTTCTGATAATTTCCCTTTGTAAATCAACCCACAGAACAAGCAGTCCTTGAGTTATGACTATAACGGACCCCAGAATTTCCACCACGTCGCATCAGTCATAAATAGAGGCACCCATGTGACCAGACTTACTTCACATCATTTTTGGGGGCAGTCATTAAATTAATGCTGTGGTTGTTAAAGGAATACAACAATCATTAAGCACAGTGGTCATTAAGTGAATCATATTCCTCTGGGCATTTTTTTTTTGCTGGAAATGGGCTAGAAAGACTGGAAATAGGCAAAAAAAACCTTTAAAATTTAAAACTTTAAAGCTAAAAAAAAATTCTTTTATTTAAAAGAGCATTCTCCTAAAAATCTTTTTGTTGGATGGGAATAAAGTAATTCTCAGAAAGCGCCACTAGGTGGCGAGGTCCACCATCTTGCATAATGTATTTTCTGAACAACTGGCTGCATTCAACATGTAAGGATTAGATTACTTTACAGTGTTTCTCAAACCTTGACAATTTGAAGATGTATGGACTTCAACTCCCAGAATTCCCCAGCCACAGTGGTGAAATCCAAATTTTTTACCTACCGGTTCTGTGGGCGTGGTGTGGCTTGGTGGGCGTGGCAGGGAAAGGATACTGTAAAATCTCCATTCCCACCCCACTCCAGAAGAAGGATACTGCAAAATCCCCATTCCCTCCCCACTCCAGTGCAAGGATACTGCAAAATCTCCATTCCCTCTCCACTCCTGGGGGAAGGATATTGCAAAATCTCCATTCCCACCCTACTCCGGGGGGAGCCAAAGGTGGTATTTGCCAGTTCTCTGAACTGCTCAAAATTTCGCGCTACCGGTTCGTCAGAACCTGCTGGATTTCACCCCTGCCCAGCCATTTCTGGGAGCACTCAACTCTTAAAATGAATGGGTTTGTACCCAAATAGTTTAATCCAGGATTACAGCTTTATAGTATCATGGTGTACTGTATAAGCCACATTCTCATACCAAACTGAACAAATTTCACTATTGCTTAATATGACGTTTAAAGCCAATCTGTGTGGAATCCCATTGTGTTAAGCCATTTAATAAACTATGGCTTGTTGGCTACGTTCATAGGACAATGGCAGGGATCTTAAACCATTCTAAGCCAGAACCCAAGAAACCCACATTATGGCTTTATCCCAATCATTGTGATGTTTCTATTTGGTTAATAAGTATATTTCTATTAACAGTACAATGAAAAGGACTCTTGGCAGCTTACACAGGAAAGAAGTGCAATCTCAAACATACTCAGTACAAAAGATAAAAAACCGACAATAAAACACAGGAAGACATACAAGTGAAAGAAAAAAAAATAGCAACATCAAATCGGAATAAAGCTATTTGAAGTCGTGCAGCCTTTTATAAATGATAATTTTACAAAGTTGCACAAATATGATTGAATGTGTTATTTTCAGTAGTATTTGGAAGAAAAGATGGCTTGGAGTTGCTTTCTTCAAAAACCCTTGATTATTCTGTGTATAAGTGGATAAAAAACGGTGGCAAACAGAATTTCCTATCCGCTCTAATTGAGATAATCTCTAGACGTTTGCCGCCTGGCCTCGAAGGATAATAACAATTTCTCCATCCTGGTCTTAAATGCATTTTATTTTTCAATACAGTGGCTCTTATCTGTCACCTCCATTTCTGCTTGGTGTTTCTGCTGTAATTCTGCCTTTTCTCTAGCATATTCAGCCATTTTCCTAATCCATTTTAATTGTTTATGTTATCATATTTCCCTGCCGGAATTAAAAGCACAGATAGGATCGGATTTTCCTAAGCACCAAGGATATTAGTAGGAAATTATACACTGATCCACAACTTACCTTAAAATATAGTTGTACCTGATCATTTCAATGAGCTTTCCTTGGTTTTTTTCAAAATCTTCTCGGGTTTGGGAATAAATCTGTTCTTTGCCTATAATACTAACGTATTCCCGTAGAAGGTTTGAATCATACAGCCCTTGTAAAGGAAAATGCAGTTGTATGAAATGAATGGTTGGATTTCCAATTGATCAAGGGAAAATGTGCCTGGTGCCCAAATGACTTGATTAAAAAAAAAAAAAAAGGATGTTGCTACATTTTCTACAAAGTGGTAGAAATGACCAAAGACACACCCCCTCCCATTCCAATTGTATATATATATATTTATTTCTGAGGTTTTTCGCGGGTGCTTGTATGTAGGTCTTTGGTTATTCGGGTTTTCTCCCACGTAAAATTGGAAGTGTCTTGGCGATGTTTCGACGAAGTCTCATTCGTCATCTTCATTCGTCATCTCATTCGTCAGCTCCCAGAAGCACGAAGCTGATAACACCAGCCTGAAGATGACGAATGAGACTTCATCGAAACGTCGCCAAGACACTTCCAATTTTACGTGGGAGAGAATAACCAAAAACCTACATATATATATATATACATACTGTATATATATCACTGCTCCCCACGCCCCCCACACATGCGTGCATGACCCACCCAGCCCCTGGCATGCACATACATCTCCTGCATGCGCCCCACTCCCTGTACATACACGGCAGAGACCCGAAGATCAGTTGGCCGATGGGAGGCGCGCACGCATGTGGGCTGGAGCTGAGCTGCATGATAGCTCGCGTGCCCCTAGAGAGGGCTCTGCGCGCCTGCTGTGGCACACGTGCCATGGGTTCGCCATCACAGGCCTATAGGCAGTGGTGAGATTTAAATAATTTAACAACCGGTTCTCTGCCCTAATGATTTCTTCCAACAACCAGTTCACCAAACTGCTCAAGAAGTTAACAACCGGTTCTCCCGAAGTGATGCGAACTGAATCCCACCACTGCCTATAGGCTAATATCTATCTATCTATCTATCATCTATCTATCTATCTATCTATCTATCTATCTATCTATCTATCTATCTATCTATCTATCTATCTATCTATCTATCTATCCATCTATCTATCTATCATCTATCTATCTATCTATCTATCTATCTAGCTATCTATCATCTATCTATCTATCTATCTATCTATCTATCTATCTATCTATCTATCATCTATCTATCTATCTATCTATCTATCTATCTATCTATCTATCTATCTATCTATATCTCTATAGCTATCTATCTTCTATCTATCTATCTATCTATCTATCTATCTATCTATCTATCTATCTACCTATCTATCTATCTATCTCACTGCAGTGATACCCTTAACAAACAGGGCAAGAAAAGTCATAAAATGGGGCAAAACTCACTTAGCCAATGTCTCACTTAGCAACACAATTTTTTGGGCTCAATTGTGGCCATACATCGAGAATTTCCCATAATGGTAAAGCTGAGCCATCCGAGTAACCTCTCCTGTTGAAGAAGCTGCTCAAGTTAGTCCAGAATGCAGCTGCGCGGGTAATAGTGGGAGCAACTCGTTGCTCCCATGTAACACCTCTCCTGCGCAGTCTGCACTGGCTTCCTGTGGTCTTCCGGGTGCGCTTTAAGATTTTGGTCACCACCTTTAAAGCGCTCCATGGCTTAGGACCCGGGTACTTATGGGACCGCCTGCTGTTACCCTATGCCTCCCACCGACCCGTACGCTCTCACAGAGAGGGCCTTCTCAGGGTGCCGTCAGCCAAACAATGTCGGCTGGCGGAAGGCCTTCCCTGTGGGAGCTCCCACGCTCTGGAATGAGCTTCCCCCTGGCTTACGTCAAGTGCCTGATCTTCGGACCTTTCGCCGTGAGCTGAAAATGCACTTATTTATTCAAGCGGGACTGGCCTAAAATTTTATTGGGTTAAAATTTTATTGGGTTATTTATATTTTAATATTTTAATTCGTTTTAAATCTGGCCACTTTATAATATGTTTGTTTTAATCTCTTTTAATATTGATACTGTGATTTTTACTTGGCTGTACACCGCCCTGAGTCCTTCGGGAGAAGGGCGGTATAAAAATTGAATAAAATAAAATAAATAAATAAAGCTCATGAGAGAGAAAAAAAAAAAAGAGAGAGAGAGAGAGATTTATTTTTTTGTTGCTGAATTCCACCGGCTGGAATCCCGTCAGCTGAAAAGACCGACATTCTTCAGAAAGAAGCAAAAAAGTAAAAATGAAGATTCTCGATCACATTCCTGAGCCATTAAATCATCGGCTGAGGTGATTTTGCAGGGTAGGCGGGTGATGGCAGGGTCATCCCGTTCAGGGAAGGGTTTTGTTTTTTTCTCCGACAGGAATCTAGCTTTATTTATTAATTTATTATTTTTTATTTATTAATTAGATTTATATACCGCCCTTCTCCCGAAGGACTCAGGGCAGTTTACAGCCAAAATAAAACACAATTACACAAAAATTAAAACACTTTTAAAAATCTGATTCAGTTAAAGCTTGGCACAGAGACAAGTTTATTAGTGCGGTTGTGAAGGATGACTCTGCTTATCCTGTACAGGTACAGTCCTCAACTTACAACAGTTCATTTTGTGACCGTTCGATGTCACAACGGCACTGAAAAAAAAATAGGGCCTCACGACAGTTTTCCCACGCTTAAAGACCGTTGCGGCACCCCGCAGTCACGTGAGCAAAATTTGGACACTTGGCAACCAACTCGTACTTATGACGGTTTGCAGCATCCTGGGTGGGGGTGGGGTGTTCACATGGTTCCCCCTTTGGCGACATTCTGACAAGGGAACTCGACGGGGGAAGCCGGATTTCCTCAACAGCCATGTTCACCAACTTAATCACTGCCCAGAATTTTTAACCACCGTGACAAGAAAGGTCATAAAATGGCGGCAAAACTCACTGAACGAGTTGCCTCGCTTAGCAACAGAAATTGTGGGCTCCGTTGTGGTTGGAAGATGAGGACCACCTGTAAGTCTTTTTATTTATATTTATTTATATGTATGTATGTATATACACGCACACACAAACACACACGCATATATTATCCATCTCCAGGTAACTTACAACATTAAAAGCATTGTGATTGTAAGTTGAGGACTACTTTTCTTTCTTTCTTCTTTCTTTTTTTCTTTCTTTCTTTCTTTCTTTTCTTCTTTCTTTCTTCTCTTTTGTTCTTTCTTTCCTTCCTCCCTTTCCTCCCTCCTTTCTTTTTTCTTTTTCTCCCTCTCCCCCTCCTCTTTCTTTCTTTCTTTTCTCTCTTTTGTTCTTTCTTTCCTTCCTTTCCTCCCTCCCTCCTTTTTTCTTTCTTTCTTTTTCTTTCTTTCTTTCTCCCTTTCTCTCCCCCTCCTCTTTCTTTCTTTCTTTCTTTCTTTCTTTCTTTCCTCTCTTTTGTTCTTTCTTACCTTCCTTTCCTCCCTCCCTCCTTTCTTTTTTCATGCTTTCTTTCTCCCTCTCTCCACCACTCCTTCCTTCCTTCCTTCCTTCCTTCCTTCCTTCCTTCCTTCCTTCCTTCCTTCCTTCCTTCCTTCTTTCTTTCTTTCTTTCTTTCTTTCTTTCTTTCTTTCTTTTTCTTTCATTCCTCGATTTATTTGCCACACATCTTTCCTCCAGGCGACTTAAACAACTGTTAAACCCAGCAGCATTGTGTGAAAAACAAAAATCAATATTTCTCATAACCATAAATGTTACAATTAAACGAGGGGCAGGAGGGAAGGAACAGAATGGGGGGGGGAGAAAACTCCTTTTAACCCATCCACCACGTCCAGGGTGTTGTTGTTGTTCTTCCCTGTTGGGGGCGCCCATAGTCAAGCCAGGGTCTCAACCTTGGCCACTTTAAGCTTGGGGGGGCCTCAATTCCCAGAATCTCCGTCAGCCTTTTGGGAATTCTGGGAGTTGACGTCCCCCAGGCTTAAAGTGGCCAAGGTTGGAGACCCCTGGTCCAAGCGGCAGAGCCTCAACCAGGGTTTCCGAGCCGTGCAAGGCTAACAACCGACCGCGGGGCTCTTTCCCGCCCCCTCGAATTACCAACGCCAAGCGCGCGCCGGGCAGCGCTTCCCTTTTGCCGCCCTGCCTGCATTCCGACCCCCGGCAGGGACGCCTGTGGACCCTTTTCCTCCTCCTCCCCCAAAGAAGCGTGAGAAGCGAGGAATCCTCCTCCTTCCTCCTCCAATTTTCCTCCCCCTTTTTTCCTCCTCCTCCTCCTCCTCCTCCTTCTTTCGCGAGCTGCTCAGCGGCCCCCTCGACGCAGGCGCGCGGCGCTGGAGAAGGAGCCCTTCGGCTGCTCAGTCGCTCGCTCTCCGGCTGCTTTGGCTCGTTGGCTGGCTCGGCGCGGCTGGAGGGAAGCAGCCCGAGATCGCTGGCTGGCCCAGGCGGCCCCGGAGCAGCCATTTCTCTCACCCTGCAGCTGTCCACCCCGCGTGGATGCCCAGCCAGGCGCGTCTCTTCGCCCGCCTTTGCCCTCCTTCCCGCGGGGGAAGCCAGACGGACGCCGAGCCTCCCCGGCTGGCTGGGTGAGTGAGTGAGTGAGTGAGTTGCCCGGAGATTCCCCCGGGATGCGGTGGGTGGTGGGTGGGTGGGGGTTGCTTTCCTCGAACCGGACTAGAAACTTCCCTCAGCCCGGCTGGGGCTCAATTCCCCCCCCCCCAACGCTCTTTGGGGGAAACTTTTAGCCGAAGTTGGAAACTTTTTGTTTTTTATTGTTTTATTGTGATACACAATCTGACAAACACGCAACGAAGGTACAAAAGCGAAAGAAGACCACTAAGCAACGTTGTTTCAAAAGAGGAGATGTGGCGACATGTTGTATATTGCGCGTCGGTCGGAGTTGGAAACTTTTGTGCGGCGCGCCGATGGGCAATGGGCGAGCTGCTCCGGCCGCCGTGCGGTCCGCAGCCGACGTCCGGCAAAGGCTCGTGGAAGAAGGGGGGGGTCCGCTGACCGAAGGAGATGGATGGATGAGGGGGGAAGCGGATCTGACTTCTGCCTGGCCTGCGGGGGAAGGGGGAGTCCGGTGGAAGGAGGGAGGGAGGGAGGCTGAGAAAGAGAGAGAGGGAAGGGGGCGTCTGGCTTTAAGGGAGGAAGGAGTTCAATCCTGGACTGGTAAATGGCTGCTTTCAATTGGGATTCTTTACTTTTGAATGTGGGACGTTTGCGGAGGGGTTCCCCGCCGCCAGGTTGGGGGATTGTTGGAGGGGGGCTGAAGAGGAAAGGAGGAAGGAGAAGGGGACCCCTCCCCTCTAAATGTCAGAGCAGAGTTTCCCCTAAGAGGAGGAGGAGGCTGAGAAAGAGAGAGGAAGGGGCGTCTGGCTTTAAGGGAGGAAGGAGTTCAATCCTGGACTGGTAAATGGCTGCTTTCAATTGGGATTCTTTACTTTTGAATGTGGGACGTTTGCGGAGGGGTTCCCCGCCGCCAGGTTGGGGGATTGTTGGAGGGGGGCTGAAGAGGAAAGGAGGAAGGAGAAGGGGACCCCTCCCCTCTAAATGTCAGAGCAGAGTTTCCCCTAAGAGGAGGAGGAGGCTTTGGTGGTGGGCGCTTGGAGGTCTTCCGCGCCCCCTCGAAAGTCTCCCGAGTTCCGATTTGGGGCTTCCTGCTCCCCACCCACCCCTTTTTTTTGAACGTGGCTATATTTGCAACTGGGGAGCAGGGAGGCCCTTGAGGAAAATCGAGGTGACTTCTTTTTTTTCTTTCAGAAGAAAGGGGGAAGGGTTCCAGGGCTTCCCTCCTTCCCTCCCTTTCCTCCCCCCCGAATTTTTCTTTTCTTTTCACGAAGCGACAAAGGGCTGCTGGCTCTCCCAGCTCCCCTCTCCTCCCTCTGAACTGCTCGGGCTGAAAAACCCTTCGTGTTGGGAGATTGGCAAACTTTCGAAAAAACTTTTCTTTGTGGAGGTTTGTGCGTCGCGATTAAAAATCGGCGTCCCTCTGAAGGGCACTTAGGAACTCAAGAGTCCTCAAAGGCACTTCTGTGTGTGTGTGTGTGTGTGTGTGTGTGTGTGTGTGTGTGTGTGTGGATTGTGCTGTGCAAATCCCACCCCCCCAGTAAAGTTCTTGACTTGACTTCTCTGCCAAATAGTTTTGCATGTGCAACACTACAAAGAGAGATGGGAAGCTGCTTTGTGGATTCTCCCACTGTATGCTGAGCCACACATGTGGCAAAGCTGTGGAATTTGGTGCAGGCACAAAATTGCCTGGGAGATTAAATATTTGCTGAGGGATGGGGGATGGAGAGGGGGGGGAGGCTTGGTTGTACGAACCTTTTCCTGCCACCTGTCCTCTCTCCGGCATTTTTCTCCTTTTCAAGAGTGTCCTGCAGAACAGGGGTTTCCAACCTTGGCAACTTTAAGCCTGGCGGACTTCAACTCCCAGAATTCCCCATCCAGCTTTGCTCTGCTGGCAGAGGGATTCTGGGAGTTGAAGTCCTCCGGGCTTAAAGTTGCCAAGGTTGGAGACCCCTGCTGCCTGGGGATTATTTCTCCCCCCCCTCCGCCCTCTTATTTTTTCTCCTGTTTTATTTTTCTGGTCTGTACTGTGCAGTCTCCCTGCTTTGCAACATCTGGGCCCCACACACTCCCATGTTAACTGGCTGCATTGTGCATCCCGCTCTTTCCAAAGTAGCCTTTTAAATTGTAGGCGGATTCAGGAAACTTTGTTCTAAAAGGATCACTTTGGAGTGCGTAGAGGAGTTCAGATAAGTTACCTGGAAGCTTTCTAATCTCTTACCTTGCCCTTAAAACAAGCGGCCTTTAAAATGACCTCACTTGAATCTCTTTTCACTCTTTGTAATTCTCTAGCTTTCCCTCCCTCCCTTCTGTTTCTCTGTCAGAGATGGCAGTTTTAATTGCTCGATGACACTTTTAATTGCTCCTTACTTTCTCCTGCTCGAGAGTTTTAATTCCTGAGTTTTCAAGCACCAAATTCTCAAGGCTGAAAGAATTTGAGAATACCAATCCCAAAGTCTCTAGAGGGGTGTTGGGTCAAGATGGTTCTTTTTTATTTATTTATTTCATTTGTCACAACAGTATACAAACATTGACATAAAACAACAACACATCATATAAGATATATATATATGAGCAAAAGAATGCAATAACTATGTTAATTTGATATAATGAAAAGGAACAATAGGACAGAAACGGTAGGCACATTTGTGCTCTTATGCATGCCCCTTATAGTCCTCTTAGGAATGGGGTGAGGTCAAAAGTAGACAGTTTTGGTTGAAGATTTTGGGATTTTGAGTAGAGACTATAGAGTCAGGTAATGAGTTCCAAGCAATCAAGTTTGTGGAGTGGATTGCTTGCCTTTTCTTGTTGTGTTGATGGTTCGGCAAATATTCTGGGTGATTTGCCATAGAGCAGCAACGAAGAAGGTCCTTCTAATGTCCTTCTAACAATGGAAAGGAAGGTTCCTTCACTTCTTCCATTGGACGGTTGAGAAGATAAACACCTGTGACCTGAAAATCAGGAGGATAATTTTTGCAAGGGGACAGTGTTTCGTCTGAGCACATGCCCCCCCCCCGGGGGAAACTTTGTTGCATAATGTTACGGCTGAGTTCACATTTTGTGCTTCATCCAAGTTTTCCGCCTAGCAGGTTATGTGATTCCTTCAGACGATTGAGATGCATTCTCACCAGTCTAACCCTGGTTTAGTATGGTGGAGAAGGCCAGCTGTCATTTTGTATTTGGCTCCAACCTTTGGGTCTCATAATAAAGTTATGAAAAGTCTTAATAACTTTTACATCTTAAAAGAAGGAGTAGGGATGACATGATAGCAGTGTTCCAATAGCTGAGGGGCTGCCATGAAGAAGTGTGTGGGGGGTGTCAACCTACTCTGCAAAGTACTTGAAGGAAGAACATGAAGCAACCGATGGAAACCGATCAGGGAGAGAAGCAACCTAGAACTAAGGAGAAATTATCTGACCGTGAGAACAATTAATCAGTGGAACTTCAGCCTTCAGAAGTGGTGGGTGCACTAACACTGGAGGTTTTAAGAAGAGATTTATTTATTTATTTATTTTGTCACAACAATATATGTAGGTATCATACAAAAAGATTATATAGTATATAAACACTTATATGAGTAAATATAAGGAGGTATAAGCATATATATATATATAGGAAGAAGAAAAGAAAAACAATAGGACAGGAACGGTAGGCACGTTTGTGCGCTTATGCACGCCCCTTATTATTATTATTAGTAGTATTAGTATTATTATTAGTATTATTATTATTTGCATTTATATCCCGCCCTTCTCCGAAGACTCAGGGCGGCTTACACTGTGTTAAGCAATAGTCTTCATCCATTTGTATATTATATACAAAGTCAACTTATTGCCCCCAACAGTCTGGGTCCTCATTTTACCTACCTTATAAAGGATGGAAGGCTGAGTCAACCTTGGGCCTGGTGGGACTTGAACCTGCAGTAATTGCAGGCAGCTGTGTTAATAACAGACTGTCTTAGCAGTCTGAGCCACCAGAGGCCCTGTGTGAAATTAGATTTCTCTAATTCAAAATGGATAAACTTCTTTCTTTCAAATTGGTGGGTGGGCTCCCATTTTCATATCACCATCCATGGACAGCAAGTCTTTTCTGTCCTGTGAATTGCTTTTATCTCACTCCCAGCCCACAAACACCCTTGGTCCTCTTAGGAATGGGGTGAGGTCAATAGTAAAAAGTTTTTGGTTAAAGCTTTTAGGATTATGAGATTGGACAACCGTTTACCTGAAATGGTATAGATTTCCTGCTCGAGCAGTGGGTTGGACTAGGAGACCTCCCAAATCCCTTCCAACTCTGTTATTCTGTTAAAAGTGTGCAAACAAACTGCAGAAAGCATAAGCATTACTGTAGGGATTCAAGCGGTGCTTAAAAGAGTGGGAGGAGAAAGATTGGTTGTAAATATATACTGTACAGAATTGGGGGGATTTTTTAAGGCAGAAACCAACTTAGTCTGTGTACTGGAAGAATGTGGGCATAGGTGAGTGAGCCTCTCAATAATCTAGCAGTGCAAAAGGTACGAATGTTTTGTTGCAGCCTTGCTCCTATACTGGCATGGAAGTTGTTTTTTTAAAACCAGGGTTTTTTGTTTTTTTTTGTTTTGTTTTGCAAGAACGATAATTCAGAGTTTCTCCAGGGCCTGTGCATTTTTGGATGTTCTTTTTGCTTTTATTTTCAACCGTTACTCTCTGGTGGTGGGTTTTGTGTGTGTGTCCTCCTTAAATGATTTCTCATGTTTTTGTCAGTTTGCCATACGTGAACTCCTTTGTTTCATTGCGTTGATGGGTTAGTTGGTTGGATTCAGTAAACAAAGACACTTATTGAGGCTCCTGTGGATTTCCGTTCTTGTTACATTTAAATGCTGGCTGTGAAGTGAAGATAACACACACACACACAAGGAGAGAGAGTGGTTTCCTATTTTATTTCACTCCTTCAACAACCCTTTGAGGAGGTCGGTTAGAGTGAGAACTTCATGGTTGGGTGAGGACTAGAACCAGAGGGTATTCCCCCGGTCACTGTTTCCAGTGCCGTTATAACTTTGAACGGTCACTAAACGAATGGCTGTTGTAAGTCAAGGACTAGCCAGTGTTTTGCATATCCTTCTTGTCTGCAGCAAAGCAACTTATCTAGTGTGCCAGGTCCCTGGAGCTTTTGCTGTCAACTAGTTCCAAAAAGTAGCATTGAGCTTCTGGATTATTGCCAGGCCTTTGTGAAATCTGACACAACAGCAAGCCTTTCTCCAAGTCTTTGCATTCTCCAGATGTGCGGACTTCAACTCCCAGAAATCTGTGGGAAGGAGTCGAAGGACCACGTGTTAACCCTAAGCTTGGGAAAAGCGTAGAAGGGGATTGCCGTTAGTTTACCCCTTAATAGTTAGGAAGGTATGCAGGAAAAGTCATTGACATGAGAATTTGGGTGCCACACGGGGATTGGCACCTAAACAAGCTTGTGCAGGCTGAAGCCCAGAAACTGTGCGTCAAGCAATCAAAGGCAGTTTTATCTCCCACGACGACTGAATTAATACATTACGCTAGTTTGTTGGGCAACCATAACTTAGCATACCTCTATTCAGTCATGTGACTGATTAACAAACATAGTTAAAATAAATCATAGCATCTTTGGGTCATAAATTCGCAGGATTCTTCCCCCCCCCCATGTATATGTATATGTTTGAACTAGACTTCTGATGTTTTTCTGTGTTATATATATGTGTGTTTATGTGGGTATGTGCATAATGGTTAATTTTGAAGAGTGGAACAAAATTTCATGTTAATGTATCCTGATTAGTGTACATTTAAAGTGAAAATAGCCATTCTATTCTATTCTATTCTATCCTATTCTATTCTATTCTATTCCTATTCCTATTCCTATTCCTATTCCTATTCCTATTCCTATTCCTATTCCTATATAAGAAGTCTTGCCTTCAGAACTATTCTATTCTATTCTATTCTATTCTATTCTATTCTATTCTATTCTATTCTATTCTATTCTATTCTACTCTACTCTACTCTACTCTACTCTACTCTACTCCCACTCCACTCCACTCCATTCCATAGTGGTATTCACTTACCTTCACTGCTGATTTACAAATGGGAGCATGCAGGGCCTTCTGCGCATGCGCAGAGTGTCAAAAACGGGATGTTATGATGTCCGGGCGGGTGGGTGGAGCCTCCTGCAGCCGCTGCTACTAGTTCACCCAAACCGGATAGAACTGGCTAAATAGCGCCACTGATTCCATTCCATTGATTCTGTAAACCGCTTAGAGTGGGCCGTAAAACACTGTGAAGCGCTATATAAGTCTAAGTGTTGTTGCTATTATCTTTCCTGAATGGGGTCTGAAAACAGACGCCAAGAATGTGAGTGCCAGCTATAGTGGTATCTTGCTTAGACATTCAAGTATTTCCTCATCTGAGATGATATCAGGGAAGGTGACCCCTTCTATCATCTGAATGAAGCCTACAATAGATAGTCCTTGGCTTATGACTATTTGTTTGATGGCAAAAGTGAAAAAAAGGTGATAAATTCTTGGTCTTCAGATCTTTATTGCCATGGTCCTGTAATCAAAATTCAGGCACTTGATAACTGGCAATCATGTATTTATGGTGGTTGCAGGATCCCAAAGCCACAGGATCACATTTTGCAACCTTCCCAGCCAGCCTAACAACTTCACAAAAGTTGTTGAGTTGCTATTTCTCTTGAAAACTCTTGAAAAACTCTTGAAAAAAAACACTCGTGAAAACTCTTGGAAAAAAAAAGAACTCCTGAACCGTTAGTAAAAAATGCTTTTAAAAAAAGTAAAAAAAAAAGAGGCTCCAATGATCGCGCGCCACAGCTGATCACCCCCCCCCCATGCTGTTCTACTTATCTTCCTTTCCATGCCTTCTTTTGTCATGCACTACACTTGCATGCCGCGTGCACCTCGCATTTGGTGCGTGGTGCGCACTGCGCATGCGCAGCCACCGAACCTGTAGTAAACCGGTTCAGATTACACCACTGGTCTTGTGTATTTCTGCAGTGAAATTGCAACGGAAAGATTGGCTAAGTTGCTTTCACCAATACCAGGAAGCATTTCTGAAAAGGGAGCGGTGGGGAATCTTGAATTCTTCCCTCTTGCTGCTTACTAATCGGGTCTTGTGGAAGTCAGTAATTAGACTCTCCTAGCCTTCGATGCCATGACTTATCTCAACCATGCTACTGTATATCAAATAAGCCGCAGTATATGACTTCTCAACTACATTATGTTCATATTAATATTTTTAGCACCATCATAAGTTCGAAGAGTCACCCAAAGAATGGTTGTAAATCATTCTTGTATGTGTGTGTGTGTGTGTGTGTGTATATATATATACATATATATATATATATATATATGTATGTCTTTGGTTATTCGGGTTTTCTCCCATGTAAAATTGGAAGTGTCTTGGCGACGTTTTGACGAAGTCTCATTTGTCATCTTCAGGCTTCAGCTTCGTGCTTCTAGAAGCAATGTGTTAATATATAATATATAATAAATAATATATATATTATTTGCATTTATATCCCGCCCTTCTCCGAAGACTCAGGGCGGCTTACACTATGTCAAGCAATAGTCTTCATCCATTTGTATATTATATACAAAGTCAACTTAATTGCCCCCAATAATCTGGGTCCTCATTTTACCTACCTTATAAAGGATGGAAGGCTGAGTCAACCTTGGGCCTGGTGGGACTTGAACCTGCAGTAATTGCAAGCAGCTGCTGTTAATAACAGACTGTCTTACCAGTCTGAGCCACAGGCCCAGGCCCATGGCCTTATTTCTCCATCTGACCTTTGGCTCTTATGAGAATTGTTTTTTTTTTCTTTTCTTGTTGTTTGCTTTAAACATTGTAAAATTTTCGGTGCAAGAAAATACAGCATTTAGATACTTCTATGATAAACTGGGATAGATTGCAATAAATATTTTTCCTAATATTGTACTGCTTTTTATTTTTTTATTTTTTTTAAATATATATTTTTATTCATATACATTTGGAATGCAGTCTATTATCAGGGTATACCATTTATATATATAAAAAGAAGGACCAGAGAAAAGACAGTAATATTAACACATGTACTGATAACAATAGTAATAATATATTGAAACATGTACTAATAACATGTTGAACGCCACCACATGTTTACTGGACCCGTGCCCCTCCTGGTTGGTGCTGGCCACCCAGGAGGTGACACGAGGCTGGCTCCGGGAGATTATAAATGCTTCTTTGTTGGAGGGGGTTGTCCCCGCCGCCTTGAAAGAGGCGGTGGTGAGACCCCTCCTCAAGAAGCCCTCCCTGGATCCGGCTGTTTTAGGTAATTATCGTCCAGTCTCCAACCTTCGCTTTACGACGAAGGTTGTAGAGAGTGTGGTGGCATGTCAATTACCCCAGTACCTGGATGAATCTGTCTATCTAGACCCGTTCCAGTCCGGTTTCCGGCCCGGTTATAGCACGGAGACGGCTTTGGTCGCGTTGGTGGATGATCTCTGGAGGGCCAGGGATAGAGGTTTTTCCTCTGCCCTGGCCCTATTAGACCTCTCAGCGGCTTTTGATACTATCGACCATGGTATCCTGCTGCACCGGTTGGAGGGATTGGGAGTGGGAGGCACCGTTTATCGGTGGTTCTCCTCCTATCTCTCCGACCGGTCGCAGACGGTGTTGACAGGGGGGCAGAGGTCGTCCCCAAGGTACCTCACTTGTGGGGTGCTGCAGGGGTCGATTCTCTCACCCCTTCTGTTCAACATCTATATGAAGCCGCTGGGTGAGATCATCAGTGGCTTTGGGGTGAGATATCATCTGTACGCTGATGATACTCAGTTGTACTTCTCCACCCCGGGCCACCCCAATGAAGCTATCGACGTGCTGTCCCGGTGCCTGGAAGCCGTACGGGTCTGGATGGGGAGAAACAGGCTCAAACTCAATCCCTCCAAGACGGAGTGGCTGTGGATGCCGGCACCTCGGTACAGTCAGCTGCAGCTGCAGCTGACTGTTGGGGGCGAGTTATTGGCCCCGATGGAAAGGGTCCGCAACTTGGGCGTTCTCCTGGATGAACAGCTGTCCTTTGAAGATCATCTGGCGGCCGTCTCCAGGAGAGCTTTTTACCAGGTTCGCCTGGTTCGCCAGTTGCGCCCCTTTCTAGACCGGGGTGCCCTATGCACGGTCACTCACACGCTCGTGACATCTCGCTTGGATTACTGCAATGGTCTCTACATGGGGCTCCCCTTGAAGAGCATCCGGAGGCTTCAGTTGGTTCAGAACGCAGCTGCGCGGGTAATAGAGGGAGCCCCTCGTGGCGCCCACGTGACACCTCTCCTGCACAGACTGCACTGGCTACCTGTGGCCTCTCGGGTGCGCTTCAAGGTTTTGGTGACCATCTTCAGAGCGCTCCATGGCATAGGGCCGGGTTACTTACGGGACCGCCTGCTGCCACCGACTACCTCCCACCGACCCATACGCTCTCACAGGGAGGGACTCCTCAGGGTGCCGTCCGCCAGGCAGTGCCGACTGGCGACACCCAGGGGAAGGGCCTTCTCTGTGTGGGCTCCCACCTTCTGGAACGAGCTCCCCCCAGGATTACGTCAACTTCCCGACCTCCGAATCTTCCGCCGCGAGCTTAAGACACATCTATTTATCCGTGCAGGGCTGGCCTAGGGTTTGATTTTTTATAAATTTAATTTTAATGGGGTTTTGTATTTTAACTATAGTTTTAAATTTGGCCTTTATGGAATAAGTTTTTTAAATGTTGTTTTAACATGTATTTATATTATATTTTATGTTTTATATGGCTGTAAACCGCCCTGAGTCCTTCGGGAGATAGGGCGGTATAAAAGTTTGAATAATAAATAAAAAAATAAACAAATAAACAATAGTGATAATATAACCAAGTAATTTTAACTAAGTTTCTTTTTATATTATGATTCTTAACGAACGTACCTTTTCTTTTACGAACACTGAGACTCATATACACCAAGACAAATTCCTTGTGTGTCCAATCACACTTGGCCAATAAAAAATTCTATTCTATTAGCTTATTTGCATTTTTGTTCACTATATTGGCATGATTGTAGTTATAAACCAGCTTTATTTTTAATACATTACATTCATGGTCTTTCTTCCTCTAATTTCGACCTTTTGTCTCTAACCACTCATAGAATCTATTCCATATCAGGCATTTTTCCTAATATTGTACTGCTTTGCTATTTTAGAAGGCTCAGTACAGTAAAGTTCCTTTTGAATGAGTGGACCCGTGGATCTTGCCGAAACAACGGTTTATTGAATCATGGTTTGTTGAATAAACGACCTGTTGGCTGAGTTTATATAACTTGCTGTTTTTCTGTAGTTCCCAAACCCCAAAGGCTGAATTTGCCGCAATACATTAAATCAAAGTTGACCGGTCATCTGATCTGTGAACCAGCCATGGAGTGTTGATTCAGGAAATCAGATGTACGGTCCTCTCTTACAGTGCAAAACTGAGAGCTTCCAGATGTTTTAACTATAGCTCCCTTAAGCTCAGCTAACATGGTCCACGATTGGGGCTTATATCTAACATTAGGTTGCCTTCTACAGAATGTGGACAGAAAGAAACCCCAAGTTCCCCAAAGACTGGGCGTGCACAATTGCACGGCTGCTTTTAAGCCTCTTGCCCCTCCCCTGATTTTTTTTTTTTTTTAATTTGTTACCCTTTAGAAACCAAATGTTGTGTAACTGGAAAAACTTCCAACCGAGCATGGGATCTCAGCTTTTGCACAAGTGACACAAGGCCGAGCCTGGAACTGGCTTTGCTTCCAGAATGCTTCATAAATTAATGGGCTAGGTTGGGTGTGGGAAGTGGTTGAGCGGTTTGCACGCCTCTCTTGCCAACAGCCTTTTTTCCATTTGTGTTAGGCCGCCGTGCAAAAGAAAGGTGGAAGATTGACCCTTAAGGAAAAAACAAAACAAAACAGAATTGGTATTTCCCCAAAGGTCTTTGTTGGTCAGAATCTGCTTTCCAAACCTTGCAGGGTTTTGTCGGTGAAGATTCTCAATCGCCCAGTTTAGAGTTGTCTGAAAAATTGAGTCAGGGCAACTGGACTTAGTTTTGTTAAGTTGAGATTGTTTTGCTCCTCATCTAAGAAGCTTCCTTGGTAAGAGCAAGTCAGTTAGGCCAGGGGCCACCAACCTTTCGGATCTCAGGGACCACTAAATTCATAATTTTAAATCCCACGGACCACTAATAGGACCTGCCTAGTGAGCGGCTGGATGGGTTAGGGTTGCAAAATCTTCTGATTTCTACCTCTATTTTTAGAGAAATCCCATACAGTTTTCATCATTCTTTCAGAAGGCCCTTTCTTAAGATGTGGTTCTGCCAACGGGCCTGGGGAACCCAGAATGGATGGAGCCCCATTAAATGGCTGTTATGAATGTGTGTTGTTGCCAGGGTGGGGTTATTACTTTATTATTTCTTTTACATTGTGTTTTTATTTCCTCTAAATCTCCTTGAGTTGCCATGTAAACCAGAAGACGGCAATATAATTCTTCCTAAATAAATAAACAAATAAATGTGTTTCCATCTCAAAACGGGTACCTACCATGTTAACTATAGTCAACCATGTTGACTATAACTTGTTGCTGGCAATCCTTATGATTTATATTGATATATTGACCATCAATTGTGTTGTAAATGTTGTACCTTGATGAATGTATCTTTTCTTTTATGTACACTGAGAGCATATGCACCAAGACAAATTCCTTGTGTGTCCAATCACACTTGGCCAATAAAATTCTATTTTATTAAATAGTTAATGGACGGTATTTGGAGGGAGGGGATGGGCTGTCTGGAAAAAAGGATTAGGATGTTCAGTTTGCCCTCCCCCTTTTCTATCTGCAAGGGATTTAGGATGGAGACACAACCACAAATCTTCCGGAGGAAAAAGTTGGGCTACTGAGCAGGAGAATTTTAATTACGAACAATCATTTAATTCATAAGACTTTGTTTGCTGCCCTTCTCGCCCAAGCGGAGATACTTATTGGAGTGTTTCAAACACTCCTTGTCTATTAGTTGTGTAACAGTAAACATTCAACATGTGACGTTGTGCTGTCATGAGAAGCTCTGGGTGATGACATTATGTAAGGAGCAGATGTTTGGGGGTGTAGCAATTTTCCTTATTGCATTTAAATCCTATTAAAATACTTTTAAGAACAACGACTTGGCTTTTGGAGAGCTAATGATTCACTGTTGGCTAGATTGGCATAGTAGAATGTTGAAGGCATTTTGTGTGTGTGGTGTGTGAGTAATCAAGTGTTGCTTATGGGTGAAATGTGTGCACTGGGAAGCACAAGGTGGACTCCCATTTATTCCTGATCGTGTGAACAGGAGGGAGGTTATGACTCAGAATGGGGCAGAGGCCAACAGGCTGAGCCACTGCCCAACAACCTTTCCCATAGGGAACGATTGGAGAATAAAATAGAATAGAATAGAATAGAATAGAATAGAATAGAATAGAATAGAATAGAATAGAGTTTTTTATTGGCCAAGTGTGATTGGACACACAAGGAATTTGTCTTGGTGCATATGCTCTTAGTGTACATAAAAGAAAAGATATGTTCATCAAGGTACAACATTTACAACACAATTGATGATCAATATATCAATGTAAATCATAAGGATTGCCAGCAACAAAGTTACAGCCATACAGTCATAAGTGGAAAGAGATTGGTGATGGGAACTATGAGAAGATTAATAGTAGTGCAGATTTAGTAAATAGTTTGACAGTGTTGTTTGTTTAGTAGAGTGATGGCCTTCGGGAAAAAACTGTTCTTGTGTCTAGTTCTGGTGTGCAGTGCTCTATAGCGTCGTTTTGAGGGTAGGAGTTGAAACATTTTATGTCCAGGATGTGAGAGATCTGTAAATATTTTCACGGCCTTCTTCTTGATTCGTGCAGTATACAGGTCCTCAATGGAAGGCAGGTTGGTAGCAATTATTTTTTCTGCAGTTCTAATTATCCTCTGAAGTCTGTGTCTTTCTTGTTGGGTTGCAGAACCGAAGCAGACAGTTATAGAGGTGCAAATGAATCTTCCCCCCATATCCAATGTTTCTTTATAGTTTTTTTAAAAATAGTATATTTCTTTTGTTTTATAATAAAAGGTAAAATATAAAACAGAAAAACCAAACCCAATTCAACCGTACTTCCAACACTAACAACAAAAAGGAAAAAAAAATTTCTGTACAAAAAAAGAGAGAGAGAAAACGAAGATACCAAATAAATTTAACACTGAATATATAGAATCCACACCGTTGGATATTGAAAAAAGGGGGAGAAAAAAAACCCACCCAGTAGATTCTCCTCCCCTTTTACAAATAGAGAGAGAGATAAAATAGAAAAAAATAGAAAAAAAGGAGAAAGAGCATTCAACAGGTTAAGCTAAACATTACACCAATGCTTCTTTATAGCTTTAAATTAAAAAAAAAATCTTTTAAAGTTTCCATCTTTCAAAACCCAATCTTTTATTTTATTGACTTCTCTCTCCAGAGCCCCGATGAATTTGCTCCTATTCTGTCCAATTTCCAGAAAGTCATCTGGGAATGAATAGCCTGGAATTCTAAGAAGCTTAAGCTTTCCAGTGTTCCATTAGGCAATAATAATAATAATAATAATAATAATAATAATAATAATAATAATAATAATAATAATAATAATAATAATAATAATGATGATGATGATGATGATGAAAAAGCTGGGAATGATGTTGCTGGATATTCGGATGCTTTTGTTGTTGTTGTAAAACCTATTCCTTTTGTATAAGCTGCGCATGGGACATTGGTCTTCTGGGGTTGCTGAATTTCGTGGTCTATGCTGGTGAAGCCTACAGGAGGCATCTGCAGAAGACGGTTGGTGGCCAGATAAGTCAAGATAGAAACGAGAACCATAGATTTGAAGCCCTCTTCCCTAGAAAGTTTGTTGCTGGCATGTTAACTGACCCATTTCTGCTAGGGCTACGCAACCTTTGGGAAGGATTTAGAACAGGGGTCTCAAACTCGATTACATTGAGGGCTGCATCAGGGTTGTGTTCCACCTTGGGGGGACCAGGGAGAGGTGTGGCCAGAGTGGGTGTGGCCAGCTCAACGTCACTTGTGTCGGGCGCGCCTGTGGCGGCCTGAGCGCTCTGCCAGGGAAAACGGGCTCCCGAGCTCCGTTTCAGCTGTGACAGCCTCATGAAACCCTTGCCAGCCAAAATGGAGCTTGGGAGGGCCACGTGCGGTTCGCCTGAGCTCCATTTTCGGCTGCGACGGCCTGCTGCAGCTTTCTGCCAGCAAAAACAGAGCTTGGGACAGCCTCACGCGACCCTTCCTAGCTTCATTTTTGCTGGCAGAGGCACCGCAGGCCAGTCCTTCACTGTTTCCATGTGGCAGCCCTGCGGGCCAGATCTAACCACCCTACGGGCTGGATCTGGCCCTCCTGGCCTTGAGTTTGACACCCCTGATTTAGATGAAGGGCTTCGGATTTCACTTTCATGAAAGTGGTCCTCTTTTTTTGAGGTGTCCTTTCAGTTTAGGGGACCTTTTAAAGCCGCATGTTGCTGGGAAACAAAGATTGGCCAATTATTCATAGCATCTTAGTTTTCTTTTTGCGTCAGAGCCCGCCGAAGAGATGGTTACGGCTCCGTTCTGATGGAAACTGGGCAGTCAGTGTCCTCAGATTTCTCCGTTGTTTGCTTGCTCCTCTGGAAACGAAAAAGAGAGGAGAGGCACCTGTCCTTTATCTTAATCAGTATTGATACAGAGCAGTGCGTTGAAACAGTTAAATCTGCCTCATCTTTTACGCATTACCCTGATTGCAAGAGGTAACCAAGGGATTATGTGCAGGTGGCACCTTCTGTCAGTCTCCGGCTATGATCCACTGATCCACATTGTTGGCTGACATGGGAAAAAATGTGGTTAAATGGAATAAACCATAGTTAGCTTAATTGCAGGTGATGTACAACCTTCTTTATAGATATCACCCATTTTCCCTGTCCCACCTAGTTCTTAGTGTTCCCCTGCCCTCTGAGTGAATAAGGTTCTTTTGTCAGTTAGAATTACTTTGTGGTTGTCTATCTCTCGGCCCCTGTATCTGTTATTTATTGTTTTCGGTGATGTTTTGATCTTATTTCTAATCTTCATCAGCTGCCCAGAGTCATATGTTTGAGAAGGGCGGCCAGTAAAATTGAATGAGCGACTCAAACAAGCTGATAACCTCCGCTTGGGCAGCAATACAGGACTGAATTGCATCCTACCTTTTCCATAATCATAACTGTCCCTTGGATTAATTTTAGCTTTCAGAACCAGCCAACTATAATAGAATAGAATAGAATTTTTTTTTTTGTTGGCCAAGTGTGATTGGACACACAAGGAATTTGTCTTTGGTGCATACGCTCTCAGTGTACATAGAAGAAAAGATACCCTCATCAAGGTACAACACTTACAACACTTAATGATAGTCATTGGGTACAAATAAGCAATCAGGAAACAATGAATATCAATATAAATTGTAAGGATACAAGCAGCAAAGTTACAGTCATGCAGTCATAAGTGGAAGAAGATGGGTGATGGGAACGATGAGAAGATTAATAGTAGTGCAGATTTAGTAAATAATTCGACAGTGTTGAGGGAATTATTCGTTTAGCAGAGTGGTGGTGTTTGGGAAAAAACTGTTCTTGTATCTAGTTGTTCTGGTGTGCAGTGCTCTGTAGTGTCGTTTTGAGGGTAGGAGTTGAAACAGTTTATGTCTAGGATGCGAAGGGTCTGTAAATATTTTCATAGCCCTCTTTTTGACTCGTGCAGTTTACAGGTCCTCAATGGAAGTTAGGTTGGTAGCGATGGTTTTTTCTGCAGTTCTAATTATGCTCTGAAGTCTGTGTCTGTCTTGTTGGGTTGCAGAACCAAACCAAACAAATAGAATTCTTCATGTAAGTGAAGAAAATTCTGGACAGGTGAGTGAGTGTTTGCACAAAAGAGAAGCAGGTAAAGTCGTCCCTCCTCTGCATGCAGCAGAAGTAAGAGAATGATCTGTTCAAAGAAGGAAGCCTCATTGTTCACACCCTTGTGAAGAGGCAGCCCCTTTGTTTCAAATGATCAGGCAAGCAAAAAACACTGGAAGACCTTAACAACTAGAATCTCTGGGTGGCTTATTTCCAAAGCTGCCTTAGAAATTCAGCCTGAGCTCTTGTGAGTCCATTAGCTTTATTAAATAATACTTAGCTGCGTTCCTTCCGTGAAATTAACCTTTATGTCAGCGGTCTCCAACCTTGGCAACTTTAAGACTTGTGGACTTCAACTCCCAGAGTTCCTCAGCCAGATTTGCTCTGGGAGCTTTGCTCTGGAACTCTGGGAGTTGAAGTCCACAAGTCTTAAAATTGCCAAGGTTGGAGACCCCTGTTAGAAACCAGAGATCTTACCTTTATGTTCTTTAGTTAATGGTAAGAAAGCACAAAGTAGAATTTCTGAGCATGGCACATCGGTAGCAAATGCATGGAGTTCGAAATCAGTCTACTTGTAGAATTCACATCCATTGATTTCATTCCTCGGCATGACTTTTTAAATCTTATCGGTCCATGTCTCTGTCTAAACCAGGGGTGTCAAACTCGGTTTCATTGTGGGCCACATCAGGGTTGTGTTTGACCTTGGGGGGCTGGAGTGGGTGTGGCCAGCTTGATGTCACTCATGTCGGGGGGGGCGCCTGTGGTTGCCCGAGTACTCTGCCAGCGAAAATGGGCTCTCGAGCTCTGTTTTTGACTGCAATGGCCTCCTGCAACCCTCTGCCAGTGAAAACGGAGTTTAGGAGAGCCATGGGTGGCCCTTCCAAGCTCCATTTTTGTTGGCAGAGGCATCACGGGCCGGACCTTTGCTATTTCCAGGGCGGCCCTGCGGGCCAAATGGAAGTACCCAAGAGACTGGATCCAGCCCCTGGGTCTTGACTTTGACACCCCTGATCTAAACCATGGAATGCAAGCAGAATTTTCCTTCAGTCACATTATATACCGTATTTTTTGGAGTATAAAATGCACCTTTCCCCCCCCAAAAAAGAGGGTGAAAATCTGGGTGCGTCTTATACTCCGAATGTAGCCCCACCCAGCTTCTCAAACGGAGGTTTCAGAGGCTGAAAAAAGCTTCAGAAACGAAGCTTCAAAAAAGAAGCCCCCAAACAGAGCTTCAGAGGCTTTTTTTCCTGAAGCTGTTTCGGAGGTTTCAGAGGCAGAAAAAAGTTTTTTCTGAAATGGAGTTTCAGAAGTTTCAGAGGCAGAAAAAAAAGCAAAAAAAAAAAAAAAAAGCAAGGTTCAGAGCTCACAACCAAGGAACCTGTTGCTAAAATTGACCTCTGGGAACAGCTGATTGGGGGTATGGGAGGCCAATCCACCTGCCAATCAGCTTTTTTCTTATCTTCCACCCCAAAAACTAAGGTGCGTTTTATACTCCGAAATATATATGTATGTATGTATGTGTGTGTGTGTGTGTGTGTATATATATATATATATATATATATATATCCCGCGTAAAATTGGAAGTGTCTTGGCGACGTTTCGATGAAGTCTCATTCATCATCTTCAGGCTTCAGCTTCGTGCTTCTGGGAGCAAAAGAAGAAGCACGAAGAAGCCAGAAGCACGAAGCTGAAGCCTGAAGATGACGAATGAGACTTGTCGAAACGTCGCCAAGACACTTCCAATTTTACGCGGGAGAAAACCCGAATAACCAAAGACCTATACATACATACATACATACATACATACATACATACATACATACATACATATATAATTATAATTATAATTATAATTAAAATTATAATATCAGAGTTGGAAGGGACCTTGGAGGTCTTCTAGTCCAACCCCCTGCCCAGGCAGGAAACCCTACACCATTTCAGACAAATGGCTATCCAACATTTTCTTAAAAATTTCCAGTGTTGGAGCATTCACAACTTCTGCAGGCAAGTTGTTCCGCTGATTAATTGTTCTAACTGTCAGGAAATTTCTCCTTAGTTCTAGGTTGATTCTCTCCTTGATTCAATCTCCTTGATTGATATATAAAACCATACCTCCCCAGTTTTTAGTAAAAGTGGGTAATCCAATCTATTTATTTATAGGAGAATAAACAGCCAAGGCTTGTTTTTTTGCAAATGTAAACAGTAACTTGGTAAGTTATTGAAAGGGAGGTTTTAAACACAGTTGTTGATTCCTTCCCTGCTTTTAGTGGTCCTGCAGAATGATGGAAAGCCTGGAGATTTATTTTTCAATTACTTGAAACCAGTTTTAACAACTGTCTTGTATTATCTCAGTTTATGGGATGCGCCATGTTTGGCAAACCGCCATTGTTGGGTACGCAAACATGCCTGGCCAAAATCCATGTCAGTCTTAATCCATCCTGTTAAATTCTGGAAGTAACGAGGCTGGAGACCAGGGTAGTGACAACAGCTCTTTAATATAGGGTGAACCCAGCAACAGGCTGGGGGAAAAACCTCTCCTTTTATACAGTTCTGCTGGAGGCTTCGTCCAATCAGCAACGTGCTGATTTCCCGCTCAAATATTTAAAGGTACAAACATGAATACATAACACTCCTCCCCTCCCAGAAAACACTTTGCCTCTATTTACATTTTATTTACATGTCCTTATTCGACGTAGTCACGCAAATAACCTGGGCGTCTCCTAGTTCTTTCAGACCTGCGCGGTTCAGTTCTGGGTGGTGTTTTGAGCTGGTCGGAGGGGCTGTTTTCTCCTCCCAGCTCTTTCTCTAGGCCAACGGGCCCTGGATTATTTGCAGACTCTTTCTCTTGGCCATCCGGCCTTGGATTACTTTTGTGATTTTCCCTGCCGATTCCTCGAACCTGATGGCGTCGCTGGACCTCCGGGACCTCAGCTAAGTCTTGCGCCTCCGGTTATGGTCAGCTGTGGGTTCAAATAAGGAGTGGTCACTATCTGTCTCGTTTGGTTCGGGTTGCTCTGTTATTCGTTTCCTTATCTGATCTATGTGGCGCCCATACTCGGTTGTCTTGTAACTCGACCAAGTATGACTTTGGACCGGTCGCTTTTATGATTTGCCCTGAGCCAGCTTGGGCCGTCCCCATAGTTGCGGGCCCACACTCTGTCGCCTATACCCATTCCTCTGTTTTTCTATTTCCCCCTGGTAACCCTCTGGTGTGTAATGGGGATTCAAGCGGTCAAGTGGGCACCGGAGCTTCCGACCCATCAAGAGTTCGGCTGGGCTTCTGCCTGTAGCAGTGCTTGGGGTTCTGTGCTGAATGGCCAGAAAGAAATCTACCTTTGCTTGCCAGTCTCCTGGCTTGAGTCTGGACAATGCCTCCTTAGCGCCCCGGACGGAACGCTCTGCAAGGCCATTCGACGCAGGGTGGAAAGGCGCGGAGAGGGCATGGCGGATGCCCTCCTCTGCCAAGTATTCCTCAAACTGGGCTGCCGTGAATTGCGGGCCATTGTCGGACACTAGAGTGTCAGGCAACCCGTGGGTTGCGAATAGGTGGCGCAGGGCTGCGATTACTGCCTCGGCCGTAGTGGATTTCATAAGTACGATTTCTAACCATTTAGAGAATGCGTCGACAACCACTAGGAAGGTTTGGCCGTGGAAGGGCCCAGCAAAATCAATGTGGATTCTTGACCAAGGCCCTTGGGGTTTTTCCCATTCCCTGACTGGGGCCGTTGGTGGTAGAGGTCTGGACTCTTGGCAAGCCTGGCATTTCCCTACCCTCTCAGCAATTTCTGAATCCATGAGTGGCCACCACACATAGCTTCTTGCTAGCCCCTTCATCCTTACGATCCCTGGGTGACCCTCGTGGAGGAGGTCCAATACCTTTTCCCTTAATTTATCCGGAATCACCACACGATCACCCCATAATAGGCACCCCCCTTGAGCCGAGAGCTCATCACGCTTTTTAACAAATTCCTTAAACCTTTCGCCCGCGCAGCGGCCACCCTCTTGTACCCATCCGGTACAGTCCTTAACACAATGTCGGTATGATGCCGAGCCACTTCCTTAGATGTGACTGGGCCTGAGTCCAAAGAGTCAATCAGCAGGACAGGCGTCCCGGGTGGGGTCTTGATCGCCTCTGGTAGTGGGCATCTGCTTAGCGTCCGCATGCCCCACTTCTTTTCCTGGCCGATGCTGCAGCTTGTACGAATAAGCGGCTAAGAAAATAGTCCATCGAGTCAATCGTGGCGAAAGTGCCACAGGCGTTGGGCGGTCTCCTGCCAGTATTCCTAACAGCGGTCTGTGGTCAGTCACAATTTCAGATTCCCGCAGATATACATATTCGTGGAATTTCTTCACCCCTGACACAATTGCTAGCGCTTCTTTATCTAACTGACTATAGTTCCTTTCTGGGGGGGACATTGTTCTAGAGTAGAAGGCTATAGGGGCTTCTGTGCCGTTTGGAAGTCTGTGGCTGAGCACAGCCCCCACCCCGTAAGGGGAGGCATCGCAAACCAGCACTAGGGGCAATGAGTTATGATATTGGATGAGCAGGCTATCGCTTGAAAGCAGGTTTTTTACTGTTTCAAAAGCCCTACTTTCCGACTTTCCCCAAGACCAAACAGTATTTTTTCCTAGAAGTTTGTGCAGCGGTTCAGCAACGGTCGCTTTGTTTTTTAAAAAAACCGCGTAAAAATTCACTAACCCCAGGAATGCCTGCAGCTCTGCTTTGTTTTTGGGCGCTGGGGCCTTTCTGATTGCCTTGACTTTGCTCTCAGTGGGGTGAATTCCCTTCTTGTCTATACGGTAGCCCAAGAATTCGACGGACTCGACCCCTATGTGGCATTTGTTTGCTTTTACCTTTAGTCCGGCTGCCCGGAAAATGCCCAGAACCTTTCTTAATCGCTCCCCCAGTTCCTCTACGTTTTCCGCTGATATTAAGACATCATCGAAGTAGGGAACTACCCCTGGGAGCCCTTGCAAGAGTCGTTCCATTAAGTTTTGGAACAACCCCGGTGCCACACTCACCCCAAATTGTAGTCGGGTGCATCTGAAGGCACCCCTGTGAGTTACAATCGTTTGGGCTTCGGCTGTGTTGGCGTCTACGGGCAATTGTTGGTAGGCTTGGGCCAAGTCTAACTTTGCAAAGACCTGCCCTTGCCCCAAAGAGTGCAGTAAGTGTTGCACCACGGGAACCGGGTAAGCGCTTTTCTGTAAGGCTTTGTTTAGCGTCGCCTTGTAGTCAGCGCAAATTCTAATTGACCCATCTGGTTTTATGGGGTGCCGATTGGCGTCTCCCACTTTGCGTGATCGACTGGTACCAAAATTCCCTGATTTATGAGCTTATCTAGCTCCTTGTCAATTTTTGGCTTAAGGGCAAAAGGGACTCTCCTCGCCTTTAGCCTAATGGGAGCTACCTGGGGGTCTAAGTTGAAGGAAATAGGGGTCCCCTTGTACTTGCCCAGGCAGTCCTTGAAGACATCTTGAACTCGTTAAAGAGAATGTCTTTCAGGTTACAGTCACTTCTGTAGATGCCAGTCACTCCCATGCCCAGTGCGAAACCAGTCTAGTCCCAACAAACTAGGCAGAGTCCCTCGACGATTGTGATGGGCAGGGTCTTCTTGTGAGGTCCGTGCTCGACGGACGGAGGTGGTCCTCGAACAGGGATTCGATTTCCCTGGTAATCGTGGACCCGTAACGTTGGGATTGCAGGTGGCGCCGCGACTGACGGCAGTGACTTCACCAAAGTGTCCCAGGACATGATGGTGATGGCTGACCCGTGTCCACTTCAGTCGGCACCTTACTCCCTCTATTTTGGGTTTGGTGAAGATCTTCTTCTCCACTGGGTTGAGGCGCGCCTATAACTACAGTCGTTTGGTTGAATCGCGCCTTTCTTATTTGAGCCAATCGGGTCGCCTTCCGATCCAGCGCTCTGATTGGCCGATTTAAATTTTCGGCGGAAGGTTGAAGAGCTCGACAGACTTGAGCTAGGTGCCCTTCTTTCCACACCGCCGACATGTTGCGTCCTTAAACTTGCAGCGTTGGCGCTGGTGTTGACCTCCGCAGCTTCCGCATTCGCCTCGGTCCTCTTTGTCGCGCCGGTTCGGCAGACCCTTCCTCATCCTCACCGTCACCGCCGGATTCGGTCTGAACCTCCTCCTGGTGCACTGGAGCCGGCTTTGTGCTCGCCTTTGGTGGGGAGGCTTTGCAATGTCTCCGCCGCTTGGGTGGACATTTCATGTGCTCTGGCTTCGTCCAGGCGTTGGCCAGCGTTAGGTTGCTCTTCGCTAGCAGCCGCGCCGCAAAGCGGATGTCTTTGACCCCTCGGATGAGTTGCTCGAGCAGCACCTCGTCTAGGTCTCGGTATCCGCAGTCCTTGGACGCCTTCCTTAGGGCGGCCATGTAGTCACCAATGGACTCGCCCTCCATCTGCCTTCGCTCTCCAAATTCAAACCGCCGCACGTATTTGGACGGTGTGGGTGCGAAATGGTTCTTTAATAGAGTTTGCAGAGTTGGCCACGATACCGATTGTATCGGCGTTGGCTCTGCCAGGGCTTCCGCAATATCGATGACCTCCGGACCACAGTGGCTTAAGAAATAAGCCCTTTTGCGGTTATCTGGAACTCCCTGCAGTTCGTTGGCTTCTAGAAAGCTTTCGAAACGGGTCATATACGTTCCCCATTTCTCTCTGGCTGGGTCAAACGGTGCGGGCGGAGTGTAACTGGCCATCTCCGCGTTTTCTGCCCTGAATTGCTGGGTTCGGTTCTATCGTGCGTGCTTCAGCTCGGTTCTGGTTCTCCTTAGCCTCGAAATCCCATCCTCGTCGCCAATGTTATGTTCTGGAAGTAACGAGGCTGGAGACCAGGGTAGTGACAAC
Source organism: Ahaetulla prasina (assembly GCF_028640845.1). Taxonomy (NCBI): domain Eukaryota; kingdom Metazoa; phylum Chordata; class Lepidosauria; order Squamata; family Colubridae; genus Ahaetulla; species Ahaetulla prasina. The sequence goes on from NC_080551.1 coordinate 11,362,619, forward strand.
AGCTCTTTAATATAGGGTGAACCCAGCAACAGGCTGGGGGAAAAACCTCTCCTTTTATACAGTTCTGCTGGAGGCTTCGTCCAATCAGCAACGTGCTGATTTCCCGCTCAAATATTTAAAGGTACAAACATGAATACATAACACATCCCTTTGAATACTCTGTATAATAATCATGATTCTGGGCTCCCTACATACATTCGTTCACACAAATCACTGCGATCTTCTTTTTATACAGTAAGAATTCTAATTACATCAGTAAAAACTAATAATAACTGAAAAAATTACAAGAATAACAAAAAAAAAAAAAGAAGCAGCCAAAAAGAGAAAAGAAAGAAAATAGAGAAAGAAAAGAAAGAAAAAATGAAAATATAATAAATATATATATAGTGACTTCCCATTTTCATCACTTATATAAACATTTTAGTAATTTATCATTTTTTTCTCTTAAACTACAGCAAATGATCTGGTTTGGACTGTCTGTCAAAAATGTCTGTGTGTCTGTCAAAAGTGGTATAGGGTCTGCTTGGGTGGGGGGTTGGACTAAATGACCTACAAGGTCCCTTCCAACTCTGGTAATCTGTAATCTCTTTTTCTAATATCCCATCACTTATTTATAAACAAATCCATAAACTTTATTTCAGTTATCAACAATAATAATAATAATAAAAAAGCCAGAGCTAACAACATATGCATTTTAGCTTGATCAGATAAACCAACTTTATATTCCTTCCTTTTACTTTACTAGTGTTTTCAAATAATGCCCTATATCGTTTTAATTTTATTTTATTTTGTTCCCCTCAGTTGCTCTATAACCCATCAACTTTTGTTCTTGCTTGCACTTAAAATCTTGGCTAATCATTTTCTTTTGTGAAATGTTCACAATAATTTTATGTTCCGTATCTTACGCCCTTTCATTCCGCACATAGTTTCTTTATGGAAATCTTGTTAGTTTCCATTTAAATCTTACGCAGCTTTCCCCTTTGGAACTCTGCCACAAAAGGAGCTTTGTCCCTTTCAGGGTTTAAGGAGGAAATGCTTAGCAACCACCTTTACCTGGTTAATATTTTCACAAGGTTTCCGAGCTGAAGTGGAATCTGCTTGGCTGGTTGGAGGATATTTTGCTCAGTCAAGGTCAAAATGCCTCTCTAAACTTTGAAATCCATTCTTTTGCCCTTTTTCAGATCATTTGTTCTCACAATTCAATTTTTTCCTTACATATTGTTTACATTTCCCGACTGCCACAATTTGTTGGTTATTCTACATAATGTATAACTTTATTGTGGGCAATGATCAATCCCTTTTGAGAACAAGACATAAAACTTAAAAAACAGACCTTTTTTTTGTTTTTGTTTTGCGTAGTTATAAAACCCTGAAAACATTTTCAATGAAATGGACATTATAGGAGATCATTTACATTAGCGGTCCCCAACCTTTTGGGCATCGGGGACTGGTTATGTGGAGAGGGGTTTTTCTGTGATGGCTCAGTAGTTAAGACGCTGAGCTTGTCGATCGAAAGGTCGGCAGTTCAGCAGTTCGAATCCCTAGTGCTGCATAATGGGGTGAGCTCCCGTTACTTGTCCCAGCTTCTGCCAACCTAGCAGTTCGAAAGCACATAAAAGCTGCAAGTAGAAAAATAGGGACCACCTTTGGTGGGAAGGTAACAGCGTTCTGTGCACCTTTGGCATTGAGTCATGCCGGCCACGTGACCAGAGAGGCATCTTCGGATAGCGCTGGCTCTTCGGCTTTGAAATAGAGATGTACACTGCCCCCTAGAGTCAGGAACGACTAGCACAGATGGGCGAAATATGCTAAATACCTTTAGCTAAATAAAAGCAGGTGGCAAATACGTGAAGCTTAACTTGGCTTTTTTTGAAAAATAAATCAAGGAAAGGTTTATTTTGTGGCTCAAGCAAGTGAATCAAAGTGATGGGAAACCTTTTCTGAAGAAGTTTCCTCCCCCCCCCTCTTTTTCCAACTAGTGTGTTGTGAGAGCTCGCACTGCAATTTCTACTTAAATAATACAGCTTAGTTTAGTTTAGTTTAGTTTAGATTCCGCTAGGTTGGAATTGGGCATTCCAAATGTCTCACTGCTCTTGTTAAAATGTAGGGCATACATGTTGGATTTAAAGTTTTGGGCCTTTTCGTTTTGATTGGTATCTTCTCCATTGCAATTTAAGCTTGTGGGGAAACATGTATCATAAAAAAGTGGACTAGCAACTGAAACATTGCTGCAAAGAAATGGCATTCATTCAAGAATCCATCTCACTGGGTTCAGCTACCTTTGTGGGAAGGTGTAAGTCAGGATTAAGAAAAATAAATTTGGATTTTAGTGCCCCTCAACCTCCCGAGGTAGCGAATGGGTAAATATCAGAATTGTACAGAACATCTGGATGGTGTTAAGTGTTCTGACCTAGGCTCCCTTAAAAAGCAGGAAGCAGCGTCTTGGTCCTGGCAAAACCTCCTTTATTTACACGATTGTGAATTCTTTTCATTCACAGCCAGCAAGGCCTGCCCAAACAGTTTTTCAAAGGAATATTTATCAACACAGCCCTTATCGCTTGGAAGGCTGCCAGGTTACTAGTTTCCAAATGCAGTACAAGGCAAAACTTGTCACAGAGTCTTTCAGAGTCACGGAATGAACAAATTGTTTCCTGCAAAAGCCCACTCCCTGTTTGCTCCTCTTTTGTTTCCTATGGGAGGGGCCAATCACCTCCAAGGTGTGGCTTTACTCCCAAGTCGACCCTACTTTCTGAGTTTTTTTTGTTTTCTGGCAGCTCTGCTCATGCACACACTGGGAACAGGCTCAAGCTGTTCTTCTGCCTTTCTGCTCCCTCTCTGCCTCTGACGCAGAGCACTTGTCCGAGCTTTCCCCAGCCCCCAGGACTGGCCTACATTCTTCCCCAACCTCCTCACTGTCCAATCTGCTGCCAGCTCTGCTGGCCGCCAGCGGGCCACAACATTAAGCACATCCATTTTAACCTAACAGTCAGGTCAATACATAGGGTTCCTACAATGATGAGGAGGTCAAACTGTTTTCCAAAGCACCATAAGGCAAGACAAAAAGCAATAGGTGGGAGCTAATCAAAGGAGAGCTGCAACCTAGAACTAAGGAGAGGTTTCCTGACAGTGAGAACAATCAATCAGTGAAACAGCTTTGCCTTCAGAAGTTGGGGTGCTCCATCACTGGAGGTTTTCAGAAAAAAAAAAGACTGGACAGCTATTTGCCTGAAATGTTTTCCTGCTTGAACAGACCTCCAAGGTCCCTTCCAACTCTATAATTCTTCATTTCTTTGTCAAGATTGTCATATTTAACATTCACGTTGGAGAATCTTCAGAAGTTCTGCTTGCTCTCGTATCCATGAAGACGGTCATTGCTTTCATTGTTTTAATTTCTGTGTTCCTCTCTGGAAGCATGTGCTTGAAACAGTATTTGAAACTGAGACTCTGAACTTTTTTTTTTAGTTTGCTGCTGCTGTAGAGCTCTTATTGAAACATTTGCTTTCTGGATTCACTTACCAATGTGCCAGCCCAAGACTGTTAATGAAAGGGGGTGAAAATTAAACATTAACTCGTCCCATTGAAACAAAATGAAAAATGGCTCTTTGCTGGGTTGTATTGCGGGACAGAAAACCAGGTGGCTGAATTTGTTTGTATTACACACTTCCTTTTTGCCTTTTTTAAAAGGTAAAGATCCCCCTCGCACAAATGTGCTAGTCGTTCCCAACTCTAGGGGGCAGTGCTCATCTCTGTTTCAAAGCTGAAGAGCCAGCGCTGTCCAAAGGCATCTCCATGGTCATGTGGCCAGCATGACTAAATGCCAAAGGTGCACAGAATGCTGTTACCTTCCCACCAAGGGTGGTCCCTATTTTTCTATTTGCATTTTTTACGTGCTTTCAAACTGCTAGGTTGGCAGAAGCTGGGACAAGTAGCGGGAGCTCACTGATTCTGTGGCCGTAAAAGAAAAAAAAACACCCAGCTTTTATTAGCTTGATTTTTATGGAGAACCTTACTCAGTCATTGGATTTTGTCCATAGCAAAATGCTGATTTGATCTTTCATTATCAAGGTTCAACTACCCTGATTTCACATAATAGGTCATACCATAGATCTTTGTTCAGCTTTTTCTGAAATGGAGCACTTGGTTAAACTTAAAGCGCTTGGAAGACAAACTTTTAAAGAATCCCCAGGCTGGGAAATGACCCTTCTTATGTATTGTCGCACTCCACAATTATGGAACATACTTCTCTTGATGATACAATTTGCTTTTTGGTGCCAGGCAAGTCCTGGCTTTTCATTTGAAAAGACCCGGCTACCTAAAACTGATTTGAGACGTAAGTAAATACATTCACGCGTTGAACAGCCGTGTTCCCTTGTATTAGCTGGTGCTTTTGTTTCTCATGAAAACCTATTCCTGCAGGATGATGCAAATTGTGTAAATGCAAGGCAGTTGCCACGTGGCCAAAATGCAGTCATGTGACTTCAGTGTGTGTGTGTGTGTGTGTGTGTGTGTGTGTGTGTGTGTGTGTAGCTGCCAGAACTTCAAAACTGGTACTTAAGTAGCTCTGGAGAAGCTGGTTGTGACTTTGAACAGTTGCTAAATGAGGATTTCCCTCCCTCTTTTCGACAGATCAGGGGTTTGTGGACCCTGCGGTCCTCCAGATATTGCTCCAGTCAAGCTCCCAATAACATCAACCAGCACAAGCAAGGATGAAAGTTTTTGGTTTTTTTTTAGTTCAACAATGTATGAAGTTGCTCAAAGTTCCAGCTTTACTCCTTGAATTAAGACTTTGTTTTAAATTCCTAGATAGCATAATGTAACAACTGTTTCCCCCAAAATAAGACCAGGTCTTATATTAATTTTTGCTCCAAAACACGCATTATGGCTTATTTACCGGTTAGGTCTTATTTGGGGGGAAATACAGTACTAAACACCTCCGTCTGCTGTCGATCTTAACTGGGGCTTATTTTTGGGGTAGTGCTTATATTAAGAACATCCTGAAAAATCATGCTAGGGCTTATTTTCCGGTTGGGTCTTATTTTCAGGGAAACAGGGTATTTATTTAGTTGCAGAGAAATTTTTAGGTTTCAATTTCCAGCTTTGTTGGGTGGACTTCCTTCAGCAAAAAAAAAAAAAAAAAGTCAGTGGAAGAGTTGTTTAAATTATTAACTGGTTTTCTGGTGGATTTTTAAAATCTTCTGTCTGTCCCCGAAAATTCATGAAGGAAGTGCTATAAACCTGACCCGGTTTGTACTGCCATCCTGGCATCTCCTGCTGTCTCGGCTGCCCTCCCAAACCTGTCAGAACCTGTCAAGCTGGTTATTAGCCTTCTGCGAGAACTGAGCTGCTTGTTGGGAAAACTGCACCTCTCATTTTGGAGCAAAGTATGAGGGAGGGCCACAAGTAATTAAAGACTGGGCTGAGAGCAAACAGGGTGGTTGCTAGGGTAATTCGAAGAACCTGAAACTAGGAAATGAATTTACAATATTCCTGTTGGGTCATCGGGGAGCTTTTATTCGAAGTAAGTACTTTTTGCTTATCTGACCTTGACAATTGAATGATTCCTGGTTAGACTGTGTGGTTAGATTCTTTTGAAGTAGAAAAGGTGAACTGGCTTGAACCCTGCGCAAGGTGCTCGTCCTGTTACTTATGGAAGTGGCTGTTTGAGAGGGACTTTGCTCACTGACCAGGTTTAGAATAGAATAGAATAGAATAGAATAGAATAGAATAGAATAGAATAGAATAGAATAGAATAGAATAGAATAGAATTTATTGGCCAAGTGTGATTGGACACACAAGGAATTTGTTTTGGTGCATATGCTCTCAGTGTACATAAAAGAAAAAAAAATACCTTCATCAAAGGTACAACATTTACAACACAAATGATGGTCATAGGTTGCAATTTAACCTTAATGATAGCAACAAAAAGTTACAGTCATTAAAGTTAGGTATTACAGCGCTTCAGTTCATGGTTAGTCTGATGGTGATTTTGTTTAACCGTGATTTTTTGAAACTGGGTTCAACATTTGTCATTCAGATGGCTTGCCATGGAAGCTGCATTCAGACAATACGATAAGCCTTGGCCAGATAAACCATGACCCTGTTGCAGTTGGTACAACGGCTTTGTAGGAAAGGAAATATTTATTTATTTATTTTATTTGTCAACAAATACAAGAAAACAAGTAACAGAGTAGACACAGACATGGACACATGAAAAAATTTTGGCACGCAAAAAAAAAAAAAAGGATATCAATTGGCAAAACATAGCCATAAACACATAGAATGATTACATATTATTATTATTATTATTATTATTATTATTATTATTATTATTATTATTATTATTATTATTATTATTATTATTAATAATAATAATAATAATTAAATTTTTATACCGCCCTTCTCCCGAAGGACTCAGGGCGGTTTACAGCCATAATAAAAAACAACAGCAATATACACATAAAACCATAGTTTAAAAAACTTATTATACAAATGGCCGAATTAAAACATTTAGAATAAAACCCCAAATTTTAAAATGTAAAACATTAAAACTAATTAAAATCCTATTAAAATCCTATGCCAGTCCTGCGCGAACAAACAAATAGGTCTTCAGCTCTCGGCGGAAAGTCCGGAGGTCCGGCAGTTGCCGAAGTCCAGGAGGAAGTTCGTTCCAAAGGGTGGGAGCCCCCACAGAGAAGGCCCTCCCCCTGGGGGCCGCCAGCCGACATTGCTTGGCGGACGGCACCCTAAGGAGTCCCTCTCTGTGCGAGCGTACAGGTCGGTGGGAGGCATTCGGTAACAGCAGGCGGTCTTGTAAGTATCCTGGCCCTAAGCCATGGAGAGCTTTAAAGGTAGTCACCAACACCTTGAAGTGCACCCAAAAGACCACAGGTAGCCAGTGCAGACTGCGCAGGAGAGGTGTTACATGGGAGCAACGTGTGGCTCCCACTATCACCCGCGCAGCTGCATTCTGAACCAACTGGAGCCTCCGGGTACATATAATTGGGAACAGTAGGACAGGGACGGTAGGCACGCTGGTGCGCTTATGCACTACCCATAGGATGTGGGACCTTCAGGTGAGGAATTGGGCGAGGATGTGTGGGTAAGCAAACCAGTTCTCATTTAGTAGCATTGAACCTGGTAGTTACTGATTGGATAAATCCTGTGCCTTTGGCTCCAATGTTTGCAAAAAAATTCTCCCCTTCTGCTGTTCAAAAAAGTCACAACAAATCATCTCTTTAGTCTCATTAGACCTCATTTGATAGCTGGACTCTATATCCCATGAATTTGCAAGCACATGTTGCTAATTTGATCAACTATAGAACAACAGATAGCAACAATTATTTGCAATAGCAATAGCCCTTAGACTTACTATGTACCGCTTCACAATGCTTTGCAGACCTCTCCAACTGGTTTACAGAGTCAGCCTCTTGCCCTCAACAATCTGGGTCCTCATTTTACTCACCTCAGAAGGATGGAAGGCTGAGTCAACCTTGAGCCGATGAGAATCGAACGGCCAAATTGCAGGCAGTCAGCAGAAATAGCCTGTAGTACCGCATTCTAACCACTGCATCACCGTGGCTCATATGAGAAACCACCAGAAAATCCTAGGATTTTAGAGTGGATCAAGACAGTTTATGAAAAATTGTTACTTGTTGCTAAGAAAGTGGCCCACAGGTGTTTAAGAAAGGAGTTGAGCTAGGTTTTGTTAGGGTGGTCACAGCTAATCTACCCACAGATGCATAGAAACGTGCCTTAAAGGTGAAGGTAAAGGTTCCCCTCGCACATATGCCCTAGTCGTTCCCAACTCTAGGAGGCGGTGCTCATCTTTGTTTCGAAGCTGAAGAGCCAGCGCTGTCCGAAGATGTCTCTGTGGTCATGTAACCGCCATGACTAAATGCCAAAGGCACACGGAACACTATTACCTTCCCACCAAAGGTGGTCCCTATTTTTCTACTTGCATTTTTTACATGCTTTCGAACTGCTAGGTTGGCAGAAGCTGGGACAGGTAACGGGAGCTCACCCTGTTACGTGGCACTAGGGATTCAAACCGCCAAACTGCCGACCTTTTGATTGACAAGCTCAGTGTCTTAGCCACGGAGCTTAATCTGTGTAGATGTACATTTGACTAAACATATAGTACAAGCAATAGCTTTAGGGATTTGGGGAGGGACAGTATTATGGTGTTACATAAAGATTTATGTAGCTCACCAGATAAATCTGGTCCATTCATTCCCACAGTGGTGTTATCGTTTTTTTTAGCACAAAGCTTTTTGTTTTTTGGAAACACCATGTTTCATAACAGCAATTCTTAATATAACATAATAAACTTTGTTCAAGTCAAGGTGGAACCAGAATGTTTACAATGCTATCTAGATACCAAATCTAGATTATGAACCTCCAGTGTACCAGTGAATTGCGGTGTCTTTCAATCCCTCCTATTAAGTCATGTATCATTGAGTTATTACGTTTGAACTGTTTAGCAACATTCCAATTAAATCCCCATTCACATTTATTGAAGAGTTTATTTTTATTTTCTTTCCATAAATGAAACATTTCAGTTTGTTTACTTCGGGGGAGAAAGCAAAACCATTTTTGAGCAACTAGGCAGTTTATAAACAACAATACGAACGTCTCCTTTTACTGAATAGAAAAAAAATGCTAGATCTCCATACATTTAGAGAAGTAGAATATTGTAACTTCCTCAAAAAATTCATATCACTTCCATCTTACAAAGACAACTTTCAAAGACTTGTCTAATAGGGAAAGTGTAAGCCAAGATGTCCTTCGTAGACTTCAAGATACTTGCTTGTTCTCTCCTTTTTAGTTGCTAGAAGTAAAATCATCTGCTTGTTCCTCAAGAATTAGTCATGGAAACTAAATAATATAATTGATTCATGTCTAGATTGCTGATAGGTTGACTCCCCTACCATGCCCATGTACTATGTTGGTTTACTCTTTGGTGACTCAACTCAATAAAATGTAGTTATTTGTTCTATGCCATAGTGTGCTTTGTGAGCAAGCTGATCATATCACTAAATTTGAACCAAAATTTTAAAAAAAATCATTTTCAAAGCAAACCACAAAGACCTGTTTAATATTATAGAAGGCTGGAAATGATTTTTTTTTTTAAGGAGGGGGGGACCCGAATTGAGTTTATCTCCCCATCCTCTGCTCATGTGTTTGTTTTTGCAAGATTTTATCTATCCTGTCCTCAGTTCAGCTAAACTGATTTTGTGATAGTGATTAAAGGTGAAGAGAAGCAGCAGGATGGTAGGTAGTACGCTCTGTTTTCTTGAAAGCTTTGTGTCCTTGAGTCAAAAAATCTGGCTGCTTCCTCCCCAGCTGTCTTCATATTTGCACAACAGTTGTTGTAGGGAGGGATATCTCTGCAAACACAGAAAGATTTGGAAGGATCTTGTTATCTGATGAAGGGGGAAGATTGGATCTTCTTTTAGTTGCATTAATATAAAGTCATTGGCAGGTCCAATAGATGTGAGCCGTACTGATTATTGTAGTTTTCATTTACAAAAAAACACCTTAAAATCTGAACTAACTACTTTGGGAGATTTTGGAATTTGCACCATTGAAAATGAAGGCATCATTGCAATTGCACCATTGAAAAAAAAGGGGATAGAACTCTAAATAGAATGTAAAATTAGTATAAATGTATAGAACATAAGGACGTGGTGGCTCAGGGGCTAGGACGTTGAGCTTGTCGATCGAAAGGTCGGCAGCTCGGCGGTTCGAATCCCTGGTGCTGCCGTGTAACGGGGTGAGCTCCCGTTACTTGTCCCAGCTTCTGCCAACCTAGCAGTTTCGAAAGCACGTAAAAATGCAAGTAGAAAAAATAGGGACCACCTTGGTGGGAAGGTAACAGCGTTCCGTGCACCTTTGGAGTTGAGTCATGCCAGCCACATGACCACGGAGACGTCTTCGGACAGCGCTGGCTCTTCAGCTTTGAAACGGAGATGAGCACCGCCCCCTAGAGTCGGCAACGACTAGCACGTATATGCAAGGGGATCCTTTACCTTTACCTTTACCTTATAGAACATAGGTGAATACTAATAGGAGGATATAAAAATGGTCACAGTCATGTGCAAGCGGTGAATAAGAATTGTTTAACTGTAAAAACTTTGGAACCATAATGTGTGGGGTAAGTTGTGCTAGACAAATAGCTAAATTTGACCCAGGACTGTGATCTGTTCAGGTAACACCTTTGCTAAAGCTCTTCTGATCAGTGTCTATAAGCGAGACTGTCCCAGAAGCCTAGTTTGTATGTTTTTCAATTGTGCATTGAAAACTGCTAATGATTAGCCATCCTGCAGGATCCAATCTGGCTTGGCCATCGGGACCACAGATTTAGTCTTCCGAGCTTTTTGGATTTGTGCTGGAGCACAAATCCAAAAATGAACCCATCAAAGATGAACCCATCTTTGAGTTCCCCAAAGATGGGTTGCAGCATAAGTCTAAAAGCTTGGAAAACCGCTGGTCCTGGTGATGGATCCAGATTGGATTCTCCAACATTATGAGCCTCAGTGGCACAGTGGTTAGAGTGTAGTACTGCAGGCTACTTCTGCTAACTGTTGGCTGCCTGCAATTTAGCAGTTCAAATCCCAGCAGGCTCAAGGTTGACTCAGCCTTCCATCTTTCCCAGGTGGGTAAAATGAGGACCCAAATTGTTGGAGGCAAAATGCTGACTCTGTAAACTGCTTAGAGAGGGCTGTAAATCACTGTGAAGCAGTATATAAGTCTAACTGCTATTGCTATTATCCTGGGACATGTATATTTGCCTTCATTTGACTAGCCATCCTTTTTATAGGACCTTGAACATTAATATGATCTCTTTTATGGTAGAATGTTTTACATATATAAATGTTGTGGAGATTCAGAGAAGACCTATTTAAATTTGTGGCACTGATTCTTAGTCTTTCATATTCTTTGTCCTACAAATCAATTTACTAAAAGCGTCTGGACCAGGGGTGAAATCTAAAAATTTTCCCTACCGGTTCTATGGGTGTGGCTTAATTGTGGGTGTGGCTTGGTGGTCAGGTGACCCAGTGGGCATGGTTTGGTGGTCAGGTGACTGAATGGGCATGGCCAATAATAATAAATAATAAAAATAATAAACGAAGTATACAAAACTTGGGAGCGCACCAGTCTACATTCTTTAAAAATAGAGGCATTGGTCTACTAATTGCCTTTTTTTTGGACCGCACCGGTCTACCTTCTTTAAAAATAGAGGCACCGGTCTACTAGCTGCCTACAGTGTTGATCAGCTCTAGTGCCGCCCTTTGAAGCACCACGGCGAGTCATTTAAGGTCGTTTGCAGCTATGTCACCACCGAGAGCTTCAGGGACAGAGAAGAGGAACAGCGAGGTGTGGGCGGGGTGGGGGGGCAGGGATTTTTGCTACCAGTTCTCCGAACTACCTGCCCCCATCGCTACCGGATCGCATGATCCCATCCGAACCAGGAGCATTTTACCACTGGTGTGGACCTCCCCTTCCTCATTGAGAGGACCTCTTTCCTTATGTGAGATATCTGGTGCATAATTCCCAGCAAACTCAATTTTTGATTCCCATTACCAAGAAGATAAATAACCAGGAGCTTGTAAATCTGTTGAAGGCCTTGTGTTATGGAATAGCTTTCCTTGAGGCCAAGTTAGCATCTTAGCCTAGTGACATTTAGGAGTGAAAATAATGTTTTCTCTGGATGTTTTGGCAACAATGGATGGATTAACGTTAGGAATAGAACTACCTGAGCTGTTGTCATTTTCTGTTTAGAGTTTTATATATTGCTTTTGTTGTTATCTGCAGGGAGTCTATGTAGATTATGGTTGTGTATAAAATAAACGAACGAATAGATAAGTGAAATTAGTACAGGGGGAAAAAAAGCAGTGTGCGCCTATTTTAGAAAGTTGGCATGCCAAAAGTTACAGATTTAATCCAGAGTTCAGAAGGACATGAGATTAAAAGCCTCAAGAACCTTCACCTGTCAGAGGTGACAATTCCAAGTTAGATGGACCCAAGTTCTGCCTTCACTATAAAGCCATTTCCTGTGTTCCTAAACATACCTACAATAGTGGCCAAAATTGTGGAAGCCTTTTGGGAAAAGTATATTTTTTAAAACTTGCTAATAACACCAACTTTTTTTGGGAGTAGTACCATAAAATTATATCTCAATGAAAAAATAATTTAATCAAGAATGTAATGCAATAACCTTTAGGAAGGATTTGCTATTAGAATACCAGTTACAGTATAAAGAAGAAAAATGAAACATATAGAAAAAACGAGATATACAAAAATTATCACCATGTCAGTTAATACTTAGTTGGGTAACCTTTAGCATGAATTACAGCCTTACAACGTCTTCCCATTGAGTGAACTAAATCCTTTAGTTCTGTAGCTGTTATAATGTGAAGCCAAGATTGAATGATTGCTTCTATTAACTGGGTTTTATTGCTGGGTTGCTTCTGACTAAAAAAATTCTTTAGATTTTTAAATAGATTTTCAATTGAGTGAAGGTCTGGGCTATTCCCAGGCCATTCCAGCAGTGGAATATGATTAACTTGAAACTCTAAAAAAAAGAAGAAGAAGTGGTGTTATTAGCCATCAAACCTCAAAAATACACTTTTCCCAAAAGGTTTCCACAATTTTGGCCACTACTGTAAGCGTTTTGAAACCTAAAAACATCTCTATGTACAACTGACTTCAATTTAGCAGTTTTCTGTAGAAAGGAGATCTTCTAAAGCTTTAAAAAAAACCTGTAAGCAGGCGAATTTAATTGTTCTGAACTCGGCTCACTGCATATTCTCCACCCCTCTGCTTCCTTCCTTCTTTTACTTGCTTTCCTTTTGAAGTTGGTTTCAGAGACAATATTCATTCGGCCTAGACTGTGGTTGGTTCTCAACAATGTTCTTTCTGCCTCTTCTGGAACTGCTTCAATATCCTTCACGGAAGTGTGGATATTACCTTTTAGCTCATAGAATCATCCGTTGTAATGTCCTTCCTGCCAACGACTATTTCAGTTTCAACTACAATAACACAAGAACTACCTTTCGCCGCGAATTGAAAACATACCGTATATACTCGAATATAAGCCGATCCGAGTATAAGCCGAGGTCCCCAATTTTACCCCAAAAAACTGGGGTAAACTGGGGACTCGAGTATAAGCCGAGGGTGGGAAATGAGGCAGCTACCGGTCGGGGAAACCCTCCCTCCCTCAGCTGAGAAGGCTGGCGGCTCCCCCGCCCCGCCCTCTCACTGCACCGGCAGGGCTTCCCCGCGCTAATGCAAAAGCCCGCCAAGTTTGCGCCATCCGGTATAATGTGAAAAAAAGAAGAAAAAAAAAACCTCGAGTATAAGCCGTATATACTCGAGTATAAGCCGAGGGGACGTTTTTCAGCACAAAAAACGTGCTGAAAAACTCGGCTTATACTCGAGTATATACGGTACTTGTTTGTTCGCGCGGGGCTTTCTTAGACTGTTTAGATTTTGAATTTAAATTTTATTTAAGTTTTAAATTGGGGTTTTTAGATTTTAAATATTTTAATTTTTCGGCCAAATTGTATAATAAGTTTTTTAATTTAATTTTTAATTGTACATTATTTATTTTTATCTTGGCTGTACACCGCCCTGAGTCCTTCGGGAGAAGGGCTGTCTAGAAATCTAATAAAATAATAAAAATAATAAAACCAATAGATTTAAACTTAATGTCAACCGCTCCAGTTTGAATTGTAGAAAATATGATTTCTGTAACAGAATTATCTGTGCTTGGAATGTATTACCTGACTCTGTGGTCTCTTCTCATAACCCCAAAAGCTTTAAACAAAATCTATCCACTGTTATCCTCACCCCATTCCTAAGAGGACTCTAAGGGGCGTGCATAAGACCACAAACGTGCCTACCGTTCCTGTCCTATTGTTTCTTTCCCTATATATATATATATATGCTTATACTTCCTTGTTTCTCCTCATATATTTCTTTATACATTATATAATCTTTTAGTGTTATGCTTGTATATATTGTTTTGACAAAATTAAATAAATAAAATAAAAAATAAAAAAATAAAAAACCTATCCAAAAGGTAATGCAATTTGTTTTGTGTCCAAAGCTCAATGTTCTTCCTTAGAGTGGAGCTCAATTGTCAGGTTTTCTAGACAACAATATGAAAGTGGTTTCTTCCAACAACATATTTGTGCTTGCCAGTCCAGACTAGATTTTCTAGTAAAGCCCCATTCAACTGTATTACAGATAGTCCTCAACTTACAACAATTCATTTAGTGATTGTTCAAAGCTACAGAAGCACTGAAAAATGTGATTTACGACCGTGTTTCACAGTTATGACCTTTGCAGCAGCCCCATAATCATGTGATCAAAATTCAGAGGCCTGGCAACGGGTTCATATTTATGATGGTTGCTGTGTCCCCAAAGTCATGCGATCCCCTTTTGTAACCTTCTTGACAAGCAAAGTGAATGAGGAACCCAGATTCAGTTCAAAATCCTCTTACTAATTTAACAAATGGGATGATTCACTTAACAGCGGTGGCAAGAAAAGTCGATAAAGGGGGAAAAATCACTTAACAAATGTTTCGCTTTAGCAACATAAATTTTGGGCTCTATTGTGGTTGTAACACGAGGACTACCTCTATTCAAATCTGACCCTGTATAGCTTCTTTTTTCTTTTTCTTTTAAATCAGCCAACATTATTGACTGATCTAGAAAGTCAAAAAAAATTGGCCTTGGTTAATTCTTGGACAAATCTGAGTGGCAGAATATCTGGAACGAACTCTTTCTGCACCATTTTCAGAAAAACTGCATGGATACGACCATGGAGTCACCAGGACTTAAATGTAACTTGAAGGCAATTTTAAGTGGTGTGTTGGCAACATGCCCAGTAATAGGGACTTGATCCTCACTGCCTTACTAGTATGCAGGCATTGATAATTATGTAGTTGACAAGGGACTTATTGAATTTGCTTACTTCTAAAAGGCTTGCAATGCTTATCTCAGACTGATGGTGACATTTGATTCAAAGTGCAGTCAAGATGCCAGATGTTAAGCCAATGGAGAATAAAACTCAGAAATGGGTTGGTTTACTTGCGAACTCTGGAAATTGTAGCCCTAACGCGTAACATTTGTGTGTGCAAAATGAAGCAAGTCTGCAACAAAGAATCAAGGTCACGTGAAGTGTTAATACCACTTTATAATGCCTTGGTAAGGCCACACTTGGAATACTGCATTCAGTTTTGGTTGCCACGATGTAAAAAAGATGTGGAAACTCTAGAACGGAGGTCTTCAAACTTGGCAGTTTTAAGACTCGTGGACTTCAACTCCCAGAATTCTCCAGCCAGCATAGCTGCCAAGTTTGGGGACCCCTGCTCTAGAAAGACCCCTGCAGAGAAGAGCAACCAAGATGATTAGGGGACTGGAGGCTAAAACATATGAAGAACAGTTGCAGGAACTGGGCATGTCTAGTTTGATGAAAAGAAGGACTAGGGGAGACATGATAGCAGTGTTCCAATATCTCAGGGGCTGCCACAAAGAAGAGGGAGTCGGGCTGTTCTCCAAAGCACCTGAAGGTAGAACAAAAAGCAATGGGTGGAAACTAATCAAGGAGAGAAGCAACTTAGAACTAAAAAGAAATTTCCTAACAGTTAGAACAATTAATCAGTGGAACAACTTGTCTCCAGAAGTTGTAAATGCTCCAACACTGGAAGTTTTTAAGAAGATGTTGGAGATTTAAGAAGATTTGTCTGAAGTGGTGTAGGGTTTCCTGCCTAAGGAGGGGGTTGGACTAGAAGACCTCCAAGGTCCCTTCCAACTCTGTTATTCTAAGATCACCAGAGAACTGGTTGGGTTCCCACATCTCACTGCATCATAAAAGAACAGCTTGAAAAAGGTTCGCCAACACTGGTATAGGGTTTCCTGACTAAGCAGGGGGTTGGACCTACAAGGTCCCTTCCAATTCCATTATTCTAAATTCTAAACTCGTTGCATAGTACAATGTAGAGTAGGCTTCCTTTGAAAAATCCCACCTTCTCAACTAGATGAGTGTTGCAGATCTTGAGGTAAGTTAACTCTGCTTGGCGCTCAGGCGGAATTTGTTTTAGAGCCCGAGGAAATTGCACTGGAGTACGTGTTTGTTCCAACTGTTGAACTTTACTTAAATGATGAAGGTGTTTTTGTTACTTTGGGCAGCGAGGAGGCAATGAGGATAATAAGAGTTGAAGATGTCACGATCAATAGGATATACATCCAACCGAGCCGGTTTTGCTGCGTTCCATCCTGTATCATATAATTCCAATTTAAAACTTACAAATCTGCAACAGCTACTAGTGTTATTAGATTGCTTTCTCTACCTTAAGCCTGGTGGTAAAATTACATGGCCCAATTTCGCTTTTTATCCCTTCATCGCTTACTTTTGGGTTACCCCTTAATGAGAAGTTCTGGAGAACTTGAGAAAGCTTGCATGTTCTTTTTCCTAACTTCTTGGTGGGTCAGTTATAAATTTGAAGGATCACAGCATTCCGTTCTTAACTTCACCTCTTTTATCCACGCTTGGCTTGAGTGATTTTTATTATGTGCTTATGTGTCGATCCATTTTTAATCAACGCAGAGCGAAGGGAAATGAGAAAAGCTTATTTCCAGAAGAGCGTTTCAACGCAACGGTGCTGCCTCTTGAATGGTTTTGACTGCTGCCAGGACTGGTATTGTCTAAGGTTTTATTATCAAACTTCAAAGGAAATAGAATTCCCATACCTAGGATATTATTAATGCGGGAAATGGTTCCATGGCCAAGTCCAAGTTCACAACAGCCAAGAGAGGTGTTACAATTGATACAATTGAGGAAGTTTGAGATTGTTTTTCAGTCTTTGCCTCATTTGTTTTAAATAGCAGCCTTTTTGAACATAACAGAATTTCTTTTGGAACGGATTTACATGTATAACTTATTTTCTGGGACTTCATTTTTATTTTTTCCTAGACATCATTTTAAATAGGTATGCATAACTTATTGCAAGTCTGTAATTTTCATCCTCTCCTTCCTTTCGGTTGTTCCTGTTCCCACATACTTATTATTTACTTGCAGAGTGTTCAGTGCTTGGAAGGAATATAATTATGGCTGCAAGCATAATAAAAAACTTTTTTTTTTTTTTTACAAATAAAGGAGTAGGATTCACATCTTTATACAGAAATTTTTTAAGGGAATATAAAGATAAAACCGGAAACTTTACTTTTAGGTCTTAATGGATAAAGAACTTGGAAAAAAAAAGTTGGAACTTTGATGTTATATTTATATATGTTGATGGCAGCAAGATTACATTATGCACCAAAATAGAAGGGCACTCTGATTGGATAATGGCTGCAAAAATTATTGGAGTTAGCAGAGAGGGCTAATTTGACTGCTTTTGATCAAAGAAAAGAACACAATTAATTTTGTTTCTACTTTGAAACTGCTTTAGGACTTTGTGATTGAGGTGGGGGAAAAAAACGAAGCTTTGATTTTGGGTTTTGCCAATTACCGTATATACTCGAGTATAAGCCGAGTTTTTCAGCACGTTTTTTGTGCTGAAAAACGTCCCCTCGGCTTATACTCGGGTCTATACGGCTTATACTCGAGTTTTTTTTTTTTTAAAGCCCCTCGGCTTATACTCGAGTATATATGGCTTATACTCGAGTTTTGTTTTTTTTTTTCTTTTTTTCACATTTTACCGGACGGGGCGGGGAAGCCCTGCCGGTGCAGTGAGAGGGCGGGGCGGGGGAGCCGCCAGCCTTCTCAGCTGAGGGAGGGAGGGTTTCCCCAACCGGTAGGTGCCTCATTTCCCACCCTCGGCTTATACTCGAGTCCCCAGTTTACCCCAGTTTTTGGGGTAAAATTGGGGACCTCGGCTTATACTCGGATCGGCTTATATTCGAGTATATACGGTATATAGATTTGTAGCTATAGAAATGGTTAGTATATATACTAATAGAAATAAATATTTGAGGTTTCATGTTACTTACCTTATGTTGCTGCACCAGAAGGATTGTTGGAAGTCAATGCTTTTCTTTTTCCTCTCTACCCTGAATTTTTCTCTTTTCCCCTTTCCCTCCCTTATTTTTCCCATATTTTCATTTTTTTTCATTTTTTTTCTTTTTTTCTTTTTATTTTGTTGCACAGTATATATATAAGCATAAGCATGAAATAATTATACCGTATATAAGCATATATATAAGTATGAGTATGTAATAACTATATTAATTGAATATAACGAAAGGAAAAAATAGGACAGGAACGGTAGGCACGCTTGTGCTCTTATGCACGCCCCTTACAGACCTCTTAGAAATGGGGTGAGGTCAATAGTAGACAGTTTTTGGTTGAAGCTTTGGGGATTTTGGGAAGAGACCACAGAGTCAGGTAGTTTGTTCCAGGCATTAACAACTCTGTTACAGAAGTCATATTTTCTGCAATCAAGATTGAAGCGGTTAACATTAAGCTTAAATTGTGTGCTCGTGTATTGTTGCAATTGAAGCTGAAGTAGTCTTTAACAGGAAGGACATTGTAATAGATGATTCTATGAGTTAAACTCAGGTCATGTCGAAGGCGGCGGAGTTCTAAATTTTCTAAACTCAGGATTTCAAGTCTGGTGGCATAAGGTATTTTGTTGTATTCAGAGGAGTGGAGAACTCTTCTTGTAAAATATTTCTGGACACATTTGATTGTATTGATGTCAGAAATGTGGTATGGGTTCCAGACAGTGTATTCAAGAGTTGGTCTAGCAAATGTTTTATATGCTCTGGTTAGTAGTGTAGTGTTTTTGGAGAAGAAGCTACGCAAGATTAGGTTTACAACTCTTAGAGCCTTTTTTGTGATGTAGTACTTCTGTATTGCATATTTTGACAAGCTAATAAAAATAGAAACCAAGAACCGTGATAATTTTTTTTTCTGGTGCCATCATATAATTTGATGCAGTGGAGGGAGGGCCAAAATGATTTTTAAACTGCTGAAATCAAAATCATGCGAGATTCCAGGTCTCTCGTTTTCAAGTGATCTGAAGATGGCTTGATTTTTGTGATATTTTGGCCACTTTATTTATATATTTAAAATGCTAGTTTGGGGTGGGGGTGGGGGGAAATGAAGCTTGGTTTTCTTCTTCCATCTCAACCTGCAGATACTCAGCAGGAACTGCTTCCATCATGGATTGCATAGCTATCCACAAATCACAGACTGAGCTTTGTCAGTTCATAGAATAATAATAATAATAATAATATCTGTTAAGGTCACACCTACTCTGAGTCAATTTTCAACGAAGCACTGGAAAACGCTGATGCTGGCTTCAAAGTAAATGGTGTTCAGATCAACAATTTAAGACATGCTGATGATACAGTTCTGCTTCCCAGTAAGCATGAAGACCTTCAGCTCCTCATCCACAGAGTCTCAGAAATACCTGAAAAATACGGCTTGAACCTTAACAGCTCAAAAACCAAGATCATGGTTGTCAGCAAACAACCCATTAATTTACCACTGATAAGTTTGGGAGGAATACCGCTAGAAAAAGTTGAAAGGATCATGTACCTCAGTTTTAATTTATGTGAAAGCTGGGACATGATCAGTGAAATAAAGACAAGGATAGAGAAAGCTCGAACAGCATTCCTCAAAATGAAAAAGGTCTTCTTGCAGGCACAACATAAGCCTAAGACTGAAAATCAGGCTTCTCAGATGCTGCATCTTTTCTATCCTGCTCTACAGAGTAGAGAGTTGGTCTCTGACAGAAAGCCACTTGAAGAGACTAGAAGCATTTGAAATGAGGGTTTACAGATGGCTGTTACGTATAAGCTGGGTTGACAAAATCACAAATGAGGAGTTGATAAGCTGCCTGGGAAAGCAAAGGGAAATCATCGAAACCATAAAAAAGCGGAAGTTAGACTATTTTGGACATGTTTTTTTTTTTATTTGCATTTATATCCCGCCCTTCTTCGAAGACTCAGGGCGGCTTACACTATGTTAAGCAATAGTCTTCATCCATTTGTATATTATATACAAAGTCAACTTTTATTGCCCCCAACAATCTGGGTCCTCATTTTACCTACCTTATAAAGGATGGAAGGCTGAGTCAACCTTGAGCCTGGTGGGACTTGAACCTGCAGTAATTGCAAGCAGCTGTGTTAATAACAGACTGTCTTAGCAGTCTGAGCCACCAGAGCCACCATGTGAGGCGACCCCCAGAAAAATACAGCATCCTTCACTTAATCCTCCAAGGAGAGATTGAAGGCAAACGAGATCCAGGCAGAAGAAGAACATCATGGCTTCAAAACCTTAAGGGACTGGTTTGGACAAAACTCAGCAGCACTTTTTCATGTGGCTGTTGACAAAAACAAGATTGCCAACATGATCGCCAACGTCCGATGACGGATATGGCACAGGAAGAAGACGGTCACACCTGGAATAGTAGCCATCCTGCAGCTAATTTATAGTGCAATCAGAATGGCCCAGTAATTTGGAATTCATAATGTTTGCAGGAAGGAACAATTCTCAAATCCTTGAGTCATATATCACCGTGTTGATGAATATTAGTCATTCTTCAAGGTCTCCCTTCTATTGTAAGGCTATTTTCCTTTTGGCATTTATACCGATGGCGGAACAGTGATTACAAGCAGCCTCCTTATTGTGCATGAGTCCATTCTGCATATCACCAAAGGTTGGCTTGAGGAAGCCTTCATTGTTATCTCTGCACATTTGGCAGCTGCTAAGGGACATCATTGCCGACAGCTGTTTTCTTCTGCAGTAGGCCATTCTGAACAGTGCTGGATGGCCGCCATAATTTAAGTTTCCAGGATTTAAAGACTGTGGAAAGCCAGTCCTGGATGTTGGATGTGCAGGACTGGGTGACAACAAGATAGCTTTGGAACTAAGCAGATTATCTGAGACCGTGTTTGATAATCATGGCCAAAAATGATGAGGCATTGCTAAAACCAGGAGCATTAGACCAGGAAGTTTGCCTTGAATGCTAACTTTAGACTTGGTAGAATTGCTTTCATAGACCTGTATAGCTCTTGAGATTTGCTGGATTAGAATTTGACCTAATCTTTGCAGGGTGGTTATGAGATTAAAACAGAATTTAGGCCCTTCCTTCCTTCCTCCCTCCCTCCCTCCCTCCCTTCATTTTGGCAACTTCCTGGACTAATCTGTGGTTTTCTTTCAAAAACTGGTTTGCCGTTGCTTTCTTTCTAGAGAGAGCAAGTGGCCCAAGGTTACCCAGCTGGTTTTGGACCTAAGGCAAGTCTAGAGCTCACAGTCTTCTGGTTACTAGCCTGTTGCCTTATTTACTACATCAAACCTGTTCTCTTTTGGAGGAAGTGGAAAGTAAAAATCGTACTGACACAATTTTAGGGATTAATTAGGGCTTTTGCTTTTAGACCAAAAATGAGATCTAACTGCAGCTACAGTTCCTTTAGTAGGGTTAGATTAGAATATCAAATTAAGGAGCTACTGAACAAGCCTTATTCTTGCAAAAACAGGTATTCTTCCTGTAAAAACAAGTGTTTTAGCTAGACTTGGGGCAGAGAAAATATATGCAAAATGAATGCAAAAACCCGAATAGGCTGCGACATTGTTTTTGAACAATGTTATTTTAATGAAGTATTAAATGCAACCACTATTGTACATCATTAAATTCAACGCTCTTGCAAAATTGACAAGTTGAATAAACATTTTGATTGTTTAACTATAATACCTGCAGCCTGGGAACCACTAGATGTGTTTGTGGGTACTTTATATTTGCTTTAATAAACATTAAATACATACGGTGCATATAAATTAGGGGCTACAAGCAGTGGTGGGATTCAAGCAATTTAACAACGGGTTCTCTGCCTTAATGATTTCTTCCAACAACCAGTTTGCCAAACTGCTCAGAAAGTTAACAACCGGTTCTCCAGAAGTGGTGCAAACTGGCTGAATCCCACCACCGGATACAAACATTCACTTACCGTAGGTTAACTGTTTCCAAACATATGAGGTTTGGTTGCAGTGGAGGGATCATTGTAGAGTGAATCTGGGCTGGGATATTTGTATTCAAACCTGTTGGGTGTCAGTTCAAACTTGCTGGGTCTCAATCTCACAATCTTAGTTTATACCTCATGCAAAGCTGTGGTTTGTTTAACCTTGTTTTGTTCAAGCTGGGTTTTATGCCAGCGTCGGGATCCTAAATCAGCAGCAGGATTCAAACCAAAAATCAAGGTTACCATAGAAAGGCATACTATGTTGTATGAATTCATGGCTGAGTCCTCTTTGGTCACAAATCCCAGTGTTTTTGAGTTTTCATCGTGCCAGAAATTAATGGTGGTAACTTCTTGATGTTTTGAGCTTGGGTAACATGAATCCTGCAGGATGAGATTTAGATTTACAGCTAGTTCTTGACTTACGACCGCAATTGAGCCCAACATATGTTAAGTGAGTTTTGCCCCATTTTACGACTTTCTTTGCCACAGTTGTTAAGTGAATCATTGCGATTGTTATGTTAGTAACATGGCTGTTAAGTGAATCTGGCTTCCCCATTGACTTTGCTTGTCAGAAGATCACAAAATGGGATCATGTGACCCTGGGACACGGCAACCGTCATAAATATGAGTCAATTGCCAAGCATCTGAATTTTGATCACATGGCCATGGGGATGCTGCAAGAGTCGTAAATGTGAACATTGGTCATAAGTCACTTTTTTCAGGGCTGTTGTAATTTTAGAACGATCCCTAAATGAACTGTTGTAAGTCGAAGACTACCTGTAGATAGATAGATAGAATTTTTTATTGGCCAAGTGTGATTGGGTACACAAGGAATTTGTCTTGGTGCATATGCGCTCAGTGTGCCTAAAAGAAAAGATACGTTCATCAAGGTACAACACTTACAACATTTAATGATAGTCATAGCATACAAATAAGCAATCAGGAAACAATATCAATATAAATCGTAAGGATACCAGCAACAAAGTTACAGTCATACAATCATAAGTGGAAGGAGATGGGTGATGGGAACGATGAGAAGATTAATAGTGAGGATTTAGTAAATAGTTTGACAGTGTTGAGGGAATTATTTGTTTAGCAGAGTGATGGCGTTCGGAAAAAAACTGTCCTTGTGTCTAGTTGTTCTGGTGTGCAGTGCTCTATAGTGTCGTTTTGAGGGTAGGAGTTGAAACAGTTTATGTCCAGGATGTGAGGGGTCTGTAGATATTTTCACAGCCCTCTTTTTGACTCGTGCAGTATACAGGTCCTCAACAGAAGGCAGGTTGGTAGCCATTGTTTTTTCTGCAGTTCTAATTATCCTCTGAAGTCTGTGTCTGTCTTGTTGGGTTGCAGAACCAAACCAGACAGTTATAGAGATGCAGATGACAGACTCAATCATTCCTCTGTAGAACTGGATCAGCAGCTCCTTGGGCAGTTTGAGCTTCCTGAGTGGGAGCAGAAAGAACATTCTGTATTGTCCTTTTTTGATGACGTTTTTGATGTTAGCCGTCCATTTTAGATCTGCACTGTATGAGTGTTTTAAAAATCAAATCAACAACCTCCAAACCTGGATATCCCTCCTGAAAATTGTTAAGCGACGTCCGTCCCAGTTTACAAAAAGTAAGGTAATCTCTTGTCTTCTTTAAACATACTTGTTTTTCATATTATTTACCTCAGAGGTAGGCTATCAGTTGCTCTTCAGATGTTCTTGAGCTTCATTGATATCAGAGCCACACATTCTCCACCTCTATTTTCATAACATTTTTCATTAATTTCCATAGCTAAAAGAGTGTCAGTTGGTGAATTGTTAGAGAAAGGGAGCTTCGGATAAAAAACATCGAAAAGTCTTTTAACGTTGTGTTTTCCCCTGGGTGTGTAGTTTAACTACCAAATTGGCTCCTGTTGTCTTGTCCTGGATGTGCAATTCCATAACTTTTATAATCTGTTACATATTAAATGGAACTTAATTAAATTAAAATGTGATTAATATCCTTTTTTTTTCTTTGATGCCAGCCTGGCCTCTAGTTTTAAAAGCTAGGCTAGATTTTATCCTGACTCTATAAAGAACTTGACAGATTAGGAGCTGATTACATTTATCTGACTCGGTATAAAAAGTTTGTTTTGCATTCTGCTTGCTTGATCTGCAATGGAAAAACGATCCAAGTGTTCCATATAAAGGTGCATGTGAACAAGGAAAATGCATAATGCTAGATAGGTGGTTTGGTTTAATTATGTTTTATTGCACATAATTTCCATTGAGGACCTGTATACTGCACGAGTCAAAAAGAGGGCTGTGAAAATATTTACAGACCCCTCACATCCTGGACATAAACTGTTTCAACTCCTACCCTCAAAACGACACTATAGAGCACTGCACACCAGAACAACTAGACACAAGGACAGTTTTTTCCCCGAACGCCATCACTCTGCTAAACAAATACTTCCCTCAACACTGTCAAACTATTTACTAAATCTGCACTACTATTAATTTTCTCATCGTTCCTATCACCCATCTTCTCCCACTTATGATTGTAGGACTGGAACTTTGTTGCTTGTATCCTTACGATTTATATTGATATTATTTCCTGATTGCTTATTTGTACCCTATGACTATCATTAAGTGTTGTACCTTATGATTCTTGATGATCTTTTCTTTTATGTACACTGAGGCACTGAATTTCATCAATTCAGCTGTTCGTTTGATTTGGGCTGGAATGCGTGTGCCAAATTTCTAAGGGTTTATAAACTATGATTTGAAGCATCGTTATACAACTTAATGTCAATGTCAATTTAAGGAGTGCAACAAATTTTGTGCATCCATCCATCCATCCATCCATCCATCCATCATCTATCTATCTATCTATCTATCTATCTATCTATCTATCTATCTATCTATCTATCTATCTATCTATCTATCTAAAAGTAAAAGTAAAGGTTCCCCTCACACAGGGCTTATTATCAGGGGATGTCTTATTTTGGGGAAACAGGGTGTGTGTGTGTGTGTGTGTGTATATAATATATATATAAATTTTGAATTAGATTTAAATATGGAACTGAGTAGCAAACACACAATCGGTCATCCGCCTGTTTTTTTTGCTGGAAAGGAAATTCTCTTCCTTAAAAATTGCATTTCCAGATGGCCTTAAAGCTTTTAAGTTTCCTCCCAAAGAGACAAGCTTTTTGCCAGCTGTTTGGGGAGAATCTCCTCTGTCTTTCTCCATCCCCTTTGATGTCCACCAAGTATATTTAGTTTAATCTTTATTATGGCCGTACAACCAGAAACCATAACACGGGTAGTCTTCGTCTTATGACCACCATTGAGCCCCAAATTTCCGTCCTTGGAAAAGATTTTGCAGCTAGTAAAGGGCTATCTTTATATCTGTTGCAGAAAGAGCTACTGCACCTCTCTTGGAATTGAGTGAAAATATGGACGGTTGGAGGGTGAATTGGGCAATGAAAGGCAGAAACTCAGCACTCCACTAGGGTGACTAAATGAGTGGGAAAACAACACTTGTCCATTGATGAGAATTTCCCCAAAATTCTTCCCTCCTTTACAGACACTCCAAAAGCAATTTCTTTTTCATTAGTTTCAAAAAAAAAAAAAAAAGCCTTGGTAGAAGAAAGAAAAATGCAGGACTTTTTTTTTTTTTGGCAGTGGTTTAAAACAGTGGTTCTCAACCTTTATAGTGCTGCGATCCCTTTAATACAATACCCCACGATGTGGCAACCCCAACCTCAGCAGCCACAGAAGGGGGGAGGAAAAAGCGGCAAACTGTTTTTTTGAATTTATCGCGCCTGAAGCTGTATTGGCTAGCGATCTGAACTGCTTGCGATTGCCTTGAGGACGGAGGCATTAAAGTGGAGACTCCTCCCCTATTAAGTTTATCGCGCTTGAAGCCAGATTAGGCTAGCGATTGGGAGTGATTGCAGCTGGCTTGAGAGGGAGACATCAGAGCAAAGATTTCTCTCTTTTTTAATTCATCGCGCCTGAAGCCGAATTCGGCTAGCGATTTGAAGAGCCTGCAGCTGTCTTGTGGAGTTAAGCATTGGAGCGTGATTCTTCGACTCGCAAGTATACTTCCCATATTTCCGATGGTCTTAGGCGACCCCTGGCAAATCGTCGTTCGACCCCCAAAGGGGTCGCGACCCACAGATTGAGAACCGCTGGTTTAAAACAAGTTGCCCTTTAGAGCAGCAAGGGAACCAGCCAATTCTGGTTTGTTGAACAAAGCAATGCATGATGCACAACCTCATATATGTTGGCTGTTGGAAGCTGGATGAAGACTTAGATTGCCGCCGGTTATGCTTGTCTGAATTAAGTTGGATTAACTCTCACCCTCTGCAACACACAAACTCACTCACTCACTCACACACACACACACACACACACACACACACACACCGCTACCTTCTTAGCAATGAGAAGAGTTAACTGGCTTGCCTTCAAAAGTTGTGGGTGCTCCATCACTGAAGACTTTTAAGAAGAAACTGGACAGCCATTTATTTGAAATGGTATGGTTTCCTTCTTGAGCAGGGTATTGGACCAGAAGACCTTCAAGGTCCCTTCCAACTCTATTATTCTGTTATTTAAGGATGTCTAAGTCTTTGTCAATTCTTGTTTTAGTCATTTTTGGCTCCACTTACTGCACCTTAAAGAAATAAATGGCTGCCTTTCTTAACTGTCAAGGGAATTGTTTCTCTCTCCTTGCTGTTGGTGAGTGGGTTTTTTTCCTGCTGAATTTGTCTCCAATATCTTTATCGCCTCCATCGCAAGCAGTTCTTGGCCTGAGTAAGCTTAACAGCTCTCCTAAGAGGGAGGCGAGGAGGGAGACATAAAACCGGTCTTTTGCTACCAAACAGGAAGTAGCGTGAATAGCAGGAACTCTTGATAATGCATGGTTTGTATAAAGAAAAAGGCAGAAGTGGGGGGGTGGCATAGCAGGGAAAAGGGATTTGTCTTTTTGAAACATACCAGAGCCGGTTATTAAAGTGAAGGTAATTAATACTTGGGAATGAAGAATGTTCCCCCTTCAATTAATAATAAACCCTTTTTCCAATGTGCTGACCCAAGCAGCATTTACTAAATTTTTCTTTCTGCCTAACAAGTTGTGAAACTTTAGGGGTGGGCTTCAAAATGTTTAGCAAAGGGTTCTCTGCCTGGCTGCTGGGTGGGCATGGCCATGGTGGGCGTGGCCTAGTCAGCCTCCTGCACCATGGTAGGGGGGCATTTTTGCCCTCCCCAAGCTCTGGAGGTTTTTCTCGAGCCTCTAGGAGGTGAAAACAGCCTCCCCAGGCCCAGCAGGCCCTCTGGAGGAAGTTTGAAAAACAGGCCTACCGGAAGTTCGGGAAGGCCGGAAATGGACCTGTTTCCGGCCTTCTTGAACTTCTGGTAGGCCCATTTTTCACCTTCCCCAAGCCTCCGTGTTTGCCCTGCACTTACCGGCACTTAAAACGGGCTGTGTAGGGACTCCTGGGAGGGGCAGGGTGAGCGGGACCAGCCAGGAGTGGGATTTGGGGGTTCTCTGAACTGCACAGAATCTTAGCTAGAGGTTCTCCCAAACCCCTGTGAACCCCCCGCAGCCCCATCCCTGTGAAAATCCCCATATCCGCATTCAGATACCAAAGGGCTGCTCTCCAGGGTAAGGCATGGTTCTTACCTGCACCACCTTTGTTCCTGCTCCTGTTCGAGCATGCATATAAATCTTAAAGTGTAAGGAATGAGCTGTGCAACGGATGGAAGATTGTTACAGAACCAACCTAGAACTAAGGAGAAATTTTCCGACCGCGGGAACAATAAATCAATGGAACGGCTTGCCTCCAGAAGTTGTGGGAGCTCCATCACTGGAGGTTTTCAAGAAGAGATTGCACAATCATTTGCGTGGAATTATATCAGGTCTCCTGCTTGAGCTTGAAGTTGGACTAGAAGACATCTAAGGTCCCTTCCAGGCTCCAGAACATTCTACGTTCTAAGTCAAATTTCCTTACCTGATGCTTCCCAGATGCTTTGAAGCTGCAGCCTCCAGAATCTGAGTATGACTTTAACAGCTAAACAATTTTGGACATGGCAGACCCAACAGATCAGGTGAAGTTCTAGGTTGGGGAAGATGGCTTTAGAGGAGTTGTCTTCAAGCTGCTGCTCTCCAGATGTGCTGCATTGTCCTTTTTCACTTCTACTTCCACATAAATATCAGTTGCTTACAGTTCAGTGAATGCAGGTAGTCCTTCACTTACAACCGCAGATGGGGTCAGGATTTCCGTTGCTAAGCAAGATAGTTGTTAAATGAGTTGCACCCAATTTGACATATATATTTTTTGGGCCATGGTTGTTCATGATCCTTCTAATTGTTAAGTGAATCACACGGCCCTAAAGCCAACAGGGGTGTTCAAGAGAGCCCATCCATATGGTGGCCATCTAGAACAGTGGAAGGCAACCTCCACATTGTGCCTCGACATCTCTTGGCTTTGATGCCAGGTTCAAAAAAAGAGGCCCTCCAATAGAGCAGAACTCTTGGTGTCTATGGAGAGTCATCCAGGTCACGGTTGTCCCAAAGGTGCTTTTTCAAGAGGCAACTGGACTTTCTGGTTTTTCTTTGAAGACGTTTTGCTTCTCATCCAAGAAGCTTCTTCAGCTCTGAAGAAGGAGGTTCTTGGATGAGAAGGAAAACGTTTTCAAAGAAAAACCAGAAAATCTAGTTGCCTCTTGAAAAAATGAATTCTTGATGATTACATGGGCACATCCATGCGTTTTCTTGGCAGTGGTATAGAAATGGATCCCATTCCCCTTCTTTTGGGACACTTTTCCCAAGTTCTCCATCTAGTCTGCATCCCTGGGATTTCTCAGTGATCTTTCCAAGAATTCACTGGATCTGATCTGCTTAGCCTTTTCACGACCAGCCGAGGTCAGCTAGATGCTGCTACCTACGATATTAGTAAAATCAACCCATCCTTGCAGCAACAACAAAGTGTGCTGTTGTTGATGTTAACACTCTCTTTAACAATCATTATATGTTGCTGTAGCACTTAATGACGGCCTGGAGCAGGGATGGCGAACCTTTTAGAGGCCGAGTGCCCAAACTGCAACTCAAGGCCCACTTATTTATCGCAAAGTGCCAACACGGCAATTTAACCTGAATAATGAGGTTTTACTACCTAAAATAATGATAAAGAAGGCAGAGTTCAGCTAAATGTTCTAAGAAAAAAGTGATAAATGCACTTTTATTCCCTTCATTTTTTCCCCTGCTTTTGAAATACTACGTTTAGCAACAATAAAAAAAGAAAACTTTTGTAATATCATTTCTCTTTCCCTCCCTCCCTCTCTCTTCCCCTCTCTCTCCCTCTCTCTCTCCCTCCCTCTCTTCCCCTTCCTCTCCTTCTCTTCCACTCCCTCTTTCTCTCTTTCCCTCTCTCTCTCTCTTCCCCTCCCTCTCTTCCCCTCCCTCTCTCTCTCTTTCCCCCCCTCTCTCTTTCTCTCCCTCTCTTCCCCTCCGTCTCCCTCTCCCTCTCTTCCCCTCCCTCTCTCTCTCTCTTTCCCTTCCTCCCTGTCTCCTCTCCCCGCTCCCTCTCCCCCTCTCCCATGGGAGAAATGTGATGGAACTGAGCTGGGGGGTTCCCATAGAGTGCCACCTCTAGCACGTGTGCCATAGGTTCACCACCACTGGCCTAGAGATCGAAATTCCTGCCTCCAGCATCTTTTAATTTTCTTTGACGCTATTATACCTCCTTGGAGGGGGAAAAAAAGGTTCTGTTTATGGGTTGCGATGGGCTCGTTGCAGATGGTAAAGTTGGCCAGTTATGATTTCCTGCAGCAACCCCTGATGCACCAATTACTACACGTGAGCCACTGAGCTTCAACAAAGCTCAACTAGACTTGCATCCCACAAGCAGGCCAGCGTGGCCTGATCAGTATTCTGGGTTGGTAGCTCACAGAAGTGGGCGAGTAGTTTAAGCCTGTTACTTATTCAAGTTTTCAAACAATGCTCAGAGCAGTAGTAAAGTTAAACAGGGCCCTTTATTCCATGGTTAGAAATCCCGTACAGAGCTGACATTGTTTGGGCCTCCTTTTGATTTAACAATCGTTTGTAGTAGGTATGAGCGTCTGCAAGCGAAGTCCGTATTTTAAGTTGTTCTTTTGTCGTTTTCGTGCAGAAGGACTTTTTTCTGCCTATACAAAGGCCTGCTGTGTGTGCTGGTAGCCTTTGCTCTCTGGTCTTCTGATTCATGTTTTACATCAATGCCCTTCTACTGATTTTCTGAGGGGGAGGAAGGCTGGGGCTGTGGAGGTTTTGTGCCCTGGACTATGGCCTTGCAAATAAACTCTCTCGGTTGCAGTTGTGTACGGTACTTTTTTTTTTATTAGTGAGCTTGTTTGCACATTAAAGGCATGTCCGACTTGTCTCTGATTCACTTCTGGGACTTTCTGCCAGTTAAAAATTGGATTGGTGGTGATAGGCAACCTATGGCATGTCACATGTGGTGGAGCATGCCTTCTCGCAGTCAGTGTGCCAGTAGTGAAGGACTCTGGGAGTTCAGGATCTGCAGTGCCACAGGCTGCAATATGACATGAAAGTAAGGAAGCCAATTGTCAAGTTGGAAAGAATAGAATAGAATAGAATAGAATAGAATAGAATAGAATAGAATAGAATTTTTTATTGGCCAAATGTGATTGGACACACAAGGAATTTGTCTTGGTGCATATGCTCTCAGTGAGAAAGATAAAAGAAAAGATAGGTTCATCAAGAATCATCAAGGTACAACACTTAATGATAGTCATAGGGTACAAATAAGGAATCAGGAAACAATCAATATCAGTGTAAATCGTAAGGAAACAAGCTACAAAGTTACAGTCATACAGTCATAAGTGGAAGGAGATGGGTGAGGGGACGATGAGCAGATTAATAGTAGAGCAGATTTAGTAAATAGTTTGACAGTGTTGAGAGAAGTATTTGTTTAGCAGAGTGATGGCATTCGGGAAGAAACTGTTCTTGTGTCTAGTTGTTCTGGTGTGCAGTTCTCTATAGTGTCGTTTTAAGGGTAGGAGTTGAAATAGTTTATGTCCAGGATGTGAGTGGTCTGTAAATATTTTCACAGCCCTCTTTTTGACTTGTGCAGTATACAGGTCCTCAATGGAAGGCAGGTTGGTAGTAATTGTTTTTTCTGCCGTTCTAATCATCCTCTGAAGTCTGTGTTTGTCTTGCTGGGTTGCAGAAAAAAGTGGCATTGATTTAACTCATGCGGTCATGCCAGTCTCTTTAGTTCTCTGATGATGAGAGTATCTTTCTGGTTGATTATGAATTGTAGCCCAAAACATCTGTTTTGGCTAGTTGGATTCACTTATCATGTAAATAATATCAGTTTATTTGGTTTAGTTTATTGTTATGGAACATCCGGTCCATTCTGGCACCCTGAAGATGTCCTCCTGGTTAATTGTAGTCCAACGGATTAGTCTGGACAGATCGGGTTAAAACTCGTCATGTAAATAATATCAGCTTGCTTGGTTTAGGGGACTGGTTTTTTAAATAATAATTTTATTAAATTTTAAAGTAGGAATATAAAAACTAATGAGAGCCAATAAGAAAGAGAATTGATGAGAAGACTAAAAAGGCAGAAATGCTGCAAAATAAGAAAATATAGGAAGAAACAGAACAGAAAGAAAGAATGATTTCTGACTTCTTTTACACCAGTTGTAAATGAAACTTACATTCAGGTCGTGCAGGGAAGTCCAAGTATCTTGAAATTGCTAAAGGTTGAAAAATAATGCTCTAGTAAGGGAAAATAGTTTTTTAAAGCCTTAATTAGATCAAATAGGAGATTGGTGTGTGTGAGTGTGTGTGTGTGTGTGTGTGTGTATGTATGTACATACTATATGTATGTATGTGTGTTTGTGTGTACACACACCCATACCCACATTTGGCTAGAAATAGCTGATCCATATACTTTGTGGATTTCATTTTCCTCTTTGAACCTGGAAAGCAAGGGCTCTATACCAGCGGTGAAATCTGAACCGGTTTACTACCGGTTTGCTGGCTGCGCATGCGCGGTGTGCACCACGCACCAAATGCAAGGTGCGTGCGTGCGCGCAGTGCACGCCAAAAGGAGGCATGGGGTAACTAGAACAGCGCAGGGTTGTGTGTGATCAGCTGTAGCGTGCAATCTTTTTTTTTGCCTTTTAAAAGCTTTTTTTTTTTTTACAACCTATTCGGCTGAGTATTTTGTAAAAAAAATGCTTTTAAAAGTAAAAAAGAGGCTCTGACGATCATGCGGCTCAGCTGTGATCGTCAGATCCTTTTTTTTATCTTTTAGAAGCATTTTTTAAAAGAAGCGGCAAGTGGAGAAGTTGGGCATTGGGTGGGCATGGGTGGGTGGGGAAGGGATTTTTGCTACCGGTTCTCCAAACCACCTGCCAACATCACTACCAGATCAGCTGATCCAGTCCGAACTGGGAGAATTTTACTCCTGCTCTATACCCATTTAATTTTTGCCTTTCTATCTTGCATGCCCTGCACAGCATATAGGTTAAGAAATATGAACCTGAAGTCACAATGGCTTTGAAGCTAGCCATACTGTGAACATATATATTTTCCATCAATCTCTGTCTCTCATGGAAAATTAGGGATGATACAGCCGCACATGAAATGATGGCCCTTCTACTATTTAAGTGATAAATACCAGTCAAGTATTGGCCAAATTCATGAAGGATATCTGATACATTGGAAGAACACTCAATCTTTCCTGCTGTATGTGAAAAAACCCCTTCCTTTTTCCTAACATTTGCAAGATTGCAACAGGTCCCAGTTTGGGATCCATTTGGTTCTCTGGATCTTGTTACGTGCCCACGATCCTGATTGTTAGCAGGGCTGACTTGGTTCAGCCAACCAATTTACCTTTGGTCATATCCTAAAACCGCATCTGCTTGAAAAGTGGCTGCTGTCGGACGAGGTTGAAGTAACCACAGTGGTGGCCAACCACTGTGATAGCATCTGCTTGCCTTCCAAAGAAGCTTTGCAGTTGTCCAAGTTTGCTTTTTTTCCTTCCATGTCCAGATGTGTTTTCTTTGGAAAGCCTGGAACCCTTAATTTTGTTTATCTTGAGCTTTGTTTGGGCCTCCTTGGCCAACACTGTGATTTGGGTTCAATCCCTTTGCAGAGCGTGTCCATTCAATCCTTTTTTCCTGCGCAGGATAAATATTGTTCAGTGCCCTTCTATGCCTCATATCTCTGGTGACTTCTAAAGCTTTCTGCTAGCTTCCCATGACCAGCTTGAAGCATCACTGAAGACAAGGAGCGTCCTTCAGTCCATATATTCAAAAAGTTGTTTTCTTTGGTTAAAAGCAACATTTGGTCAAGAGACCACACTAAACCACGGCTTTCTGGATAAATCAAAGCTGGCTGAATTCACATGAGTCTGTTAAATCATGAAGATGAGTGACATTTTTCAAGCCGTTCTTTTATGATGCAGAGATGTGGGAACCCAACCAGTTCTCTCGTGATCTTAGAATAACAGAGTTGGAAGGGACCTTGGAGATCTCCTAGTCCAACCTGCTTAGGCAAGAAACCCTATACCACTTCAGACAAATGGTTATCCAATATCTTAAAAATGTCCAGTGTTGGAGCATTCACAACTTCTGGAGGAAAGTTGTTCCACTGATTATTGATCATATTAGGAGATTAATTGTTCTCCTTGATCAGTTTCCATCCATTGCTTCTTGTCTTGCCCTCCGGTGCTTTGGAGAATAGCTTGACTCCCTCTTCTTTGTGGCAGCCCCTGAGATATTGGAAGATTGCTATCATGTCTCCCCTAATCCTTCTTTTCATTAAACTAGACATGCCCAGTTCCTGCAACTGTTCTTCATATGTTTTAGCCTCCAGTCCCCTAATCCTCTTTATTGCTCTTCTCTACACTCTTTCTGGAGTCTCAATATCTTTTTTACATCGTGGTGACCAAAACTGGATGCAGTATTCCAAGTGTGGCCTTCCCAAGGCATTATAAAGTGATACTAACACTTCACGTGATCTTGAATCTATCCCTCTGTTGATGCAGCCTAGAACTGTGTTGGCTTTTTTGGCAGCTGCTGCACACTGCTGGCTCATATTTAAATAGTTGTCCAATAGGATCTTGGTCAATCAGCTTTCCCTCGTTTGTGGTTTTAGTGTCTTTCATCTCAAGATTCTTTCACGATGATGTGTCGCTGTAGCAGATCATGTTTCTGTCTTAAAAAGGCATAATTTGAGGGATCCTTGATGCTCTTTGACAAGACTTAGCACTGATGATGTTACCTAGCTTGGGTAATGAATCATCTGCAAGAAAACAGCCAAATCCAGAGAGCACCAAGGACCCCTCATTTCAACCCTGAGCTAAAATATTCTTTATTGATAAAGAAATAATTTCCTGCACCTTTGAGCTAACATTTCAAAGCCTCAGACATTGGCTTATTTTGCTATGCCAAATATGTTAGTGCAGCGGCAAACTGGTTAATATTAAACCCTGTGTCCCAAAGATGCATTTTCAAGAGGAGCTGGACTTTCTTGGTTTTTCTTTGAAGATGTTTTGCTTCTCATTCAAGAAGCTTCTTCTTGGATGAGAAGCAGGGGTGAAATCCAGCAGGCTCTGACAGGTTCTGGAGAACTGGTAGCGGAAATTTTGAGCAGTTCAGGGAACCAGCAAATACCACCTCTGGCTGGCCCAAGAGTGGGGAGGAAATGGGGATTTTGCAGCATCCTTCCCCTGGAGTGGGGAGGAAATGGGGATTTTGCAGTATCCTTCCCCTGGAGTGGGGTGGGAATGGGGATTTTGCAGTATCCTTCCCCTGCCATGCCCACCAAGCCATGCCCACCAAGCCACACCACACCCACCAAGCCAGGCCCACAGAACCGGCAGTAAAAAAATTTGGATTTCACCACTGATGAGAAGCGAAACTGTCTTCAAAGAAAAAGCCAAGAAAGTCCAGTTGCCTCTTGAAAAAGGACCTTGGGGACAACGGTGACTTGGATGACTGAGAATCTCCATCGATATTAAAGCCAGTGTTTTTGATGTTCTAGTTTTGACCTAGCCTGTTCACTCATCTGGTCAGCGTTGGGGAGGGCAGGTACCTCTCCTCTTTTATGAGTTGTAAAGGGATATGGAAAGATGAGCTCTTTTAAAAGGAAGCGAGAGCCAAGCTGCCTTTTCTCTCTGGTTATGCTCCATTCAGCCCATCTGCCATCTGTTCGAGTAATGAGGTGTTTCCTCTGCCTGACCCACTTGGCAAACGACACACGGAAAAGTCTACCAGGCTCTCGGCTGGCTTTCCACCTCAAACGGGGAGGGAGGCACTTCAGACATATTCGGAACGGAAAACTTGGAAGTGGGCTGTCGAAGGCTGCTCTTTGGGTTTTTCTTTATGCACTCTTTAATTTTTTTTATTTTTTAAAGACGACTTTGCAAATGTGGGGGATTGTGCACTGGCTCTGCTTATGGGTTTTTTTTTTAGGACTGATGAGAAGATCCAGGGGTCTTCGTTCATTTTGTAGCTGCCCTGTGTTTTCTTCCACTTTGCCGCTCTATATTTGACTCTGCCTGGGTTTGCGTTTGTATCTTATCTTTTCTCTGAAGGCTCCAAATAGTTCCAGGGTAAGTGAGTGCTCATTTATCTCCACTACAGCCAGAGAGGCAGGCTGGGCTGGGAGAGAAAACGATAACCCCCAAATCACCCCATGAGGTAGAAGGAAGGGTTGAATTTGGGCCTAGCCTATCCAAGTCTGTCACCTTAACTTCTAGATTTAACTTTCTTCAGAAAATTCTGAGTTTTTTAGTAACAGTCATTCATTCATTCAACCCATCTGCCATCTTTATTATCTCTCACCTTTATTATTTTCAAAAATAACTCCTACTCTACTCTATTTTTCTCTACTCTAATTTACTCCACTCCACTCCACTCCACTCCACTCTCCACTTTACTCTTCTCCACTCCACTCTACTCTCCACTCTACTCTCCACTCCACTCTACTCTCCACTCTACTCTTCTCCACTCTACTCTATTCTACTCTCCACTCTACTCTACTCTCCACTCTACTCTCCACTCCACTCTCCACTCTACTCTCCACTCCACTCCACTCTACTCTCCACTCTACTCTACTCTACTCTACTCTCCACTCCACTCTACTCTCCACTCTACTCTCCACTCTACTCTACTCTACTCTACTCTCCACTCTACTCCAGCCCAGCCCAGCCCAACGAGGTGAGCTGGACTGAGAGAGAGTGTCTGGCTCAAGGTCACCAAGCCAGCTTTCATGGCTAAAGCGGGACTTGAACTCATGTCTTCATTCTTCCTAGCCTGGTGCCTTAACCATTAGACCAAAACTGGCTCTCTGAGACCTTTGCTTGGAAGTGCATAAACTAGGACTCCAAAACTTCTTTCTGAACAACTGATCTGCATGCCTTAAAAACCTCGAGTAGGGATAGCAACTTTTTAAAAATAATTATTTTAGTCTGGACTCCACAGAATGGACTATGATTTTCTGCGAAATTCCTTATATCCTCTGATGTTCTGAATGAGTGGGAGGTTATTAAAGTTCATTTGAGCATCTTAAGGATGTTTTGTAAAGTTTAAAGTGTTCCGATAAACATTCAACTAAGAGAAAACTGGGTTGTAGATTCTTCATTTTTCATAGGAGTTGTAAACAAACTGGCATTCCTTGTTATTGGTTTCCAAGGGGAACTTAGTTGGATAACATTGGAAGAATCCTCCAAAACTGTCCAGAAAAAAAAATCATAGAATCACATGAGGAATATCTGGAATCGAAGTTCTTTCTGCCTATGTATTGCTTTATGTCTTAACATGCCTTTCCCAGCCCAATGATTTAATTTAGCTAGTCCTTAATTTAATCATACCCTAGAGCAGGGGTTTCCAACCTTGGTCCCTTTAAGACTTGTGGACTTCAACTCCCAGAGTCCCTCAGCTAGCAAAGCTGGCTGAGGAACTCTGGGAGTTGAAGTCCACAAGTCTTAAAGGGACCAAGGTTGGAGACCTCTGCCCTGGAGCTGCTGACAAATCTCTCCCTTTACAGATTTGCTAATTTTCTTCAACAGCTAGTAGCTCTGCCACAGTGGTGAAAAGTAAAATTGGTTACTACCAGTTCTATGGGCATGGCTTGGTGGGAGGGGTTAATGTGACTGGGTGGGCGTGGCCAACTTTTTGTTTTTTTACTTTTAAAAGCATTTTTTCTACAACCTCTTCGGCTGAAGAGGTTGTAGAAAAAGCGCTTTGAAAAGCTTGTGATGATCCCAGCTGAGATCATCAGAGGCTTTTTTTTTTTTTACTTTTAAAAGCATTTTTTCGGCCGAAGAAAAAATGCTTTTAAAAAAAACACACTCTGATGATGACGCAGCTCAACTGGGCATGGGGCTGTGGGGAGAGGAAAGCAGGTATTTTTGCTACCGGTTCTCCGAATCACTCACCGCCATTGCCACCAAATTGGGAGATCCGGCCCAAACCAGGAGCATTTCACGCCTGCTCTGCCAACTTTCCCACGAGCAAGTTCCTGAAATCGATGATGCACTGAATCAACAAAAGCAAAATTGGAAATTCATTCTTCTCAAATCATATAGGAAGAATCCTTGGATGCAAGAAGTGGTGGGTTTTTATTTATTTATTATTTATTTTTTGGGTTTTTTTTGTTTGTTTCTTTTTTTTTTTTTTTGGTCAAGGAGATCTTCCCTTAGTGAAGTCAGGCCTGTGGATGATTTGTTGTTAGCTTGAGAAACTGGGTCAAAAGATCCTATCGTTCACCCTGCTGTCTCCTGGCTCTTTGGCTGAGCCCTTCATCCAGGCATGGAGAAAGGGAAGGAATTTGATCAGAGCTCTTCGTATCCATCATGCTTTGAACTGCCTGAAAGGAGACACCGAAAGGTTTTTTGTTTTTTTTTACCAGCCTTAATTTTCATCAGTTTGAAATGGGCAGGAAGAAAGTTTTCATCGGTTTGAAATTAGCAGGTGCACCCTTGCGTTGAGTAACTCAATAACAGTCTGCCAGGGAGGAATGGAGATTTCGAAGGGGGTAGTATTTTGTGTGGGGACATTATTCTAGAACAGTGAGGGCCATCGTGTGCAAGGAGGCGGGGGGGGGAGGCGGGGGGGGGAGTGTCGCGTGCGTGCGTGCCCACACCCATAATTCTATGCACCCTGCCTAGAGAGGCTCTGGAGGCTGGGGACAGCAAAAAAGTCACTTCCTGTCCAACCGGAAGTTGGCAAACGGGCAGTTTCTGGCTGTTTTCACCCTCCCCAGTCTCATAGAGAGGCTCTGGAGCCAGGTGTGAGAGAAAAACGGGCCTTCCCCACCACCCGCAGGCCCTCTGAAAGCAGGAAACAGCCTGTTTCCCTACTTCTAGTGGTCCCAGAAGGCCGGAGCTGAGCTCGTGTGCCCACTGATATGGCCACGCGTGCCACCTGTGGCACGCATGCCATAGGTTCGCCATCAAAGTTCTAGAAAGTTGGTTGCCTTTCCCAGGATGTTTCTCTGGCCTGATTCTCACATGCACACTTAGGTTGCCATGCAAGATTGAGTTCCAACCTTGACTGGTAATATTTATGTATTTAAGTCTATTGGTTTCCCGACTCCAGTGTATTCAGTACACGGAGCTGTAACTGAGTGTGGAATCTTCATATTCTGTTGAGCAGTGTTTTTTTTTTTAAAAAAACTCCCATTTGTTCAGTAATTTGCGTGTCTATCACTCCTGGTGTGTCTAATCACACTTGGCCAATAAAGAATATTGCTATTCCTACTTTTCACCTGCTCAATAACTGAGCACAATGTTACTTCTTCTAGTTGCTACCACCCTGAAAAGTTATCCAAAACATTAAAAACAAACCACAAAAGTAGCAATGCAGTAAAAAACAACAGCAATTAACATGGAAATGATAAATAAGAGTAATCTGAAACATTGTCAAATCCTTTATCCAAAGTCCTCTTTTTCTCTATTACACTGTTTTCTTTCTTCTTTTATGTCTTATGCTCTCCCTTTTCTTACAGAGAGGCGGGGTAATTCCTACCAGAGTTCCATCATCTCGCAGAACTTTGACATTTGAAATCAGTGATATTAAACTTTGGTTCCTATGTGATTTTTTTTAAAAAAAGTTTTTTATTTATTTTTACAAACTTATCAAATCAGTGCCTGGACAGTTTAGCACCTGAGTGTCATACATTCTAATACAAATAAAACGAGTAAAATTAGTCATACCCTGATTCCCCGAAAATAAGACATCCCCTAATAATAAGCCCAATTGGGCTTTTGAGCACATGTGCTAAAATAAGCCTCCCCCTGAAAATAAGCCCTCTCCAAAAATATTTAAATGCAGAGCTGAAAATCTGGTAAGAGGAGCCCCATCTTGCTCCATGCGCCCCAAAATAATAAAACCTCCCTGAAAATAAGGCCAAACGCTTATTTCGGGGTTCAAAAAATATAAGACAGGATCTTATTTTCGGGGAAACATGGTAGTTATTACATTCAATCAACATGTATTTTTAATAGTGATACACAATTATAATAAGTTGCACTCTGTCATTATTCAATTATTCCATGTTTTCTCTTATTACTTTGTTTTCTCCTCCATCATCCCTTCTGCACTTGGGAGCATCTGTTGCAATAGTCATTCTGGAACAACAGGTGGACATTGTTTGGATATGTGTATGAATGAACATATGTTGAATACTACTCTCTCTGTTCAGCTTAATCTACTCAAGTGGTTTGCAGATGACTGGGGGAAAAGAGCTTTATTTCTTCTGAGGGATAGATTGGTCTTCATGACTGAATCCCAAATGGCTAACTCCTACTTTTTATTGGTTCGGCCACTGCACAATTAGGGGAATGGGTCTTCTCTCTGTCTTCTGCAAGAAAACAGGAACATTGGCTATGAGCTCTTGTCTGTAGGTGAATCTCAGCTCAGCCACTTGTTCACATTTCCAGGCCCCTTATTTCTACGATGGAGCTTGGGAAATTCTGAAGACGTGACATAATTACTTACTGGGAGTTTCTCCTCCACGTCTCACTAAGACAAGTGAGATAAGCACAAACTTCTGTGGGACAATAACAAGAGGGCTTGCATTTATTCCATGTGTCATGCTAAATACAAATGTGGACATCTGATCCCTTTTCTACGGTCAATGTTTCCCTTGTATGTCAGGCTAAGCCATAATGTGTTTGTATGTTTTGGAGTTGATACGATGCATGATACCTTCTTAGGATAGGCCTGCACTAAGCCCAAATAATCCAACCATATCTTGACTTACTTTAATGTGTGAACCAAATATGAGTCGGTCAAGAAAGTTGAGCTGCAATCTTTAGAGGCAACTTATCAAAATACGCAACGTGCTCTGCTGAAGTTTCAAAAATAGGACTAGCACTGTTTATGCTTCTGAATGTCTTGTTTAAAGTAACTTCCCAAATTTAACCCAAAGCTGCTTTTTCCAAAAGGCAAGTAGACTTTATTGTTGTTTTTTCCTTGAAAATGTTTCGCTTCTCATCCAGGAAGCTTCCTCAGTTCTGAAGTGAACTGAAGAAAGTTCTTGAATGAGAAAATGTTTTCAAAGAAAAAAAACCCCAAGAAAGTCCATTTGCCTTTTGGAAAAAGCACTTTTGGGACAACCATGACCTGGATGATTGAGAATCTCAATAAGATAAAGGCTCCCCTCACACATATGTGCTGGTTGTTCCCGACTCTAGGGGGCAGTGCTCATCTCCGTTTCAAAGCCGAAGAGCCAGCGCTGTCCAAAGACTCCGTGGTCATGTGGCCAGCAAGACTCAATGCCAAAGCCACACGGAAAGCTGTTACCTTCCCACCAAAGGTGGTCCCTATTTTTCTACTGGCATTTTTTACGTGCTTTTGAACTGCTAGGTTGGCAGAAGCTGCGATAAGTAACAGGAGCTCACCCCGTTACACAGCACTAGGGATTCGAACCGCTGAACTGCCAACCTTTCGATTGACAAGCTCAGCGTCTTAGCCACTGAGTCACCACCTCCCTTGTGAGAATCTCAATAGATGTTTCCAAATTTAAGGGAGGAGGATCATCAGATATGTACAGATATCTATTCTTAGTTATATTTCTATTCCCTCCTTTGTAGCTTAACTTATAGACATTGGTTGTTCCTTCAGGTTATTAAACCTTGCTTTATAGATTAAATGACAACTGAATGGTTTTTGTCTCTTAGTACAGTAGCCCATAAACAGTGGTTTATGCAATATCTGGATCCATGAAACATGCTCAGTTGGATCAGTATGTGAACCCCATTGATGTTCGTTGCCACCTAGGCTGAATTATTTCTGAAGCAAATTAGGAAAGTTTCCAACTTTCTACCAAGGAATATTTTGACTCCCTTCCTCCGAAATGGACTGTTCCAACCTCAGAACGACTTGTTCTGAGTGTTCCAGAAGGAGCTGAACTAGAAAACATGCTGTTCCATATTTTCCAGCACCACCAGTTCAGAGCACCTAGAACATCCCATTTGGGAGAATCACAAAGTTCCCTGTAGGAATGATGTTTTTACCTCTGCACATTTTCGTAAATTTTAGATTTCTAAGGCCAACCAAGTCATACCCAGCCTCTGGGCAGGGTACAGTTACAAATCAATACAACGCCTGAAAAGCAAACACAATAAACATTGCAATAACGGTAAAGGTAAAGGTTCCCCTCGTACATATGTGCTAGTCGTTCCCAACTCTAGGGGGCATTGCTCATCTCTGTTTCTAAGCCGAAGAGCCAGCACTGTCGGAAGACATCTCCATGGTCATGTGGCTGGCATGACTCAATGCCAAAGACACACGGAATGCTGTTCCCTTCCCACCAAAGGTGGTCCCTATTTTTCTACTTGCATTTTTTACGTGCTTTCAAACTGCTAGGTTGGCAGAAGCTGGGACAAGTAACGGGAGTTCACTCCGTTAGGCGGCACTAGGGATTCGAACCGCTGAACTTCCGACCTTTCAATCAACAAACTCAGCGGCTTAGCCACTGAGCCACTTCCTCCCTTTAAACATTGCAATAGAAAAAAGC
This sequence comes from Ahaetulla prasina, assembly GCF_028640845.1. Classification (NCBI taxonomy): domain Eukaryota; kingdom Metazoa; phylum Chordata; class Lepidosauria; order Squamata; family Colubridae; genus Ahaetulla; species Ahaetulla prasina. The sequence goes on from NC_080551.1 coordinate 11,404,609, forward strand.
ATAACATCCCAACCGAGCAAAGGATTCGTGCAAAATGGACCTTCTTGCCAATAAATTTGAGAGCTTGAGGAAAATTCACATTTTTAAAAAATTGTCTAAAGGTTTACAGGGTCAGCGTAGTGTCGACCTCTGGGAGAAGCCATTCCTCAGGGCTGGCAGATTTCCTAGGTCTCAACAGATCACTTGCTTAAAGGATGGAATATGAGGAATGCCTGCTTTGCTGGATTTTATGGCCCAGGTAGAAATGATGGGAGAGAAGCAGACCCTATGCCATGGTAAACTTTATAGATTATCATCTATAAGGTGTTTATCACCTTAAATTTCACCCAAAAGCTCAGTGGCAGCCATGAAGCTTGGGTAACAGGTATTACAAGGGATGTGGTGGCTCAGTGACTAAGATGCTGAGCTTGTCAATCAAAAGGTCGGCAAGTCAATGGTTTGAATCCCTAGTGCCGCATAATGGTGTGAGCTCCAGTTACTTGTCCCAGCTTCTGCCAACCTAGCAGTTCGAAAGCACGTAAAAAATACAAGTAGAAAAATAGGGACCACTTTGGTGGGAAGGTAACAGCGTTCCGTGTGCCTTTGGTGTTTAGTTATGCCAGCCACATGACCACGGAGACGTCTTCAGACAGCGCTGGCTCTTCGGCTTTGAAATGGAGATGAGCACCACCCCCTAGAGTCGGGAACAAATAGCACATATGTGCAAGGTGGATCTTTACCTTTACCTTTTACCCAGGTGAGCACCTTGCATTGCTGTATTTAGGATTAGCTAGAGCAAACACATGTAAGGCAACTCAGTGCAAATGCCTGTACATTAGGTGACCACGGCATGAGTGACAATGATAAGGGAATTCTGGACAAGGGTACAGTTGGCTTACTAAATGAATCCTTGAGAAGACATGCTTGTCCATGCTATCTGCTCATCAAATCCAGGATTATGCCCAAATTGTATACCAGGTCTTACAGAATACAGAATAACTGAGTTGGAAAGGGCCTTGGAGGGCTTTTAGTCCAGGGGTCTCCAACCTTGGCAACTTTAAGACTCGTGGACTTCAACTTCCAGAATTCTGGGAGTTGAAGTCCACAAGTCTTAAAGTTGCCAAGCTTGGAGATCCCTGTTCTAGTCCATCCCCTTGCTCAAGCAGGAGACCTATACCATTCTAGACAAGTGGCTGTCCAGTCTCTTCTTAAAAGCCTCCAGGGATGGTGCACACCCACAGATTCTGGAGGCAAACCATTCCATTGAGTATTTTTCTCACTGTCTGAATGGAGAAGTGCTACCCATTTCACCATCAACCAATGATGGAGAATCATTGACATTAGAAAGAATCACATACCCGTTATCTACCCAGTCTTGTCAAAGTTGAGTTTAAGGCTGTATTTCCCCATCCCAGGCTAGGACAACCTCGAGGTACTGTCATGTGATCTCAACGGCATCATTTGGTTGGCCCAGGGGCAAAGGATTAATGATCATGTTTTCCATCTTCAGATCACATCACAAATGCCCCAAGGCAAAAGCTAGATAAAATGTTTGACCACCTGCATGTGTCACGCCCCGAGTAATAGTTTTTACCTGAGTCATTGAACTGTTGCATTAACTGTGTTAGGCTTAAAGAAAGTTAGGATGCTATTTGTCCAATCAAAATGCTCCCCTTTGCTTTTAGTCCCTCTTGTTGATGGATGTGACTCAGCTTTTACATCGGTTTTGTTGCGTGAGAGAGAATTCAAAATTCCCTCTGTTACGATTCACATCATTGCAGTGAAACTTCCAAACCAGGCCCAAAGGACAGATTAGCTCTTCTTAGATATGCCTCTTTATGCATAATTAAAAAATGTTTTTTGCCCCAGTGAAACAGAGTTAATTGATAGCCTGCTGTTCCATTTTTTGCCGAACTCTTTCCATAATTATCAAAATTAATGTCTTTTTTGTAGAACTGATTCAAGGTAACAGATTGGAGTGTTTACCTAAACTCAGAAAACAGTCCTTTTTACCATATTTTGAAGAGGTGATCTAAAGATTAAATCAGGGTTACCAAGGAAACCTCTCAAGTGCCGTTCAATCAGCAAGAGTTTTAACTCTTAACAAGTAATAAAAATACAAAGCAGAAAAAGCAATCAGGGGTGTGGCTGATGCATCTCTTGCTTCTTCCTTGTGGGATCGTCACATATATATATTTTAACAAAGGTAAAGGGTAAAGAAAGATTCCTCCGCACCTGCGTGCTAGTTGTTCCCGACTCTAGGGGGCGGTGCTCATCTCCATTTCAAAGCCGAAGAGCCAGCTCTGTCCAAAGACGTCTCCATGATCATGTGGTCAACATGACTCAATGCCAAAGGCACATGGAAAGCTGTTACCTTTCCACCAAAGGTGGTCCCTATTTTTTTACTTGCAATTTGTATGTGTTTCAAGCTGCTAGGTTGGCAGAAGTTGGGACAAGTAACGGGAGCTCACCCTGTTATGCAGCACTAGGGATTCGAACTGCTGAACTGTTGACCTTTCGATCAACCTTTCGCATCCCTTTAACAAAAGGGGATACCAATTGCATATAATTTGGTGGTGCTATGTTCAGTCCATTTATTTATTTACTGTATGGCATCTACAGAGGTTATGCAATCACTGACATACAAATGTAAAATTAAATAATGCATTAGCAAATATACATATACATACATACATACATACACATATAGCATATGGACATACAATATACTACTTTATAATACCTTGGTAAGATCATACTTACCAATATTGCACACAATTATGGTCACTATGATATAAAAAAGATGTTGAGACTCTGGAAAGAGTGCAGAGAAGAGCAACAAAGATGATTAGGGGACTGGAGGCTAAAACATATGAAGAACAGTTGTAGGAATTAGGGCGTGTCTAGTTTAGTGACTAAAGTGCCTTTGGCGTTGAGTCATGCCGGCCACATCACCACAGAGACATCTTCGGACAGCGCTGGCTCTTCGGCTTTGAAATGGAGATGAGCACCGCCCCCTAGAGTCGGGAACGACTAGCACATATGTGCGAGGGAATCTTTACCTTTACCTTTAGTTTAGTGAAAAGCAGTTTTCCAATATTTGAGGGACTGCCACAAAGAACGGGGGTGGGGGGTCAATTTATTTTCCAAAGCACCAGAGAGTAGGACAAGAAGCAATGGATGGAAAGTAATCAAGGAGAGAAGCAACCTAGGATTAAGGAGAAACTTCCCAACAGTGAGGACAATCAACCAATGGAACAGAAGCTGCCTTCAGAAGTTGTGAGTGCTTTTCACTGGAGCTTTTAAGAAGAGATTGGATAACCATTTGTCTGAAATGGTGTAGGATCTCTTGCTCAAGCAGAGGATTGGACTAGAAATCGCCATTTTTCTCACCATTCTTCATTTATAATAACACTAATAATAACAACAGAGTTGGAAGGTACCTTAGAGGTCTTTGGCGAATAGGTTGACCCCCTCTTCCTTATGGTAGCCCCTTAGATATTGGAATACCTCTATCCTGTAACTGACAGTCCTTCTTTCCAAATTGGTTTCCTAGATTTAAGCCTGGTGCGAGGTAGAGAGTCTAATATTTTATGTATCGGTCCATTGATGGAAATGGAGAAAAAGCAATTAAGACCAAATTTCACACTGTAGCCCCCCTCAAATATGCCGGCTTTTCCCCATAACCATTTGCTGAAGGATCAGCTGATGGTAATGAAGGTGAAGGGGAGGTGATTTTAATCTTGTTTTCCTCCCTCAGTAAGTATTATCAAGGCAGCTGTTCATTCTCCAGACGGATATTTCTCTCTTGATGTTTTCAGTGAAAAAAATAGCAACTTTGATCAGCCTTACAGAGAAGGAAGAGTTAAAGGCGCCATTCACCCAGGAATCACAATAAGTGCATTAAACTATGTTCTCCTTGACCATGCCTATCACAATTAGTGCTGTTTGAACACAACCATTAATCATGCTTTGAAAACCACCGTGACTCACATGACTTACAATACATGTACGGGAAACCACATAATGCTCGAACGTATTGTGTGAGTTTTATTCATTAGTATATGGGAAAGAGCCTGATTACAGTAATTACAGTTATTTTATGCCACTCCTGAATAGGTAAGAGTTGAATCCGTTGCAGCATTCAAGCGAAGACTTTAGTGTTCTCCTGAGGACTAGCATCTTGTCGCTTGTTTTGTGAACAGGAAGCAAATATTGTTATGGCATGGTGGCCTTTAATCATGAGTCTCTGCAACCACCGTAGTTCAGCTTTAAAGTTGGGTTAGAACAGGGGTTGGCAACCTTAAACACTCAAAGAGCCACAAAGATCCTAACCAGAACCCTCCCGTTCAGTTCTGGAGCTGACCATAGAGTCTCCTCCTAGCATGGAATTCTTTTTTCCTCTGCCGACCAGAAGTCCAGTTCCTCCACCATAGAGTCTCCTCCTAGCATGGCCTCCTCCTAGAGTTTTTCCTCTACCTGTCCTAACTGAAAGTCCTATAGAAAGAAAGATCTAATGATTAATTAATTAATTAATTAAAGAAAGATCTAATGATCACAACAAAATACCTTATGCCACCAGACTTGAAATCCTGGGTTTAGAAAATTTAGAACTCTGCCGCCTTCGACACGACCTGAGCTTAATTCATAGAATCATCTGTTACAACGTCCTTCCTGTTGAAGACTACTTCAGCTTCAGTCACAACAATACATGAGCACACAATAGATTTAAGCTTAATGTGAACCGCTCCAATCTTGATTGCAGAAAATATGACTTCAGAAACGGAGTTGTTAATGCCTGGAATGCACTACCAGACTCTGTGGTCTCTTCCCAAAATCCCCAAAGCTTTAACCAAAAACTATCTACTATTGACCTCACCCCTTTCCTAAGAGGTCTGTAAGGGGCGTGCATAAGAGCACCAACGTGCCTACCGTTCCTGTCCTAATGTTCCCTTTGATTGTATCCAATTTCGTATAGTTATTACATACTTATGCTTATATATATGCTTATATATCGTATAGTTATTTCATGCTTATGCTTATATATAATGTTGTGACAAATAAATAAATAAAAAATAAAAATAAAAAAAGATGCTGGGCCAAAACTAGAGAGAGCTACTTTCAAGTTCATATCTCCTGTGTATTTTCATTGTTTGTCTCACCATCCCATAGGCTGATCAATCTCATGAGATGGTTGCTGGGAAAGTAGAGATGATGCTGTATGTAAGCTGTTTGAGCTCCTGGAGGAAGTGCAGGATAAAAATTGAATGAACAGAACAGAACAGAACAGAACAAAAAAACAGAGTTGTAAGGGACCTTGGAAGTCTTTAGTCTAACCCCCCCCCACCAGTTCCTGCAACTGTCTGCTAGTCTAACCTCCCACCCAGACATACCCAGTTCTGCAACTGTTCTTCATATATTTCAGCCTCCAGTCCCCTCATCATCTTTGTTGCTTTTCTCTGCCCTCTTTCTAGAGTCTCCACATCTTTTTTACATCGTGGGGACCAAAACTGAATGCAGTATTCCAAGTGTGGCCTTACCAAGGCATTATAAAGTGGTATTAACACTTCACGTGACCTTGATTCTATGAATGATAGACCTTCCCCTCCACTTCTCTTATTTTTGCCAGATTTTTTTTTTTTAACTTGGTGGTGGATGATGCAGCTTGGAGAGTCTAAGAAAAAAACAAAAACCCCACGAAATTGGATTTGATAATACTTTGCCTGTCCTTGTCGTGGTTTTACATTCTACAGGCCTGCGATGGATTCTTTTTATTTCCCATTTATGTCCTCTTAATCATGATTTAGGGTTCTCCCTTTGCTGACTGAAACTATGATTAAAGCCTGTAGGAGGCTTTAACTCAATTGGACCTTGGAAATCGGGGCACAACAGAAACAGCAGCATGCTAGATTTGCAAACAAAGGCCTTCATTCTTCTCCATCAGAGTCCTGCAATTGAAATTCTGAATTTAATATTTGTTGCTAGGAGTTGAGGGCTCTTCGTTTTATTCTGTTATGCTGTAGTCTTGGGTTTATCTTGGTGACTGGTGAAATGCTTTACTTCCTCCTATACCCACTGTTGCATAAACCTACTTTGCATTTTTCATTTCTATTTTTGGACTTTGCCTGACTTTCTTCCTGGAGGAAATAAGGGTGGTGAAGCTCAGCTGTTAAGAAAGTGACCTCAGCCAGCTTCTTTTATGCTTACACTTTTTTTTTATTTGAGGAAATTGATTTTCCCTCTCTCCTTTTATTACACCTTATCTTTATGACACCTTATGTCAGTCGCGGTGGCGCAGTGGTGAGAATGCAGCACTGCAGGCTAATTGTGCTGACTGGCAGCTGCCAGCAGTTTGGCAGTTCGATTCTTCACCGGCACTTAGCCTTCCATCCTTCCGAGGTCAGTCAAGTGAGGACCCAGATTGTTGGTGGCAAATAGACTGACTCTGTAAACCTCATAGAGAGGGCTGTAAAAGCACCGTGAAGCGGTATATAAGTCTACTGCTTTGTTACTTATGGCTTATCTTACCAACTTTTCCAAGAGGAACCTGGATTTAAACCAAGGACTAAGTCCAGACATTCAAAGTATCTTACTGAATGTCCGTGGAGATTCTCAGTCGTCCAGGTCATAGTTATCTCAAAGGTGCTTTTTCAAAGGGCAACTGGACTGTTTTTTTCTTTGAGGAAGAAGAATAGAGTTGGAAAGGACCTTGGAGGCCATCTAGTCCAACCCTCTGCTCACGCAGGAGACCTGTATTAGGGATTCGAACCGCCAAACTGCCGACCTTTCTGATCGACAAGCTCAGCCATTGAGCCACCTAGCTAGGCTATCCTAATGTCCAGATGACGGCAAAGAAATACGATCCTTCCAACCTTCCCCATCTCATCAGAAGGAATCCTTCCAAACCCTCCACCATCCTACCAGAATGGATGAAGCTTCTTGGATGCGAAGCGAAACCTCTTCTTCCTCGAGGAAAAAGCAGTCCAGTTGCCTTTAGAAAAAGCACCTTTGAAACTGAGTGGACATATTAGGGAGGAAATAGAACACAGGTAACAGGATAGTTAAAAAGCATCACAGCAGATCCAAGACGAACGAGATGACCGTTTTCAATTTCTTTATAACAACTTGTGGGAATAATTACTGTAAGCACATCCTGAAATCAGCTTAATTCAGGCCTTTCCCCTTAACTGTCTTCCTTTGTTGGTCATCCTTCTGCGTATTCACAAATTAATGTGGCTTTCCTGCTGTAGACATTTTCCAACATAGGTGAAGCCAAATGGTCCATGTTGGTTACTTTGCTCCTTTGTGGCAAGAAGAGTCAACTATTAATGCTAATTTCTAACTATATCACTCGGTAGGAGGCTGCATGTCTGGTCTTTGGAATGTGATGGGCATATCGTCGTCATTGTGTAAAAAAGATGTGGAGACTCTAGAAAGAGTGCAGAGAAAAGCAACAAAAACAATTAGGGGACTGGAGGCTAAAACATATGAAGAACGGTTGCAGAAACTGGGTATGTCTATTTTAATGAAAAGAAGGACTAGGGGGAGACATGATAGCAGTCTTCCAATATCTCACGGTCTGCCACAAAGAAGGGATTCCCTCCCCAGGAAGGGGGAGGGAATGGGGATTTTGCAGTATCCTTCCCCTGGAGTGGGGTGGGAATGGAGATTTCACAGTATCCTTCCCCTGCCACACCCAACAAGCCACACCATGCCCACCAAGCCACGTCCACCGAACCGGTAGTAAAAAAATTTGGATTTCACCACTGGAACGTAGTGATTCTAAACTGATGACGTGCTTAACTCTGCCCCCACTCTCCCTGCTCTTCTCATACACTTTCCTCTCTACTATACTTCTGGGAGTCAGCCAGTCTTAGTGTGTTACTAATTCTTTCCCTTCTTCCTAGATCCAAGGTATGCTTTGGCACATTTTGTTTTTGTAAGAGTTTCACAAGAGATTGATCAAGATCATTTCCATAGTTTCCTACACCTAGGTGATCCATCATCTTTACCCTGGCAGGAGAATAATTAGTAACATGATCAATCCAGGATCTGGAGAGACTATAGATGTCTTATTAAAAGCAACCCCCTTCCTACTGTTTTTATTTTACAATTACCTGGGTTTGATTGAGTTCTTATTCTAGCCAAGGAATAATGATAATAATGCGTATCTGATTATTTATCTCTGCTCTCTTGCCTTCGGCATTGGCTCACTGATACGATTTTGTAGCTGACAACATGATAATGATATCGCGTGGGAAAATGTTCTCATCACCCCCATGGTTTGGCTCTTGATGAAGATGAGTTTCCAACATTTTTCCCCCCAGCTGTTGTTCGAAGAGCTGCCCCACCCTTGTTGAAGTGAAGTGTGATTTTTTTTCTTTTTCTACCAGGGCATTCTTGTAGTATAGAATTGTGGTCTAGATATATAAGGGATGTGGTGGCTCAGGGGCTAAGATGCTGAGCTTATCGATCGAAAGGTCGGCAGTTCAGTGGTTCGAATCCCTAGTGCTGCCGTGTAACGGGGTGAGCTCCCATTACTTGTCACAGCTTCTGTCAACCTAGCAGTTCGAAAGCAGGTAAAAAATGCAAGTAGAAAAAATAGGGACCACCTTTGGTGGGAAGGTAACAGCGTTCTGTGCACCTTTGGCATTGAGTCATGCCAGCCACATGACCACAAAGACGTCTTCAGACAGCACTGGCTCTTCGGCTTTGTAACAGAGATGAGCACCGTCTCCTAGAGTTGGGAATGACTAGCATGTATGTGCGAAGGGAACCTTTACCTTTACCTTTACCTTTACGGTATGTTCAGATTTTTTATTTTATTTTTTCTTAATTAAAAAAATAGTCTGTTTTTAGTCTGTGGGTGGATATAGGTTCACTATCCTTCACCAGCCTGGTACTCCTCAAAACCTACCAGGTACACTGAGGGAGCTCAACCAATTTCACTGTACATATGTTGTGCACTGACAATAAAGATTTGAAATTGAAATTATTGTTCAGAGGGGGGGACTAGTAAGAGATTGGGTTTGGAAGTGGTGATAATTTAAGTCTTATTATTTCCGTTAAGAGTTACTAGAACATCTCAACTTCTGAAATGTGTTTGAATATTAGTAGCTCGATTTGGTGGTTAGGCTGTTGGTTTGCACTCTGAGCTTGGCAATTTGGTTGCAATGACGATCAGAAATAGTATTCAGCTGATTCAGACCGGTTTGCCCGAACTGGTAACAGAAATCGTGTGTGGGCCCAGCCATCCGCCCTGGCTCTATGCCATCCTATTTAGGCACGTTTTTTGAGGTTGGGCGCATGTGCGGAAGACAGGCGTGTGTGCGAATCAGGTGAACATGCGCATGAAATGAGTGTGCACGGCGAACCAGTAGTAACATAATGTGAAACCCACCGCTGCTGACGACGTCTCCTCGAAAGGTGACAAAACATTTGCAACCAAATTGCCAAACTCGGAGCTCAAACCAACAGCCTATCTGAATTTTTGTGGATGCCCCTCTTCTCTGTCTTCCCCGTTCATGAGCCAACACATTGGCACTGCTGTAAAAAGCAACAATGCCAGCTTTACAAGGGAAAAGGATAAATGTGCATTTATTCTTGCTGGCTTTCATATGCAAATACGGAATCAGAAAATTAACTGGTTGCCAAATGATGACTTTTGCTGATGGCGGTGGAATTTGCTGCTTTTCTTCTTCTTCTTCTAGTCAGATGATTTTGCAAAACAGGTTTGACAGCTGCAACAGTTGGACAAATCATTTATATTTTTTTATAATAATGGCACACATGCTGCAATGCTGAATTTGACTCTGACTGTTAAGTTTTTCAACGTTTAGATGTTGCCAAATTTTGATTATGCGTGATTGAGGAAGATAGTAAGAGTGGATCATTTTGGAAAAGACTTTATGAGTGTTATTTCTATTCCCGGTAGTAGGGGTGACAAAATCTCATTCCTTAATTTTTTTTTCATGAACTCATCTTCTGAACTGTAGATTTTTGTAGCTAGCTACAATGTTCTATTTCAGGGGTCTCCAACCTTGGCAACTTTACAACTTGTGGACTTCAACTCCCAGAATTCCTCAGCCAGCAAAGCTTTGCAAAGCAAAGCTGGCTGAGGAATTCTGGGAGTTGAAGTCCACATGTCGTAAAGTTGCCAAGGTTGGAGACCCCTGTTCTATTTAAATAAAAGGTGGCTTCCATGATGCTTAAAGTTCTGATCCCTCCCACTCCAGAACATCATACAACATTTATTTTTTCCTTCTAATTCTTAGGCTAATATTCTGTTTGTTTGATGGAATCCTTGATTTTTCTTAAATTTAGTAGGGATATTTTTGACCCGTGGACAGGGTCAATATTTTAAGTCTTTTGCAAAGTTGAAGATGTAAGAGTCTCACAAAATGGTGTCCTTATGGTGGCTTGTCCAGGTGATCATTTTTATTGTTGGGCCTTAGCTGATTCTTGGCAGCTGACTCCCTGCGTTTTGCTTGGTGAGATTTCAGAAGTGACTGATTTATTTATTTATTTGATTTGATTTGATTTGATTTCTATAGCTGCCCTTCTCATCAAATGACTCTAGGTTGACCCACAATTTGAAATATTGCCATTGCTATCTACTAGGGCTGAGAGCAGGGGTGAAATGCTTCTGGTTCGGACCGGATCGCACAATCCGGTAACGATTGTAGTGGGTGGTTCGAAGAACCGGTAGCAATTACGGTGTGAGGCTCTGCCCACCTGCCCGGCTGTTGTTACTTCCTGGTTTTAACCAGGAAGTAATGTGTTTTGTAACCTCTGGGCATGCGCCAAATGGTTTTGCGCATGTGCAGAGGGTTTGTGCACGCATGTGATGTGCACGGAAGCACTTCCAAACCAGTAAGGAAGGTAAGTAGATTTCACCCCTGGCTGAGAGAGAGTGACTAACCCAAGGTCACCCCAACTGACTTTCTGCCTATGACAGAACTAGAACTCACTGTTTCCCACTTTCTATCCTGGTGCCTTAACCCTGACTCCTTTGTGAGCATGGCCAGTCATAAAATATCCAATGGCCAGACTTCCCTGTGTCCCAATTTAGTTGCTGCAGATGAATCCAATTTTAGAAATCAGTGGTTTGATTTGCAGCTCACCAAAGTTCAATTTCATTTTTTAAGATTAAAATCCTTTTTAAAAAGTGAGCTTGAGCCTGGTTCTTGTGTCTGGAAGTCCAGATGATATTTCTGACTGAACGCTCTATTTTGAAAACAACCAAGAAACGATTTCTTGTGATAACATGAAGCTAAACTCCTCGCCACCCCAGATCTGGTTTTGTTCTTCTGAACCTGTGGATCAGGGGTGGTATTCACGTACCTTTGCTACCGGTTTGCAAATGTGAGCGCACACGCGCTTTGCTCGCTCATACGCGCCACCTCTGTGCATGCCCAGGGCCTTCCGTGCATGCGCAGAGCATCAAAAACGAGATGTGATTATGTCCGGGCAGGTGGGCGGAGCCTTCTGCAACTGCCGCTACCAGTTCGCCTGATCTGGATAGAACCGACGGAATCCCGCCACTGCTGTGGACCCCCAACGCTTATTGGGGCCCATCCAATGAGGTCATCGTCTTCTGAGATGTTGGTTTCTGCTGACGGGCTACCAAAATGGATCTTTTGTTTGCCCTACTGAACCGGGAACCTTTAGGATGCAAAATGGGTGCTAGTATTACATTCTGTACAAAACATGAGAAGATTGGTTTACGGAATGAAGCACAGCCACCACAATGGAGCAAAATGCTCCAAGACTCTTAGTAATTCTGTACAGTATGAGCTCAGCAGATATCTATGTATTGTGATGTCTTGTATTGTTCTAATGCCCTCTTTGGAATTTGGAGCTCTTTTTTGACTTTTGTTTCAAATGCTTCAGTTCCTGTCTGGCTTCTGCGACGTTTCCTTCACCCCCACCCTTTTTTTTCTTTCTTGGCTATTGGTAGGATAAAAATAAGAAATAAACCAATTGAATCTTGAAAATCCCACCCCCCAAAAAAAAATCTCTGTGAAAAAGAAGTGGAGTTGGAAGGGATTTTATTCTAGAACTTTGCCACTTTTATTTCAGATGAAATCTAGGCACCGGCGACATGATATTTTACATTCCAGAAGTTTTTCTTTAAAAAAAAAAAAGATAGTAGTCAGAGATGTTCTGTTTTCAAAACATTGCGAAACTCCAAATGCTGCAAATTTGTGGAGACTGGTAAAATGAAGTTCTCAATTCTTTAAAAACAAGATGCAAGGAAAGATTGCTAATCTGTTGCATGCTGAAGCCTTTCAAGATAAGGAACGCCTGGTGTGGTGACCTGGACTGAGAGTGGGAGTTTTATAAAATCACTAAACAAACAGTCGTGTACTTTGCTAATCAGCTGTTGCGCTGTTACCATAGAAGCTGTGCTGAAAACAATGAGCAGATAATCTGTATTTAGTAGCCTGGCATGGTAACACTTTTAAATCACCCAAGACTTTGACATGATGGACTAGGGACAGTTACATGATAATTATTTGGAAAGCAGATAAACATAGCAAATAAATCGGTATTGTGCAAAGCCTTCCAGGACCTCAGCTAATCTCAGAGGTCTTCCTTTAAAACCACCTTAATGACAAGCGATTTTCAGAATTAAATATATATATATATATATGATATCCTGAATGCACATAACAGCTTTAATTGATTATTCCCTCAGCCAAATGCAATAATAAATAGACCAGAAAAGCTTCAGAAAATGTGATACCAATGTAAGCAATAGAACTGCAGCAGATCCAAAGAGTAAGGTGACCAACTTTTTTACAACGAGGAGGACACAAATAAATTGAAAGAAAAAAATATCGTAAATAAAAGAAATATTTTATTCATTGCAATAATAATAAGGAATACACAATATGATAAATGCATAATAAAAAACATTTGTAACAATAACATTTTATATTGTAATTATGCTTACATGCCTATAAATTATTATTTAAATGAGTACTTTTCCATTGAATAAACTTGTCAATAAAATTATACATATTTGGAAATTATTAAATAGATAATGAATTAATATGTGAATTATTGTGCTCACCTGTGTATGATTGAATATTCACTGAGAAAGAAGTGAGTCTAATGCATGTGTGTGTGCTGTGTCGTGTTTCAGTAACAAGTAAACAAAGCCACTTGTGCGCGGCGCACTCTTGCGCACGACACACTGTCTCAAAACAATTCACTTGTGCGGAGCGCATGCGTCTCATAATCGCGTCACGCCTCACTGTACCGAGCCTTGACGAATCGTCATGTCAAATTCAAATACTTCGCATCACAGGCAATGGATCGGATTGGCATCGATCGAATACAGAGATTTACAGATTAGTCTTCAAGTATCGAAAAGGAGGACATGTAGGAGGACACTTTTCGAAAGAGGACAGAACTTACAAAAGAAGGACTGCTCTCCCTAAAGGAGGACGAATTGTCATTTTACAGAGGGCTTCTCCATAAATCGTGCCTTAAAGTCTGTAGGTTGGTTAACCTAATACTAGCCCTACATTAGTTAAAGAAAAAAAAATTGTTAGCTTTTTAATGGTTCAAACATCTCCCTTTGGTCTCAGGTCAACATCTCAAGGCAAGGTACAATCCCTAGATCTACTGTACTGGGCTGTTAAGGTTTACCATGTTAATATGTAGGAAGTACTTTGAACCTTTAAATTCCTGTTGCTGACATCCAAGGTGTGTTCTCTCTGCTTTGCTAGCATTTTTAGAATTCTAGTTTCTGGGAAGCATGGATGAAAGATGAACTGGGACTTGAAGTTCAGCGACATCTGTAATGTTCCAGGTTGCCCTTCTGGAATTAAGCATCCATTCCTGGTGGACATTCACCTATTATTTGCAGATTTCCTTCTTATCCGAGAACATCTGCCGGTTTCTCTTTTAATGGAGGAAAAACGGCCCAAAGTTGGGACAAGGAAAAGGGCTGCAGAAGGCAACTTAACTTTTAGTATTCTTCTTGCTGCTAGTTAACTTGGTTTATTCTGTTGCATTTCATTTGCTTTGACTGAGGAATTGAATAGGATGCAAAAGCCAAAGACCTTCATCTCCATTTTTGTTTCCGGGATAAAGGAATACAGTTTTTAATCAAGAGGAGCAGAAGCAAGGACACGTTCCTTATGGCCTCTCTCCCTCTGAGTGACTTATCTGTCCTCAACTTGGAAAGACCTGAAACCTTCATAAGAAATGCTTGGCTGGCTTTGAGTGGAAGGGGTTAGGTCTAATTTTAGGAAATAGACAGTTGATGCCAGCATGGATTCTGGCCATGTGATGCCCCCGCTCCCCAATTTCCAAAGGAAAGCACAATTTAGGGCAATCTCTGGAGCAGGTTGGTCGCAACACTGGTTTGCTTCAAAATTGGTGTTTTGTGTATGCAGAGTATACGCAGTGTTGAATTTTTGTTTGGACCAGTTCCTAAATTTACCTCTCGAGAAGTTATCTTAGAAGACGGAGAAGCAGAAGTGTCCTTTCACAGCACACCACTATACCTTCAGCAGATGTTGTCAAAATAGCACATAATAGAATATGGCAATATGCAAATTTGACCTTTGAACTAACACAGTCTCTTTGTGTGTTAAGCAGGCACACACACAAGGCATATCAAATCTCACTGGGTGCCTCTTAACACTGGGGCATTAATGCTACCTGTGGTGAGTCCACCTTTTCCTTATTCATCCTAAGGGGTCCATTTAGTTTAGTGAGAGTCCTGTTACATATTCCATTAAAGATTTAGTACTTAATTTCTTTTTCCTGCTGGTTAAAAGGGATCCTTTTTGCTCTTCGGCTGTGCTTTTACCATTAAGCCCGTACCTTGAGCTGCTCTTTGCCTTAAGTAAACTTGTCTCCACTGGGACCATCGGAAGACACTTTTCTAAGCTCTGTGGTTGTTTGCAGAGATGGAATTATGGATAAAATCTGGAAAAAGTGGGATTAAGTCTTTTTTCTTCCCATAGTGGTGCTAATAAAGATTGGACTCCCAACTGTTCATGAGACAGACTGGCAGGCACACTTTTGTTCTTCTTCTCTTAAATTCTCCTGTGTTTATATATTTTAGAAGAAAATGGTTTGGGTCACAACTCACAATAAAGCCACAATTGCTTTTTTTTGCTGGATATTTGTTTCACTCTGACCTAGCTGTGGCTATTCTGCTGGTGTTCTTTCTTGTTGTTTGGTTCTTGTCCAAGAGATTGAATGAGTGAATGTTTAAAAACCGAGTCATCTGTATTTATTGACTTGGCTTAGTAGGGGACCCCTTGTGTTTTATACTGTGGCTTTTTTTTTTTTAATAGCGTGTTCCAGCCATTAGATTATCCTGGGTCTCCCCCATCTCAGTTGCACTAAAAAGCTAATTTATTTAACAGCCTTTCAGTCCTCCTTCCTTTGATGTCGCTGTTGATTGAAAATTAGCCAGCGGTAAAAGGAGAAGTGATATGCCATTCACCTTAGACTCAAACTAAAGGAGATTTCACTTCTTCGAAAGGTTCCTGTCTGAAAAAGAGATTCTGGTGAAACCTTTTAGCTTCGGTTAATGTTTACTTTTAGCTTAGCTTTCTTGCTCTCTCTTGCTTTCCTTCTCCCTCTCCTGTTATGTTAGTTGCAGAGAGGTTTGCTTTGCTGGGCCGTGAAAAAAAAATTATGTTCAGTGAAACATTTTGTTTTTTAAAAGCTCCTCTTTTTAACCATTGCACCTCTTTTGAGTCTTGGTATCCCTTTCTGTGCTTTTTAACCATTTCTTCTAATTGTGCAGGACATTAACATGAAAAACAGGATCCTTGTTGCTTAGGATTTAATCTGCTTCTGCTGCTTAGTCTCCCTCTCAACTTCCCAAGAGATCTGTTACTTAGGTAGCAGAGAAAAAGCTTGGAAAAAGAAACCATGTGTGTATGTGTGCACACCCGCCCGTACCACATACTGTATGTGTATGTGTGTACATGCACACTTCTTTGTGGGTGTATTGAAATCTGAGGTCTTCTACACTTGATTGAATTTCTGTGTTTGAGTTTGCATGCTCTCCATCTACCTGTTTGTGGACTATCCTGAAGGGAAAAAAGAACCACTTTATCTTGCCTTTGTGTAAGTAAATAACCCTCTTCCCTCACAGGAATGCTCATAAATCTTCTTCCTAACATTCCTTTTTTTTTTCTTTTTAAAGTACAATCTTGGAACTTAATATTCTTGTTGGGTGCCTGCAGGGTATTATTTCCCCTTCTTCTTTTTTTGAAGCAAAAATTAGAAACGTTTTTGCTTTTCACCTGCAGATGTTATTGATGCTTTAAAGCTTGTGAAGAATGGAAGCAGTAGTCAAGTCTTCGGAAAGGGCATATATTGAAAAGAGCTGAGATTAACAGCCTTCCCCAATCTGTTGTCGTCCCAGATGTGTTGGGGCAACTTTCAGGAATTCCCCCCCCCATCAGCAGGGTCAATAGAATAGAATAGAATAGAATAGAATAGAATAGAATAGAATAGAATAGAATAAGGGGCCTCTGTGGCTCAGACTGCTAATGCAGTCTGTTATTAACAGCAGCTGCCTGCAATTACTGCAGGTTCTAGTCCCACCAGGCTCAAGGTTGACTCAGCCTCCCATCCTTTATAAGGTAGGTAAAATGAGGACCCAGATTGTTGGGGGCAATAAGTTGACTTTGTATATAAATATACAAATAGAATGAAGACTATTGCTAACATAGTGTAAGCAGCCCTGTGTCTTCGGAGAAGGGCGGGATATAAATGCAAATAATAATTAAAAAAAATAGAATAGAATAGAATAGATTTTTTTATTGGCTAAGTGTGATTGGACACACAAGGCATTTGTCTTGGTGCATATGCTCTCAGTGTACATAAAAGAAAAGATACTTTCATCAAGAATTCTAAGGTACAACACTTAATGATAGTCATAGGGTACAAATAAGCAATCAGGAAACAATCAATATGAATGGTAAGGATACAAGCAACAAAGTTACAGTCATACAGTCATAAGTGGAAGGAGATGGGTGATGGGAATGATGAGAAGATTAATAGTAGTGCAGACTTAGTAAATAGTTTTACAGTGTTGAGGAAATTATTTGTTTAGCAAAGTGATAGTGTTTGGGAAGAAACTGTCCTTGTGTCTAGTTGTTCTGGTGTGCAGTGCTCTATAGCGTCGTTTTGAGGGTAGGAATTGAAACAGTTTATGTCCAGGATATGAGGGGTCTGTAGATATTTTCACAGCCCTCTTTTTGATTCGTGCAGTATACAGGTCCTCAATGGAAGGCAAGTTGGTAGCAATTGTTTTTTCTGCAGTTCTAATGATCCTCTGAAGTCTGTGTCTGTCTTGTTGGGTTGCAGAACCAAACCGGACAGCTATAGAGGTGCAGATGACAGACTCAATCATTCCTCTGTAGAACTGGATTAGCAGCTCCTTGGGCAGCTTGAGCTTTCTGAGTTGGCGCAGAAAGAACATATCAAACCAAAGTACATCTTATTAATAACCGCTAATAATAAGCAAAGGTTGTTGAATACAAAATAACTATAATAAATGTTGACTAACATTTCCTGGGCTTCAGTTCCACACACATAGTTGCTCTTTGTCCTCAACCCACTCCAGCCAGGACTGTTAAAGCCAAAACAAATAAGTCCCGCAGTCAGTTGGCACGACAGATTTACGTAATTTAGAACAGGACACAAAATTCCGGTTCTCTGGGAGCAGAATTTCAGTTGCGTGGACGTTGTGATAAATGTCGAGCGCAGCATGTAGACATATACTGATTGCCACCTGAATTTGCTTTCTTGGCGAGGGATATGGGAATAACTGCTGCTTCCAGCTCTGCCAAATTGCTAATAGCTTCTAAGCTTTCCCTAATAAATCCCCCTTGGGGTTGTTTGTTTGCTAGAGATTGCTAGTGCTAATGTCCTGGATTTCGTCTGCATCTACACAAATAACTTAATGGAGGTGAAGTACTTAGAGTTGGCGTAGTTCTAATGCGAAGGCATAGTTTAGGGAGTGGACTGCAAAATCGAAGAGCCTTCCTATCTCAAGTCTGTTATACCTTGTTTTTCTCCTCAAGTAAGTCTTCCATTTTAGTTAACTAAAACTTAGTTAACAATAGCTAGTTAACAATAGCTTTAACAATTCTAGTTAACAATAGAAAAAACAATGGCTACCAACCTGCCTTCCATTGAGGACCTGTATACTGCACAAATCAAAAAGAGGGCTGTGAAAATATTTACAGACCCCTCGCATCCTGGACATAAATTGCTTCAACTCCTACCCTCAAAACGACGCTATAGAGCATTGCACACCAGAACAACTAGATACAAGAATAGTTTTTTCCCAAACGCCATCACTCTGCTATACAAATAATTCCCTCAACACTGTCAAACTATTTACTAAATCTGCACTACTATTAATCTTTTCATCGTTTCCATCACCCATCTCCTCCCACTTATGACTGTATGACTGTAACTTTGTTGCTTGTATCCTTACGATTTATATTGCTATTGTTTCCTGATTGCTTATTTGTACCCTAAGACTATCATTAAGTGTTGTACCTTATGATTCTTGATAAATGTATCTTTTCTTTTATGTACACTGAGTGCATATGCATCAAGACAAAGTCCTTGTGTGTCGAATCACACTTAGCCAATAAAAAATTCTATTCTATTCTATTCTATTCTATTCTATTCTATTCTATTCTATTCTATTCTATTCTATTCTATTCTATTCTATTCTATTCTTTAGTTAACGATTGCTTAACATTGCTAAATCCATGCCTGACTTCTCAAATTATCCCAGTCCTTGTGTTTTCCACTCGATGCATAGATATTATGGCTTCCAAAATATGTAAATCTTACTTGCTGTTAAATGAAGAATTCTCTCTCCAAATTGTGTTCTAAGACTCAGTGCACGACACACAAAAGTCCTTGTCTAAAAGTAGATCCAAATTGTTACCATGGCATCAACTTGTGGAAAGTGATGACTTTGGACTGGAGATGGTTGGGAGACTGGGTGAGTGGTGCGGTGGCCTAGAGGTGGAGCTCTCGCCTCACAATCAGGAGACTGTGAGTTCGATCCTAGGTAGAGGCAGATATTTCTCCCTCTGGGCACTTTGACAATATATCTGCTGAATATAACTCGGTATTGGCAACAGGAAAGGCATCCGGCCAGTAAACACTCAGCTCATTTCAGTTGCCCAGTCTCCCCCAACCATAAGCAAGGGATTATGGGGATTGTTAAAAGATTATGATGATTGTTGTGAGAGCTTTCTCCTCAGATGTGAGACTCCCAGTTTTGTTTCCTGCCACTCTTCAATCAAACCTACTTCCGTTGCATCAATAAAGTAGGATTTTTATCGCTGTAGGGTAGCCTGAGCATCTGGAAGGAAGAAAGGCCGAAATGCAAACCAGACCAATTCTAGTCCTTTTCTTCTATAATGAAACCATCACTGATGCAGAATTGGCTAATCTTTTGCTCTTAACAGTGATTTAGTTTTTATCCCTATACCAGTGGCCCCAACCTTTTGGGTACCAAGGGCCCATTCGGTGGAGAGAGGTTTTTCCACGGACCAGAGGGGGTGTGGTTTTGCATGCTGCCTGAATCCCGCGGATGGGTCTTTTACTTGCTTGGATGGTCTGGTTTTTGGCATGGCGCGGACTGGTTGCAGTCCATGGACTGAGGTTTGGGGACCCCCGCCCTATACCGCTTAAAGCGTTGTCTCGATTTTAATACTTTCTCCCCGGCGTGGGAGGTCCTAAAGAGTATTTCTCTCCTAAAAAATATCCCATTCATTCAATGAGCCTGTTGAGAAGACACCTGTTTTAGAGCCGAGGTGGTGCAGTGGTTAGAGTGCAGCACTGCAGCCTACTTCAGCTGACTGCTAGCTGCAGTTCGGCAGTTCAAATCCCACTGGCTCAAAGTTGACTCAGCCTTCCATCCATCCAAGGTGGGGGAAATGAGGAGCCAGATCTTTGGGGGCAAGAGGCTGACTGTAAACCGCTTAGAGAGGGCTGTAAAAGCACTGTGAAGCAGTATATAAGTCTAAGTGCTATTGCTATTGTGTGAAATCTTACCTATGCTCTGAATTAGTGCAGCGCGGTCAAGAGTTTTTCACTGCTTCAGAATGATCGAATCTACTTGCCTGAGTGTGTTTTCCTTACATATTGTTAAAAAAAGTCCCCCCCCCTTTTATTCTTCCCACAGAACTCATCTTTGAGTTGCGGTGACTCTCGGTGCCCGATTCTTGGGATTTGGCAGAATTTGCGGAAGCCTGCATGCTGCTTCATGCAGACACAGTAAGTTATATGTGTGTGTGCGAGCGATTGGGTAGGTGTCGTGTCCCACTCCTCCGCTGACGGCCGGGTCAGGGAAATCCGAATCAGGCGTGCCTCTGCAGCTCTGCCAAAGTCCTAGCAAAGTCCTCAGGGCAGGCAGGAGACCAGAAAGTGACTTCAGCAAGATATGTTTAGACTTTGCCTGACTCAGAGAATGCCAGAAAGCAGATCCTTTATATAGGCCATGGGGTGTGGCTCTATGATCCGGCACTTATCCAGGCCTGCCCCTCCCTTCCTTCTGTTGCCTCCGCCTATCAAGTCTTCTGACGCGAGGGTCACTCCAGTCTGCAGCTGTTGGCAATTGACCTCCCTCAGGCTCACATACTGTGGAGGAGTGGGAGGGGTCTAGTTGCTCCGTTTGCCTGGGCATGGAACCAGAGCTGGGGGCTGGAGATACTTCCATGCCTGTCTGGGCATGGAGCCAGGTCTGGGGCCGGGAGGCATACTAGGACATTCCTCCGTGTTCGGAAGCAGATAAGAAGGCCCCGGCTGTGGTGAGATCGGACGAGACACAACAGTAGGTGGGTGGGTAGGTGGGGAAGGAAATTAATACAGGGAGTCCTTGACTTACAACAGTTTGTGTACTACTTGAAATAAAAAAGAAAAAAAACCCCCAGGGATTTCAAAAAAGTCCCTATACATAGTTTAAGTAATTCTGGATTTATTCTTTAATTCGAAATCATAACAGCGCTGAAAAAAGTGACTTATTTATTTTTATTTATTATTTATTATTTATTTTATTAGATTTATAAACCACCCTTCTCCCGAAGGACTCAGGGCGGTGTACAGCCAAAGTAAAAAAGAAACAATATACAGTTAAAAATAAATTAAGAAACTTATTATACAGTGTGGCCGAAATTAAAATAGTTAAAAATCTAAAAGACCCCAGTTAAAACTAAAAAGAAATTTAAAATTTAAAACTAGACAATTTAAGAAAGCCCCGCATGAACAAACAGATATGTTTTCAGTTCGCGGCGAAAAGGACCATTTCTCACATTTATGACCGTTGCAACATCCCCCGTGGCATCACATAATCGAAATTCAGATGCTTGGAAAATGACTCATATTTATGATGGGCGCAGTGTCCCGGGGTCACGTGATCCCTTTTTGCGACAAGCAAAATCAATGGGGAAGCTAGATTCACTTAACAGCCATGTTACTAACTTAACAACTGCAGTGATTCACTTAAAAACAGCAGCAAGGAAGGTCGTAAAATGGAGCAAAACGCACTTAACAACTGTCTTGCTCAGCAGCAGAAATGTGGGGCTCAGTTGCGGTCGTAAGGTGAGGACTACCTGTAGATCCTTCTCAGACTTCATAGGCTTTTAAAAACTTATTTAGCAACTTGGACGGTTGGCGATTGTGTCTTACAAACCATGGCTTATGATGTAGTCCAATCCATGGTTTACAATCATTGGTATGATTTATTCACTAAATGAAGGATGCAGTGGCTCAGTGGCTAAGATGCTGAGCTTGTCGATCGAAAAGTCGGCAGTTCAGCAGTTCGAATTCCTAGTGCCGTGTAACGGGGGAGGTCCCATGACTTGTCCCAGCTTCTGCCAACCTAGCAGTTCGAAAGCACGTAAAAAATGCAAGTAGAAAAATAGGGATCACCTTTGGTGGGAAGGGAACAGCGTTCCCTGCTCCTTAGGCGTTGGATCATGCCAGCCACATGACCGCGGAGACGTCTTTGGACAGCGCTGGCTCTTCGGCTTTGAAACAGAGATGAGCACCGCCCCCTAGAGTCGGAAACGACTAGCACATATGTACGAGGGGAATCTTTACCTATTTACTAAATGGGATCTGTCCAAACCATGGCATACAACCTTGGTGTGTGAATTCCATCTTTTTTTCTCCAAGGAGTTTACATGTCTGCATAATTTAAACTTGTCACTACTTGAAATGAAAACAAAACAAAAGGGATTTCAAACCCCTATACAGGGTTAAGTAATTCTGTGTTTATTCCTTTATAGAAGCCAACTTGGATCTTCTCCAACCATTAATGCCTAGTGAACATACTCTGATTGATGATATTTTCACCTGCTGGCACTGTGGCTTTGTCTGATAATGTCACTCATCACTTCCTCCCCTCTGTTTCATGGGTACCCAGTAGGAGAGAAAGCTTACAGCAGGCAACTTGAGAATGCATCAAATTATTGAGCAGCGCGCGCTTCAAAAATTATTAGGAAGAAATGTTTTGGATTTCCTGCCAACATAGCATCTCTGCAATTCATTAAAGTAGCCCAGTGCTTCTCTGTATGCCTGAGAAAAGGCGTCATCATTTATGCAATGACATTCTTCTTGAGGACTTATGCAGAAATTTGAAAAATAGGACAGGCTGCCAGAGAGTTGCCCCGTTTGCAGGAGATTTGAATCATTTTTCAAAGCAGGCACTGATAATTTTCTAAAAAAATGAGGTCAGTTTTCTTAAGCTCCGGTCCACTGGAGGGACAAAACCAGGGGTGAAATTCAGCAGGTTGTGACAGGTTCTGCAGAACCGGTAGCGGAAATTTTGAGTAGTTTGGAGAACCGGCAAATGCCACCTCTGGCTGGACCCGGAGTGGGGTGGGAATGGGAATTTTACAATATCCTTCCCCCTGGAGTGGAGTGGGAATGGAGATTTTGCAATATCCTTCCCCCAGGAATGGGGTGGGAATGGAGATTTTTTTTTGCAGTATCCTTCACCTATCACGCCCACCAAGCCACGCCCACCAAGCCACACCACACCCACCAAGCCATGCCCACAGAACCGGTAGTAAAAAAAAAATGAATTTCACCACTGGACACAACTATCCATGCACAAAAGAAAGAAACCCATTGTCGGACTTGCCACAACTTAAACCTCTAAATAGAAACGATCCTTGGCTCCATTTGTTGAGAAAGGTATAATTTTATCCTAGATCAAGTATATTGCAGTACTTCATAGCCAGAACTGAGAATCGCCAGGCAAAATCCATAAATTCTACTTTTGCCTCTCACTGCCCACCCCAGTGTAACCAATCAGGTGTCAGGCAAGATTTTTTTTTCATAACCGTCAGACCTAACCCAGTTTGGAATACAGCTCCCTCCTTCTTCCAGCTATGTGGCCTTGAGGCAGTGTCTCAAGGAGGCACAGCAGTTACTTTCATTTCCCCAAGCATCCCCCACCCCACCCCGCTTCATTCCCCAAGGTCATGGCAGTAATGTCAGTGCATAGCAGAGAAGCACAAGCAAGCATAAGGTGGTAGTTGATACCCATCTGACTTGAAGAGCTTATAGTATCATTCCTCCAAATTTCCTAAAATGAACTGGATGAAGACTACAAATGTTTAATGAGAACACAATGCTGGCTGGGGGTTGTGGGTAGGAATGGAATGTCCTTGAAGAGGTTATGGCTGGCTGGAACAGGAGCATCCCTTGCCAGAATAACTTGGTACAGGTGTGTGTGTGTGTGTGTGTGTGTGTGTGTGTGTGTGTATGCACGTGCCGGAAAGAGAGAGAGAGAGAATGAATCTCAAAGGAAATATGATTTTCAAACGCCAAAAATTTTAGTCCGGGATGGTAACCACTGATCCAAATCCTAAGGCTAGCTTGGCAGATCTTATAAATCTGTGTTGATGTTTTTGGTGTTCTTTTGCTCTTTGTATTTTAATTTGTCTTTGTTTCCTGATGCTGTCCTTTTTAATTATGGCTACAAATAAGAGCCTGTTCAGAATATTGACTGTTGGCCGGATTCCCTCGTAATGCTGGATTTTAAATGCGAGTTTGCCATCCTCAGTGACTGGCTTCACCAAATCTGCTCATTTCAAAACAGGCCAACTCTATTATGGCTTAATGGGATGTTTGAACCCAATTTAAGTGAGATACAAATAATCTCGCTTACAATTCGATCCAGAGCACCGGCTTTTTAAAGGGAAAGTGGTTTGTCATAGAAGGTAGCAAAACCTTGAGGTCCGAAAGTTATAGAAAAAATGCACATTGTGGATTTTGATTTGATTTAGTCAGGTTTCTACTTAGGAAAGGATAACCAGCTATTTAAGATCCCTTTGTACCCATCAGTATCTCCTCATATGCCAGACGGGCTCTGCAAAAGGTGAACACGCAGGCTCAGGAGCTGTAAACTCTGTGTGAAAAGCTTCTGCAAACTTTTATAGAATCTGGGCTTCCCCCCCCCCCAGATTTACGTCTCATAGAAAAAAAGCTTCTTCATGCACAGTAGTTCCTAATTAACTGAAGGGCATGTGTACCCACTTAAGGAACCTCCTTGCAAAATTTGCACCGTTGAACAGCACATTTGCGTGCTTCTTTTATCCTTGAAAACCTGACGTTTTAAGTGGGTCTCTTGGACTGGTTTTTTTCCCCCACAGGTCTGTTCTCAATTTTCACCTTAAGAGGCTGCAAAGAAGGCAGGAAATTGTGTTTGTCCTTTTTTCTGGGCCCCTGTTGCTGAAAGGTCTTAGATCATCAGGCTCTGTTATGATTATGCCATTAAGCATGATGTTACACGCTTAAAAATAAATCTCCATTAAATGCGTGGAGTATTAAAATTGTGGTTGAGATAGAGCAGATACCAGTATTTTTTTATCTTGTACAGTGTCACCACCTTAGGAATTATGAGGGTTGCAGCATAAGCTATCTATAAAGCGCCAATTGGGGAAGGCTGCTTCAAGGAATCCAAAAACTGAGCTGTCTTGATATGATTCTGCAAGATTTTGGGTAACTAGCAGTTTAAAAGAAGACTTGGTACCCTGTTTGCATGGCCAGAGGCAAAAGGTGTAAAAAAAAGCTCTAAGAGTTGTAAACCTAATCTTACGTAGCTTCTTTTCCAAAAACACCACACTACTAACCAGAGCATATAAAACATTTGCTAGACCAATTCTAGAATACAGCTTGCCTGTTTGGAACCCTCACCACATTTCTGACATCAATACAATTGAAGTGTCCAGAAATATTTTACAAGAAGAGTTCTCCATTCCTATGAAAACAACAAAATACCTTATCCCACCAGACTTGAAATCCTAGGCTTAGAAAACTTGGAACTCCGTCGCCTTCGACAAGACCTAAGCTTAACTCATAGAATCATCTATTGCAATGTCCTTCCTGTTAAAGACTACTTCAGCTTTAATTGCAATAATACAAGAGCAACCAATAGATTTAAACTTAATGTCAACCACTTTAATCTAGATTGCAAAAAATATGACTTCTGTAACAGAATCATCAGTGCTTGGAATACTTTACCTAACTCTGTGGTCTCTTCCCATAATCCTAAAAGCTTTAACCAAAAACTTTCTACTATTGACCTCACCCCATTCCTAAGAGGACCATAAGGGGCGTGCATAAGAGCACAAACATGCCTACCGTTCCTGTCATATTGTTATATATATATATATGCTTATACCTCCTAATATTTACTCATATATATGTTTATATACTATATAATCTTTTTGTATGATGTTGTGACAAAATAAATAAATAAATAAATAAAAAGTTCTAAATGGATGCCTTTTAATGACTTTTCATTATACCAGTCAGGAAAAGTTGAGACGATGCAAGAAAACCCGGAGAAGGTTAGCTAGTATTCTATTTTTTAATTTTTTTTATTTATTTTATTTGTCATAACAGCATACATAAGCATAAGCATGAAACAACTATATAACATATAAGCATATATATGAATATAAGCATGTAATAACTATATAAATTGGATATAATGAAACAGTAGGACAGGAACAATAGGTACGTTTGTGCTCTTATGCACGCCCCTTATAGACCTCTTAGGAATGGGGTGAGGTCAATAGTAGACAGTTTTTGGTTAAAGATTTGGGGATTTTGAGTAGAGACCACAGAGTCAGGTAGTGTGTTCCAAGTATTAATAACTCTGTTATTAATCTGTTAGTTTTCTGCAATCAAGATTGAAGTGGTTAACATTAAGTTTAAATCTATTGTTTGCTCTTGTATTGTTGTGATTGAAGCTGAAGTAATCTTCAACAGGAAGGACATTACAATAGATGATTCTATGAGTTAAACATAGGTCCTGTCGAAGGCGGCAGAGTTCTAAGTTTTCTAAACCCAAGATTTCAAGTCTGGTGGTATAAGGTATTTTGTTATATTCAGAGGAGTGGAGAACTCTTCTTGTAAAATATTTCTGGACATGTTCAATTATATTGATGTCTGAAATGTGGTATGGGTTCCAGACAGGCAAGCTGTATTCAAGAGTTGGTCTAGCAAATGTTTTATATGCTCTGGTTAGTAGTGTAGTGCTTCTGGAGAAGAAGCTACGTAAGATTAGCTTTACAACTCTTAATGCCTTTTTTGCGATGTAGTTGCAGTGGGCTTTGGCAATTAGGTCATTTGTTATGAAGACTCCAAGGTCTTTGACAGGGTGGGGGTCATCTGTAAGATAATGTCCATCGAGTTTGTATTTAGTGTTTAGATTCTTTTTTCCAATGTGTAAGACAGAGCATTTGCTGGTTGAGATTTGGAGTTGCCAGGTTTTATTTCATGTTTTATTTAAAACATTTTATTTATCCAGGTTTTATTCCATGACAATTGTATGAGTACGTGTTTGTGTGCCTTTGAGTCGAGGTTGACTCCCGGCAACTGCCTGAACAAGTCCCTGCAGTTTTCTTGGCAAGGTTTTCGGAAGTGGTTTTTCCTTGCCTGCTTCCTAAGGGTGTTTGAGTGACTCAAAGTCATCCAGCTGGCTTCATGCCTGTGCCTAAGGTGGGACTAGAACTCATGGACTTCTAGTCTGGTGCTTTAACCCCTATCCCAAGCTGCCTCTTTTCTTGCTCATGCTTGCTCAAAATTTTTTAAAAATGTATCTGCGTCCATTGTGGCCCCTAATTGGAACAACCTTTCTATCCTCAGATTTTGCTTCAGCTTATTAGAATAGGGTGGGTGGGGTGGGGTGGGGTGGGGTGGAATAGAATAGAATAGAATAGAATAGAATAGAATAGAATAGAATAGAATAGAAGGCAACTGGCAGTTGGAACAGAGGGGGAGTAGAATGTCCCGGCCCGCAGGCTGGATAAGTCACACGCTGGCCATCTCCACGCCCGGTTTAGCGAAAGGGTAGCATCAGAGCATGTTAATATAAGGCAACTGGCAGTTGGAACAGAGTTCTTTTCAGGTGGGGGAGGGGTAAAACGTCTAACTCCTTAACATCAGAGTGTGTGAATATAATACTGTATATGAAATACTAATGATCTGATGGTCATTTTGAAAAATCCTTTCTTAGCGAGCACCTAGAAGCCAAGAGGAACATACGTGGCAAATTTCAAGTTTGTAGGCTTTCCCATTCTGGAGATTTCGTGATGGTATTTGGTACCACCATATGTAAAATACAGGGATTTAGGCTCCCATCCAACTACTTACCAGATCTAACCATCTTAGTTCTTTTTGAGCTCATCCAGTCTTGCTTAGGTACTGCAATAGCTAGTACATACTACTACTAAGAAAACTGTAGAAAAAGCAGGGGGAGGAAGGATTAATTCACTTTCAGTTGCAGGAGGTACCTTTCCCTTAGCGGGAACCACATTTTAAACATGTACCAATAATTCTAGAAGGGACTGTTTTCTCCCCATCTCTTGGTTACCTTTTTGTCCAGTACATTTATATAGAAAATTTATAAGCTAGTTTAATCTAATGTTTAAAGCACCAGGCTACAAACCTGGAGACTGTGAATTCTAGTCGCACCTAAGTTATAAAAGGCAGCTGCCTGACCTTGGGCCAATCAGTTGGAGATGTAAGTTCTAGTATCACAGTCATGGAAGATAACTAGCTGACCTTGGGCCTGTCTCTTTCTCTCTCTCAGCCCAACTTGCTTCAAAGGGTTGTTATGGGGAAAATAGGAGGAGGAAGCTGGGTTGGATCTGTTCATCGCCTTGAATTAGTTGTAAAAAATAATAAAGGCAAGATACATAAAATAAATGAATTAAAAAAATTAAAAATCCCCGGCCTCACCTTGACTAGTTATTCTAATATCTTTCTTGTATAAATCTAGTCCTAGAATTAAGTTAATTTCCTTCCACTGAGAGGGGAAGAAAATATTTCTCCATGGGGAGGACAACAAACTAAGGAACGGCTGAAGAAATTTAGGTTGTGTCGGCCAGCTAGAATCGCTCAAGTAGAAATACTGTCCGTCAAACCTTCATACAGTGACATGGATGTTAAAAAAGAACCCAATTCTCATGTTGCTTTTATAGATGGTACCCATGTTTCTTAGAAGAGATATGACTTAGTCCAGGGTGTGTGCAGTGTAATATTTGTATTCCCCCCCGCCTTTTTGTATTTAGATTTATATGTATGATGTTTGTATTATTTGTTATAACAACAACAACAACAACAACAACAACAACGGAGTTGGAAGGGACCTTGGAGGTCTTCTAATCCAACCCCCTGCTCAGGCAGGAAACCCTACACCACTTCAAACAAATGGTTATCCAACATCTTCTTCAAAACTTCCAGTGTTGGAGCATTCACAACTTCTGGAGGCAAGTGGTTCCACTGATTAATAGTTCTAACTGTCAGGAAATTTCTCCTTAGTTCTAAGTTGCTTCTCTCCTTGATTGGTTTCCACCCATTGCTTCTTGTCCTGCCCTCAGGTGCTTTGGAGAATAGCTTGACTCCCTCTTCTTTGTGGCAACCCCTAAGATTCAACCCTGAATCTTTGTGGCAACCCCTGTATTCAAAATTTAAAAAAAATACTATTTAAAAAAAGAGATATAACTTAGAAGGATCCTTCTCTCGAGGTGAGGATGGGGGAGCTTCTTCACAGGTGACTTCAAGTTATAATTTTGGAGACACACCAACTTTCTTTCATATTCTTTTAATAGTAGGATGTGCACAGGGTTAGTGTGCTTGTTAACATCTATGGCATTGATAAAAATAAAAGAAAGGAGGAGGTGGCATTGAGATCTCTCTCTCTCTCTCTCTCTCTCTCTCTCTCTCTCTCCCCCCCCCCAACTGTCTGTCTTTCAATACACTTGTCCATCCTCCCCCCCCCCACCTCCCCCAGTCACTGTTTCAGCTGCTGCCTGACCTTCTGAATTACAGGATGCAACTTACTTTAAGCAGGGACAGGATGCAGCTGGAAAAAGAACTATGGCGCTCCGTGGGTGTCCTTTGCAATCAAAAGTGGACAAGGCTGACTCAGGAAGAGTTTTCATTTAAATTAGCTTCTGCTTTTCAATTCTGAAAGGCTTGTCTGCCGTCCAAGATGGCTGTGTTTATTTTCTTCCTTCTCGGTCTTTTTGCTGACGGCATGACTTGCTTTCCAGGCCTCGAATCCTGATGAGATGTGTGCTTTTTTAAAAAAATAATAATACCCCCCCCCCAAATATTTTGGTCTTTAGCGTGATTAAGTGGCAAGGATTTTGACAGTCTTCCAGCGAAAATAAAAGCCCAAAATATTTCTACCCACTTGTCATGCGTTGCTATTTATGGCCGGCGGCTGATGGTCTTCCCATTCTCTAGAAATTCCTCTATTCATGTTAGGAAATGCTGGGAGGGGGGAGGTGATTCGTTCAAACTTGATGCATTTAATTTTAAATATTAATGTCAAGAGTTTTGGTGTTTTGTGAGTGATATTCAGAATTTAGAATAACAGAGTTGGAAAGGGACCTTGGAGGTCTTCTAGTCGAACCCCCTGCTTAGGCAGGAAACCCTGCACCACTTCAGACAAATGGTTATCCAACATCTTCTTAAAAACTTCCAGTGTTGCAGCATTCACAACTTCTGCAGGCAAGTTGTTCCACTGATTAATTGTTTTACTGTAACTGTCAGGAAATTTCTCCTTAGTTCTGAGTTGCTTCTCTCCTTGATTAGTTTCCACTCGTTGCTTCTTGTTCTACCCTCGGGTGCTTTGGAGAATAGCTTGATTCCCTCTTCTTTGGGGCAGCCCCTGAGATATTGGAACACTGCTATCATGTCTCCCCTAGTCCTTCTTTTCATTAAACTAGACATACCCAATTCCAGCAACTGTTCTTCATGTTTAAGCCTCCAGTCCCCTACATAGCAATTATCTGAGTATGCGATGTGAGTGTATTTGGATTTTTAATGTGGGTATACTTGGATTCTTCAAAACATTTTTAATATCCTATGTTCCTGGTGCATCCCCCTGTGGAGGAATGATCTTCAATTGTGAATGATGAATGATCATCAATTGTGTTGTAAATGTTGTACCTTGATGAACGTATGTTTTCTTTTATGTACACTGAGAGCATATGCACCAAGACAAATTCCTTGTGTGTCCAATCACACTTGGCCAATAAAAATTCTATTTTTTCGTCAAAAGTGGTGTGTGTCAACCTCTGATGTAGCTGGCACGGTCTGGGAGATTTTTTGGATCTTTTGATGATTGAAGCCAGAGAAATGTCCATAGAACATACAATATTTTCTAAACTTCTTTTGGACCTGTTTGCTCAGAATTCTGGGAGATTTTATCTCAACTCATTTGGTGCATGCCAGTTGAGAAAGTCTGCCTTGCTACAATCCTTTCAGGATACAGATTGATCAGGTATTATCATTTTATTGCGGATACGTGTGTGTTTGTTGGGGAGGGGTGGCCTGAGATGAGTGTGTCATTGCTCCTAGAAGCAGGAAACTGTAAACACCAGCCTGAAGATGACGAATGAGACTTTGTCGAAACGTCGCCAAGACACTTCCAATTTTATGCAGGAGAAAACCCGAATAACCAAAGACCGACCGACATACATACATACATACATACATACATACATACATACATACATACATACATACATACATGTAAAGGTCTGCTTTGTGGGTGGAAGAGATAATAGGGGAAGAAAATGTCTGGGTGGCATCTTCTGTTTTGTGGCAGATTGAACCAGCTCGGAAATGGCTTACATATGTGTGCTTTTCAGAATTGCAGACAATATCCCCCCCCCCCCAAGGCATAGACATCCTGAGGTCGCTTCCTGAAGCAGGATTTAAGAGCAGGTCTTCCCAATTCAATAGTCTAGTCTCGATGTCAACAACCCGTGGCTCCAGAGCCGCTTGAGGCTCTTTGGGCCCTCTGCTGCAGCTCCCTGTCCCATCGCTGGCTCGTCCTGCCCCTGCCCTCCCCTACCAGTCACTCCTTGCCTGCCCATGGAAATCCGAGAGATACAGAGAGAGTGGGAGAGATTTAGATACACACACACAGAGAGAGAGAGATACAGAGAGAGGGGGAGAAAGAGAGAGAGAGAGTCATAGAGAGATACAGAGAAAGAGGGGGAAAGAGAGAGAGGGAGAGAAAGAGAGAAAAGGGTTTTGTGGTTCCCGGTGTTCTTTAACAACCGGTTCTCTGCCCTAATGACCGGCTGGGTAGGCATGGCTAAGGGGGAGTCATATGACTGTATGGGAGTGAGTGACGTGGAGTTGGCCACGCCCACCCAGGTTTTGTGGCTCCCGGTGGTTTTTTTCTTGTGGGAAATGGGTCCAAATGGCTCATTGAGTGTTTAAGGTTGCAGACCCCTGGTCTAGTCTCCCTACCATTGTTCATTGGTACCTCCCAAGTTTGGTTCTAAAGTCGAACTGCTATTGCTTATGGTTGACGGAGGTGTGGTTGATTGCATCGACCCATTGCTTCTTGTTGACCCTGTATTATTTATTCATTTTTTTTATTCATTCATTTATTTATTTGTCGAGTACGTATTAGATAATATATATAAGTATAAGCAGGAATTGAATACATAAAATGAATACAAATAAAGGGAACATTAGGACAGGGACAGTAGGCACGCTGGTGCGCTTATACACACCCCTTACTGACCTCTTAGGAATGGGGTGAGGTCAACAGTAGATAGTATAAAGTTGAAGCGGTTTTGGGATGAAACCACAGAGTCAGGTAGTGCATTCCAGGCACTGACCGCTCTGTTGCTAAAGTCATATTTTCTGCAATCAAGTTTGGAGCGGTTTACCTTGAGTTTGTATCTATTTTTCTTCTTCTGCGCATGTGCAGGATGGCGGCGTTGTAAAATACATGCCGACAGCGGGTCGGGTTTTTTCTCGGCCGGGAAGCCGCGGAGGTGGCTGCTAGGCTGCCCGGACCCATCGCCCCGCAGATTATCTCCCCGACAGCCGGACAGAGACCTGTGGGCCCTGTTAGACCCCGCCGCCGGGAACGGGCTGAAGTGTCGGGCGGCAGACGGCGGATGGCGGCGCTATCTTGGGTGGGCGCGCATGGCTGCGCCCGCCGGAAGAACGGAGAGCTGTGGCCGAGCTGCCTGGGCTTATCGCCTATGGACCATCTTCCTGACAGCCGGATAGAGACCTGTGGGCCCTGCTGGACCCCCGCTGCCAGGAACGGGCTAAAGTGCCGGGCGAGCAGCGGACGGCGGACGGGCGGATGGCGGCGCCATTTTGGTTGGGCGTGCATGGGGCAGCGCCGCCAGCGCCCGCCGGGAAGACCGGAGAGCTGTTGCCGAGCGGCCTGGAGCTATCGCCCTGTGGACCATCTTCCCGACAGCCGGATGAAGACCTGTGGGCCCTGTTGGACCCCCGGCTGCCAGGAACGGGGCAGAGGCGCCGGGCGGGTAGCAGCGCCCGCTGAGAAGAGCCGGCCCGGTTTTGTGGTTCACTGCCAGGCGGCCGCATGGGTCATCAGTGGCCGATTACCCAGCATGGGTGTCACCGGCTGAAGCGTCCAGCGGCAATGATACCAACAGTGGCCCTGATACCATCGGAGGCCACTACTAATGATGATGAACGACGGCCGCCATTTTGGAAGGGCGCGGATTGGCGCGCGCTAGAAATGGCCTGGCTTGGCCGAGGGTTGCTGCAGCCGGTCGTCAGGACATCGGCGACTGAGTGTGGGCCGCTGATTTTTTGGCAGCTCTGCTTAGCAGCACGGATACCAACAACCCAACGATTCACCATCATTGACCGCATTTGCCATCTTTGCGGATGCCTGGACGGTTTGCCGCACTTTTTGAGCGGCAATGTTATCGCCGGTTTGGATACGAACAGCTCTGGCAGGTGGAACTTTGACCTTAGTCGATGGGCGACATTATGGGCAGAATTCATCAGCCCAACTTTTATTTCATCTAACTGTTGCCCTACCGCCTTTTGGCCGTTGTCTGTGACTGTTCCGGTCTCACCCATCGTCCGCAATACCATCTACTGACCGGGAACTTTTCCTCTCCCCGCTGTTATTTAGATCTTTATGCATGAAATATACGGCTGCCGAACTTCTTCAACTGCGAGGTTCCCCCGCCTCGCAGGAATGGCCATCTGGGTTATCGAGGGCCGGCCTTAACGAGGGGTCTTGGGACCCGGAGAGGTGGCATGCGAGGAAGAAGAATTTATGGGGTTTTGTACATAGGTTTTTTAATAAGGGTTTTTTAAAGGGGAGGAAAGTGACGGAGGGGGGAGATCCCGCCGGGAGGGTTGGTTCAGTCCCAGTCCCAGTTCACGGCGTTTTCATCTGGTCCGAGGGAGGGGGTGAGGGGTTCGCTCCAGAATTGGAAGTTGGTTCCATCTGTACGGTAAGTGGGAGGGGCAGATATGGCGGAAGCAAGGTCAGATTGCTCGCTGGGAGCACGTGTTCGCTGTTTAAAAGCGATCGTGTGCTCCGCCCCTAGTCTTTCCCTGCCTCGGAAGGTCAGGATCCTCAGAGCCCGGCCTCCGTTGATGTTGTGCAATGCCCGGTCCGTGGTTAACAAGGCCCCTGATTTGGCGATCTTATCCAGGGGAATCCACGGACTTTATGGGCATTACGGAGACCTGGCTGGGTGCAGAAGGGGTGCCCTAGTTGAACTGTGCCCGCCAGGTTTCCGAGCATTCCATCAGCCTAGGGCCCAGGTTAGGGGTGGAGGGGTGGCGGTTGTAATGAGAGAGGGTCTAGAGTCGAGAGAGACCACTGTTCCTCAGATAGCCGGCTGTGAATCCCTTCTTGTGAAGTGGGGCCATAAGAATCAGATGGGTTTGTTGATCGCGTACCTGGCTCCTTGCTACGTGACTACAGCCCTGCCTGAGCTACTGGAGGTGCTTGCCGGGGTGGCTGTTGAGATCCCCAGACTTTTGGTCATGGGCGATTTCAATCTGCCATCGGCTGGCTTGTCATCAACAGTGGTTCAGGAGTTCCAGGCTTCCATGACGGCCTTGGACCTGATTCAAGTAACTGATGGCCCTACTCACACGGGGGGATCTGCGCTGGATCTGATTTATATCTCTGGACAGTGGTTTAATGATCTGGTAGTAAGAGATTTAGTGACAATACCGGTGTCATGGTCAGATCATTTTCTCCTCCGCCTAGACTTTCAGACCGCTACTCACCACTGCAGGGAGACGGAGCCAATGCGTTGGTTCCGCCCCAGGCGCCTGATGGACCCTGAGAGGTTCCAGACGGAGCTTGGGCCGCTCCTGAGGATCTTACCCATGGCACGACTGAAGAACTAGTCGCGCCTGGGAACAGGCCGCGGCTGGGGCTTTGGACCGTGTCGTGCCTTTGCGGCCTCTGACCCGCGAGATCTCGATTAGCTCCTTGGTTCTCTGAGGAGCTGAGAGAGATGAAACGCCGGAGAAGACGCCTAGAGAGCACCTGGAGGTCCAGCCGCCCGGTTGATCGACACTAGTTAGGTCTTTTCAAAGACCTACCTAGTGGCACTGAGGGTGGCGAGGCGCCCTACGCCTCCTCCCTCATTGCGCCGGCAGATAACCGCCCGCCGCCCTGTGCGGGGTGACCCGCCCTTCTTCACCAGGGGACGGGATGACCTCACAGGGACGTGCCGAGGAGTTTAGTGGTTATCTATACGATAAAATCGCTCGGGATAGCTTGGACCAAGATTGCGATGATCCAGATGAGATGACTGAGGCTCGTCTTGTTGATGTGGTTTGGGATGAGTTTGATTCTGTGGCTCCCGAGGACATGGACAGGTTGCTGGGGAGGCTGCATGCCACTACATGTTTACTGGACCTGCCCCTCCTGGCTGGTGCTGGCCACTCAGGATGTGACACGAGGCTGGCTCCGGGGTATTATAAATGCTTCTTTGATGGAGGGGTCTTCCCCGCTGCCTTGAAAGAGGCGGTGGTGAGACCCCTCCTCAAGAAGCCTTCCCTGGACCCAGCTATTTTGGGTAATTATCGCCCAGTTCCAACCTTCGCTTTGTTGCGAAGGTTGTAGAGAGTGTGGTGGCACGGCAGTTCCTCAGTACCTGGAGGAAGCTGTCTATCTAGACCTGCTCCAGTCCGCTTCCGGCCCGGTTATAGCACGGAGACAGCTTTGGTCGCGTTGGTGGATGACCTCTGGAGGGCCAGGATAGGTTGTTCCTCTGCCCTGGTCCTGTTGGATCTCTCATCGGCTTTTGATACCATCGACCATGGTATCCTGCTGCGCCGTTGGAGGGGTTGGGAGTGGGAGGCACCGCCATCGGTGGTTCTCCTCCTACCTCTCCGACCGGTCGCAGTCGGTGTTGACAGGGGGCAGAGATCGCCGCGAGGCGCCTCACTTGTGGGTGCCGCAGGGTCGATTCTCTCGCCTCCTGTTCAACATCTACATGAAGCCGCGGCGAGGTCATCAGTGGCTTTGGGGTGAGTTATCATCTGTACGCTGATGATACTCAGCTGTACTTTTCCACCCCAGGCCACCCCAGCGAAGCTGTCAAGTGCTGTCCCGTTGTTTGGAGGCCGACGGGTCTGGATGGGGAGAAACAGACTCAGACTCAATCCATCCAAGACGGAGTGGCTGTGGATGCCGGCATCCCGGTACAGTCAGCTGCAACCGCTGCTGACTGTTGGGGCGAGTCACTGGCCCCAACGGAAAGAGTGCGCATCTTGGGCGCTTCTCCTGGATGAACGGCTGTCGCTTGAAGATCACTTGACGGCCGCTCCAGGAGAGCTTTTACCAGGTTCGCCTGGTCCGCCAGTTGCGCCTTTCTTGACCGGGATGCCTTATGCACGGTCACTCATGCTCGCCACTGACTGGATTTTTGGATCTTTTGATGATTGAAGCCAGAGAAATGTCCATAGAACATACAATATTTTCTAAACTTCTTTTGGACCTGTTTGCTCAGAATTCTGGGAGATTTTATCTCAACTCATTTGGTGCATGCCAGTTGAGAAAGTCTGCCTTGCTACAATCCTTTCAGGATACAGATTGATCAGGTATTATCATTTTATTGCGGATATGTGTGTGTTTGTTGGGGAGGGGTGGCCTGAGATGAGTGTGTCATTGCTCCTAGAAGCAGGAAGCTGTAAACACCAGCCTGAAGATGACGAATGAGACTTTGTCGAAACGTCGCCAAGACACTTCCAATTTTATGCAGGAGAAAACCCGAATAACCAAAGACCGACCGACATACATACATACATACATACATGTAAAGGTCTGCTTTGTGGGTGGAAGAGATAATAGGGGAAGAAAATGTCTGGGTGGCATCTTCTGTTTTGTGGCAGATTGAACCAGCTCGGAAATGGCTTACATATGTGTGCTTTTCAGAATTGCAGACAATATCCCCCCCCCGAAGGCATAGACATCCTGAGGTCGCTTCCTGAAGCAGGATTTAAGAGCAGGTCTTCCCAATTCAATAGTCTAGTCTCGATGTCAGCAACCCGTGGCTCCAGAGCCGCTTGAGGCTCTTTGGGCCCTCTGCTGCAGCTCCCTGTCCCATCGCTGGCTCGTCCTGCCCCTGCCCTCCCCTACCAGTCACTCCTTGCCTGCCCATGGAAATCCGAGAGATACAGAGAGAGTGGGAGAGATTTAGATACACACACATAGAGAGAGAGAGAGAGAGACAGAGAGAGGGGGAGAAAGAGAGAGAGTCATAGGGAGATATAGAGAAAGAGGGGGAAAGAGAGAGAGGGAGAGAGAGAGAGAGAGTCATAGAGAGATACAGAGAAAGAGGGGGAAAGAGAGAGAGGGAGAGAAAGAGAGAAAAGGGTTTTGTGGTTCCCGGTGTTTTTTAACAACCGGTTCTCTGCCCTAATGACCGGCTGGGTAGGCATGGCTAAGGGGGAGTCATATGACTGTATGGGAGTGAGTGACGTGGAGTTGGCCATGCCCACCCAGGTTTTGTGGCTCCCGGTGGTTTTTTTCTTGTGGGAAATGGGTCCAAATGGCTCATTGAGTGTTTAAGGTTGCAGACCCCTGGTCTAGTCTCCCTACCATTGTTCATTGGTACCTCCCAAGTTTGGTTCTAAAGTCGAGCTGCTATTGCTTATGGTTGACGGAGGTGTGGTTGATTGCATCGACCCATTGCTTCTTGTTGACCCTGTATTATTCATTCATTTTTTTTATTCATTCATTTATTTATTTGTCAAGTACGTATTAGATAATATATATAAGTATAAGCAGGAATTGAATACATAAAATGAATACAAATAAAGGGAACATTAGGACAGGGAGAGTAGGCACGCTGGTGCGCTTATACACACCCCTTACTGACCTCTTAGGAATGGGGTGAGGTCAACAGTAGATAGTATAAAGTTGAAGCGGTTTTGGGATGAAACCACAGAGTCAGGTAGTGCATTCCAGGCACTGACCGCTCTCTTGCTAAAGTCATATTTTCTGCAATCAAGTTTGGAGCGGTTTACCTTGAGTTTGTATCTATTGTGTGCTCGTGTATTGTTGTGGTTGAAGCTGAAGTAGTCATTGACAGGTAGGACATTGTAGCAGATGATTTTATGAGCTATGCTTAGGTCAGACCGAAGGCAGCGTAGTTCTAAGGTTTCTAAACCCAGACTTTCAAATCTGGTGGCATAAGGCAGAGGTCTCTAACCTTGGTCCCTTTAAGACTTGTGGACTTCAACTCCCAGAGTCCCTCAGCCAGCAAAGCTGGCTGAGGAACTCTGGGAGTTGAAGTCCACAAGTCTTAAAGGGACCAAGGTTGGAGACCCGTGGCATAAGGCATTCTGTTGTGAGCAGAGGAGCAGAGAATCTTGAATTCTGTCCCATCTGATTTTTACGGATTGCATTTTTGGGGCCCAATTCCTGAAATAAAAGTTCCATCTGCCTGTCCTAGTACGAGGGGTGCTTTTTTCCAGAAGCAAAACACGAACTGGCGGTCTCTCACACTTAAAATCTGTATCCGGTGAGGAAACCCCTTTGAAGACCACCAGTGAAGGGAAGGAAGCTCCCTTTCAATCCATTTTGTTTCTGAATGGGGAGTCAAATTGCTTCCATGCCTTTGCCCTGTGCTTCATGATGTTCCTTCTTCCCCTTTGAAAACATCCTTATTTAACATCGGGGATAGAGTACAATTGCTTTTTTGTTTACACTTCAGCTGGCAACCCCCTCCTCTTTTTCCTACCCATCCATCTATAGTATTTCTTCCCTTTCCCCTTGCCCCCCCCCCCCCACCATTGCTCTTTGCTTGAATACCTTGGTTAGGAACAAAGGGGTCCCTATTTGTTTTTTTTGGGGGGGGTGTTGCTCAGGAAATCCTCCCTGTATCAACAATGGGTTTTCCAAATGCAAAACTTGTCCAGCTGCTTGGAATGGTTCATTGTAGCTATCCCAGGTTTATCCCGGTCATCTTGACCAGTGCTGGGCGGTGAATTAAAGTTTATTTTTATTTTTATTTTTGGTTAATCAGTGTGTGTGTGAGAGAGACAACTTTTACGAAATTTTGATTTATCAGACTACGAGGGGAGAAGGGCATTTGCGTGATTTGCGTGACGTGAAAATATACGTCGCTTGTATCCATTTATGTATTTTATTTATTTTGTCAAGCACGTATTAGGTAACAAATATAAGTATAAACATGATTGTGAATACATGAAATGGATACGGATAAAAGGGAACACTAGGACAGGGACGGTAGGCATGCTGGTGCTCTTATGCATGCCCCTTACAGATCTCTTAGGAATGGGGTGAGGTCAACAGTAGATAGTATAAGGTTGAAGTGGTTTTGGGATGAAACCACAGAGTCAGGTAGTGCATTCCAGGCACTGACCGCTCTGTTGCTAAAGTCATATTTTCTGCAATCGAGTTTGGAGCGGTTTACCTTGAGTTTGTATTTATTGTGTGCTCGTGTATTGTTGTGGTTGAAGTTGAAGTAGTCGTTGACAGGTAGGACGTGGTAGTGGATCATTTTATGTACTATGCTTAGGTCAGACCAAAGACGGCGTAGTTCTAAGATGTCTAAACCCAAAATTTCAAGTCTGGTAGTATCAGGTATTCTGTTGCGAGCAGAGGAGTGGAGGACTCTTCTCGTGAAATATCTTTGGACAATATAAGTAAAATATCTTTTACTTTTGAAGTAAAAGTTTTAAGGGACAGGTCCTCGGTTTGACAGGCACTAAATGGTCAGATGGAGAGGAAGTTCAGATGAAAAAA
This sequence comes from Ahaetulla prasina, assembly GCF_028640845.1. Lineage (NCBI taxonomy): Eukaryota > Metazoa > Chordata > Lepidosauria > Squamata > Colubridae > Ahaetulla > Ahaetulla prasina. The sequence continues at coordinate 11,444,186 of NC_080551.1, forward strand.
CTGTGCTGATTTGCATTCAAAGTCTGATGAATTTATATCTGTTAACCTGAGAGTTTGTGGCACCCACAGACATACATTCGTCCAAACCTTAACATCTGTGTTTTGTCTCGGAGTTTGTGGGCACTTCACAAAACATGTCTATGTAGTTTTCTTGGCTTCCAGACAGAAATAGTTTACCTGTGCTTGCTTTTGGATAGTTTGCATGACTTTCTGATACAAAAGCTCATATTAGTCCAAAGGGGTTTTCATCCATCTTCTAATCAGGCATGGTCCTGTTAAACCCAGCTACAGTTGGCAAGGTGCTGCCACCTGGTGAGATATCTTTAGATTGATTTAAACAGGAAACTACAATGAATTTTTTACTATTATGGGGAAACGGGGTTTCCAGTTGTTATTTATTTGAAAGATTTTGTAGTTAACAGCAGGGATTAAGAACAACTAGGTTTCCAGGTGTCACAGAGGTCAACAAGGGAGGGAATTGGGAGGTGCAGGTCAACATCATGTGGAGAGTGTGTGGGTCCCTGCCCTTTAGTAAGTGTTCCCAGGGTTGTGTTGTTAAAATGCAATAATACCTGTGTAAAAATATTCATTATCTGCTAATCCAGCGCAAGTCCTATTCAGACTCATTGGATTTTGAATGTTTCCCAGCATCTAGAAAGTTTGAAGGATATCTTTGCAAGCAAATGATTTAGGAACTTGCATTGTTTTTTCTAAAGGGACTGGAAGCAGAATCTTAAGCTTAGAAGTCTATTTTGTACTTCCATAGAATTCTTAAGTACAATTGACTTATAACAGTCCATTTAATGATGGTTCGAAGTTAGAACAGCATTGAAAAAAACTGACTTATGACCATTTCCCATACTTACACACACTTGGCCAATAAACCTATTCTATTCTATTCTATTCTATTCTATTCTATTCTATTCTATTCTATTCTATTCTATTCTATTCTATTCTATTCTATTCTATTCTACTCTACTCTACTCTACTCTACTCTACTCTACTCTACTCTACTCTACTCTACTCTATCCTATTATGACCGTTTGCAGCATCCCCATGGTCAACACGATCAAAAATTTAGGCAACTTGGCAACTGACTCCTATTTATGTCAGTTGCATTGTCCCAGGGTCATGTAATCACTTTTTGCAACCTTCTGACCAGCAAAATCAATGAGGAAGCCAGATTCACTTAACAACCGTGTTACTAACTTAACAAGTGCAGTGACTCACTTAACGGCTGTGGCAAGAAAAGTCATAAAATGGAACAAAACTCATTTTTAACAAATGTCTTACTTAGCAACAGAAATTTTGCTGAATTTGGGCTCAACTGAGGTTGTAAATTGTGGACTACCTGTATAACTGTGTGTCTCCATTATGTCTTCATAAACTGTAATACTCTCCCTTCTTTTGACATTTATTCCAGTGCAACCTTCTCTTGTACAGATCTTAATAATGATAATGATAATAATAATAACAACAACAACAACAACAACAACAACAGAGTTGGCAACAACAACAACAGAGTTGGAAGGGACCTTGGAGGCCTTCTAGTACAACCCCCTGCCCAGGCAGGAGACCCTACACCATTTCAGACAAATGGTTATCCAACATCTTCTTAAAAACTTCCAGTGTTGGAGCATTCACAACTTCTGCAGGCAAGTTGTTCCACTTATTAATTGTTCTCACTGTCAGGAAATTTCTCCTTAGTTCTAAGTTGCTTCTTTCCTTGATCAGTTTCCACCCATTGCTTCTTGTTCTACCATCAGGTGCTTTGGAGAACAGCCCGACTCCCTCTTCTTTGTGGCAACCCCTGAGATATTGGAAGACTGCTATCATGTCTCCCCTAGTCCTTCTTTTCATTAAACTAGACATACCCAGTTCCTGCAACCGTTTTTCATATGTTTTAGCCTCCAGTCCCCTAATCATTGTTGCTTTTCTCTGCACTTTTTCTAGAGTCTTTCTAGAGTCTTTAAAAGATCTGTTCTTAAATTGGTTGGCAGGCAAACCTGAGTGGTATGTTGCTTTGTGTTCCTATTTGCTAAATCTCACCACCATTAGATGCTTCGAAAAGTATATAACATTCTCGTCTATTTCCATACACAGTGTACTTAAAATAATTTGTCCAACATCTGCCATTTGGCTTGTCTGCTCAAATCATAGATCAGGAATGTGGCTGTGTTCCCGTCCGCTGCAGACTCGTACATTAAATACATTTGAATAAAATGCTTGGCTTGCGTTTTGAAAACAAAGCAAATTTTTGGAGGACTCTGATTATCATCTCTCAACTTGGAAAGGGTGCATTTATTTCTGAAATAAGAGCAGCTTTAGTGTTATGGAGGCAGCGATGGATCATTGATCCATGGTTGTCTTCTGGACAGTGTATGGGGATTGCGGGGGGGGGGGAGTTTAACAGATTGGGTTGGAAGGGACCTTGGAGGTCTTCTAGTCCAACCCCCTGCCCAAGCAGGAGTCTCTACACCATTTCTGACAAATGGCAGTCCAGTCTCTTCTTGAAAGCTTCCAGTGATGAAGCTCCCACAATTTCCGAAGGCAACTTCTGTTCCATTGGTTGATTGTTCTCACTGTCAGAAAGTTTCTCCTTATTTGTAGGTTGAATCTCTCCTTGGTCAGTTTCCATCCATTGTTCCTTATCTGGCCTTTGGGTGCCTTGGAAAATAGCTTGACCCCCTTCCTCTCTGTGGCAGCCCCTCAAATATTAGAAGACTGCTATCATGTCTCCCCTGGTCCTTCTCTTCACTACACTAGCCATGCCGAGTACTTGTAACAGTTTATTATATGTTTTAACCTCCAGTCCCCTCAACATCCTGGTTGCTCTTCTCTGCACTTTTACTGGAACCTTAATGTTAGAAGGTCTCCTGTTTGAGCAGGGAGTTGGACTAGAAGACCTCCAAGTTCTATTCGGAATTAAATGATCAGTCCTGGAAGCTAAATACCAAATAGCAAATTGAACCTAGGATTGCCAAGAAATGCTAGCTGTTCCACACACTAAGCGAGCTAGATAGAATCAAGATCACATGAAGTGTTAATACCACTTTATAATGCCTTGGTAAGGCCACACTTGAAATACAGCGTTCAGTTTTGGTCACCATGGTGTAAAAAGAATGTGGAGACTCTAGAAAGAAGTGCAGAGAAAAGCAACAAAGATGATTAGGGGACTGGAGGCTCAAACATATGAAGAATGGTTGCAGGAACTGGGTATGTCTAGTTTAATGAAAAGAAGGACTAGGGGAGACATGATAGCAGTCTTCCAATATCTCAGGGGCTGCCACAAAGAAGGAGTCAAGCTATTCTCCAAAGCACCTGAGGGCAGGACAAGAAGCAATGGGTGGAAAGTAATCAAGGAGAGAAGCAACTTAGAACTAAGGAGAAATTTCCTGACAGTCAGAACAATTAATCAGTGTAGATGCTCCAACACTGGAAGTTTTTAAGAAGATGTTGGATAACCATTTGTCTGAAGTGGTGTAGGGTTTCCTGCCTAAGGAGGGGGTTGGACTAGAAGACCTCCAAGGTCCCTTCCAACTATTAGATTATTAGATTAGATTAGATTAGATTCCAGGAGACTCAGTGTGTGGCTGGGACAGTGGTCCCTTGAACTAGGGTTTTAGATTTGTTAAACACCTGGGAGTGATTTGGGACTGTAATGGAGTATAAGAACAACCTTGGAAGAATGGGAGCAAAAAGTACTGCCTAGATAAGAGGCAGCATAGCCCACAGCTGCATGATGAGAAGAAAAAAAAAATGTGGAAGGACCCTCCCTAACTTACCATGTGATACAATGAGCTGGCTGGAGATTTTTACTTCCAGTCTTTTCCAAGATTCTGCTAAAGCAGCTTTACAATAGAATAGAATTCTTATATTCATCTTGTCCCCTTTCCTACTTGGGACAACCTAACTTTTTATGAGGAGGATTGATATCACCTGAACTAAAGTAGAACCCAAAAAAGGTAGGCAAAAGTAGCTTTTAAACCAATCCTTGGGGGAAGCAGCTGGTTTGGAAACATCAAGATATGTTAGCAAATGCTAAAAGAATAAGAGCAGTCTTGGGAAGTGCTTGGTTGTTTCAGTCAATAAAAATAAAAATAAAAATAAAATGAAAAGGAGGGTATGAAAAAGATGCATACCAACATTTGGAAAAGAACCTGGTACAATATATGGTTGCTTAAATGCCAATGCCAGAAATCCCTGATCCTCATGGGGCAATAAAAGTGCTTGTAAAGAAGAACAGAATTAACGTGGTGGCAAGGAGAGTACTAGGAAGAAGGGACTGGGAGAAATATTGCTTTTATATCAAGGAGACTACATTCCTCCATAAAATAATTATGGGTTGCAACATTTAATCCTAAATGTAAAATGCTTCTAGGAATATGATGGACTGTTAAAAAAAAATACTGATTTTAAATTTTTAAATTTTAAAAGAAAGTAAGGAAGCATGCTTAGAGAGGTTCTAATGGTGGACCAGTAAACTGATAGAAAAACATGTGCAGAAAAGCTCAAGAGGTCTAGAGCCGTCCATGCAAATTATTTTAAAACCGAAACCATGGAAGCTCAGCTTGAATTTCAAAATGTAAGAAAAGGTTAACTGAATCCAGGAAGCATGGTTTTTCTAACAGTGCTGTAAAAATTAAGGCAGGTGTCTTAAATTATAATTAACTGCCATAGTGAGAAGAACAAAATGGAGGAAGGACTGTGGTTAAAAAAAAAAGTGAAGGTCAATATAAGGAATGCAAAAGAAAAGAAAAAGAAAAATCCAGGAAAGAAAGAAAGAAAGGAATAAATCACAGGGTCTTGGTTGCATGTACTTGATACTCAAAAGGCAAATTTTTATAGAAAAGATATAGAAAAAAGAATAGAATAGATTTTTTTTTTAATTGGCCAAGTGTGATTGGAAAAGAATTTGCCTTTGGTGCATCTGCTCTCAGTGTATATAAAAAGACAAGATACATTCATCAAGAATCCTAAGGTGCAACACTTACTGATAATCATTAAGTGCAGTGCTCTATAGCATGGTTTTGAGGGCGGGAGTTGAAACAGTTTATGTCCAGTAATAAATTGATCAATATATATAATATAATATACACATAACAGTTTATATAGAAAAAAGAAGTAGGGATATGAAAGGGTTAGGCTTTCCTGATGGAAAATCAATGACCTGGATCTGACCATTAGTGGGATAAAAATGTAAATATTGGGTATAAATACTGGGACCTTTGCCAAACCTTTAGCTGTAAATTTCAACTATCCCTGGAATAGAGGAAACTCAATATATTGCAAAAGACTAAATCCAGAGCCTAACAATTATAAACCTAGGACACTTAAGTTCTTGTCTTCTCCTTCCTTCCTTCCTTCACCTCGGTTGGTCCTTCTAGTTCAGTATTTCAATAACAGCAATTTCCCAGGGATTTCTCCTAACCCATCTAAGAAATCCTGGGAATTGGACTTGCCTGCCAGAGATCAAGAGCCCTGACCCTGATCCCTAACAGCTGAGGTTGGCAGTGAAGATGACTCATAGGCCAACGATTCCGTAGCTGAGATTCTTGTATAATTCCCCACCCTTCAAAAACACTCTTCTCCTCTGTATCCTCAAATTCAGAAGTGGACAAATAGAGACGTCACCCAATAACCTATCTGTCTTGCCACAACCAGAGTTTAGACTACCAGTTGCAGTCTCTTGTAGATACGTTATTTCTAGACAGGGATGTGGCTGAATTTTTTAAATACTATTTTAAAGCTCAGTTTTAAAGTTTTCTTGGCAACAGCATGGGAGTGGTATGCTCTTGTCTTCTTCTACAGCAGGGTTCTCCAACCTTAGCAACTTTAAGGCTTGTGGACTTCAACTTCCAGAATTTCTCAGCCAGCAAAGCTGGCTGAGGAACTCTGGGAATTGAAGTCCACAAGCCTTAAAGTTGCCAAGGTTGGAGACCCCTGTTCTACAGTGTTTGGACGTCCCACTTTGATGTTCCTTGTACAGGTATTAACTAAGAGAGTTGGGGCCAGAAACTCGTTGTTAAGCAACGTTGCAAGTTGGAAAACTAGATGATTGTGCTGGTTAACCATGACAGTTTTGGCAGTTCCTGACAGTTGGAACAATTACCATAATCATTGGAATGACTTGCCTCCAGAAGTTTTGAATGCTCCAATACTGGAGGTTTTTAAGAAGAGATTGGACAACCATTTGTCTGGAATGGTTGTAGGGCAGTGATGACTAACCTTTTCAATACTGAGTGTTAAAACTGGAGCACGCGCTGGAGCACTGGAACTCGGAAGAGAGCAGCTATATGGTGCGCTTGTGTGTGGCGGACAGCTGTTCTACCAGGTTCCATCACCCGCATGTGCGCCGGTCAACTGCTCTCTTTTGGGTTCACGCAAAGACCAGCAGGGACCTGGAAGAGAGCAGCTGGCCCGGTGTGCATGCACACGGGACTAGCTGGCTGGCACGCAGCTGGCGATGGTGCCCATGCCCACAGAGAGGACTCTACATGCCACTATGGCAGAAGTGGCGCCATAGTGCCACTATGGCGCAACTTCTGCCATAGGTTCGCCATCACGGGTATAGAGTCTCCTACTTGAGCAGTGGCATGGATTCAAAGACCCCCAAGGTCCCTTCCAACTCTCTTATTCTGTTAACTGTAAACCTTCCCAATCTAACATTCCACCCCTGCCCGCCAGAGCAAGGGTGAAATCTACTTACCTTCCTTACCGGTTTGGAAGTGCATACACACACGCACACATCCCATGCGCAAAACCTTTCTGCGCATGCGCAGAGAGTACAAAACACATTAGTTCCTGGTTAAAACCAGGAAGTATCGACAGCCAGGCAGGTGGGCGGAGCTTCGCATCGTAATCGCTACCAGTTTTCTGAACCACCAGCTGAGATCGCTACTGGATTGGGCGATCAGGTCCGAACCGGGAGCATTTCACCCCTGCCCCAGAGTTATGTTACACGACAACTCCCATCATCTCCAACCATCATAAGTTAGAAAATCAATGATTTTAGGCATCATCATGAATCTAATTTTTAAAATAAATCTTTTAGATGGAAATCTTTTGCATCCATGTTGGCTGTGTCTCTAGCTATAAAACTCTACCTCCTGCTATTACTTTCTCCCCTGCTACCACCAGAGGAAATGGGGTGGGGGAAGAGAAAAAAAAACCCCAATGCTGCCAGAGCAGAGCATTTGTTTTATTAAAACTACTTGGGCAAATTGTCTGCAGAGTTTATCTGGCCAAAAGAAACATGAGTACCGTATCACTAACAATTGTTAGGACGCTCTTCTGCAAAGGCCATACAAGGAGAAGTTTTATCAGATTTTTGCAAATGTTTAAAGGGCAGTTAATAATCAAGCTTGCACGAGCTTGGAGCCATCAAGGTAAGAGAACACCAAGTATGGTTATGCTGTGTTGGGTCTTAAAAGCATCTATGGCTTTGACAAATCTTAAGAGGGCTTCACTGAACTCAACAGAGCTCCAGCAAGACCGCCTAGTATGTTTTGAGAGAGAGAGAGATATGCACAGCGTAATCCATTTGTTAAAAATGTACTTAACTGTGTCTTGTGAAACGTAGGCCTTGTTCTCTTGGCCAAACTCAGGGTAACTCGGAGCGCACGTGTGTCCAGGTATTTCACGTTTTGAGGCTTTAGGATAATGTGTATACAAACGTACATCATTAACATTCTGTAAAGCTATCTTTTTCTTTCCCCCGTCCCCCCCCCAAAAAATCCTGTTTTGGGGTTGCCTGACTAGAATTCTACCTTTGATTAACAAAAATAATAGTTGAAACGTTTATAAGGGACCAGGATTCATTTGGTCGTCGTCCATTTGGAAACAAGTATGTAAAAAAAAAAATGGTTTGCAAATGTTCTGGTTACCTGTCAACTCTGAATCGAACCTGGCTGAAGCCATCTTGTGCTGCTTCATAGTTGCCATGCATTATGGGGGAGGGGGCGAGGATGAGGGGGAAATAGCTAGACCGTCTCATAGACAAAATAAAGAGCTCTCCCCTGGGAACCAAGATCATCCCAACAGGTGGCAGGAGGAGGAGGAGGAGGAGGAGGCAGAAGTGGTCGAGGGAGCCCACCAGCTGCTTTGATGGACAATATGACCTGTGACACCTGGGGAGGGAAACTTTTTCTCTTTTAATTACATGGTAACCGCGGGGAACTTCTGTGCCGAAAAGATGTGTCCAATAAACATGTTCTCTGAGGAACATTCCTGCCTTGGAGTTCTGATTTCTTTGGATGCGTTACTCGGAACATTGACAGTATCATAAAGCTGACCACATTTATTGTGATAGGAATCCCGGACAATTAGTGTGGTTCTTTCAAGATATTTAAGACTAGGGGCTATCACAAAGAAGAGGGAGTCAAGCTATTCTCCAAAGCACCTGAGGGCAGGACAAGAAGCAATGGGTGGAAACTAATCAAGGAGAGAAGCAACCTAGAACTAAGGAGAAATTTCCTGACAGTGAGAACAATTAATTAGTGGAACAACTTGCCTGCAGAAGTTGTGAACACTGAAAGTTTTTTAAAAATGTTGCATAACCATTTGTCTGAAGACCTCCAAGGTCCCTTCCAACTATTCTATTCTATTCTATTCTATTCTATTCTATTCTATTCTATTCTATTCTATTCTATTCTATTCTATTCCCATTCCCATTCCCATTCCCATTCCCATTCCCTTCCCTTCCCTTCCCTTCCATTCCATTCCATTCCATTCCATTCCATTCTATTCTATTCTATTCTATTCTATTCTATTCTATTCTATTCTATTCTTTAATTTACAACCGTTTGGGTAGTGACTGTTCAAAGTTTCAGTGACGCTGAGAAAAGTGCTTTATTAGGGACTCCTTGCATTTACGACTGTCGCAGAATCCCCATCATGGTCACGTGATCAAAATCTGAACCCTTGACAGCCCGGATGTATTTTATGATGGTTGAAGCAACAAGGGGTCATGTAATCATCATTTGTGACTTTTCCAGGTGGCTTTTGACAAGCAAAGTGAATGGGGGAAAGTCAGATTCGCTTAAAGACTTCACGATTCCCTAAACAACTGGTGATTCACTTAACAACTATGGCAAAAAAAAAAAGTTGCAAAATCTGGTACAACTCCCTTGCTTGACAATAAAAATTCTGGTCTTAATTATGTTGTAAGTAAAGGAATTCCCTTTATAACTTCCCTAATCCTTGCCCCAATGGCAAGAACTATAAGCCAAAGAGGAAACTAGGGTATTTTAATCAGCTGTCTATTGTTTTTATTATTATTATTAACATTATTAATAATTAATAATATGAATTTATTGAACTAATATTTCTTTTGCTTTTATTTTTCTCCCTTAGCGTTCTGGGTCATGAAACTTAATCCACAGCAAGCTCCATTGTATGTGAGTAAACCATTTTATTTTTCCAATTTACATTTTCCATCTGGGGATTTAGACATTAGGAAATCGTTATGGCTTATCGATCACCGAATCAGATGCTGTCAGTTGGATAATTTTAATAATTAAAACCTGTGGTGGTGTAATGGATGTAGGCGTGTTGGCAATATTTGTGCCTCAGCTTGGAATGCTTGTGAGCAGAATTTAGGTGAGCAAAATTGTGAACCGCCCTCTTTGCAAGCTGGAACAGGTTCTCTTTCTTTGGAGTTCTCTTAGATACCCTGATGCAGGTAGACCAGAGGTGGTATTCAAGAGGTTCTGACCAGTTCTGGAGAACCGGTAGCAGAAATTTTGAGTACTTCGGAGAACTGGTAAATACCACTTCTGGCTGGTCCCGCCCCCATCTATTCTCTGCCTCCTGAGTCCCAGAAATGGAGAAATGGGGATTTTGCAGTAACTTTCCCCTGGAGTGGGGAGGAAATGGAGATTTTACAGTATCCTTCCCCTGCTATGCCCACCAAGCCACGCCCACCGAGCCACACCCAAAGAACCGGTAGTAAAAAAATTTGAAACCCACCACTGAGGTAGACCTCTAACTTGGTTGCCTTTTCAGGCACTATCCTACGATCGTATGGGCACCAAAAGTAAAGTTATAGGCACCACAACGATTCTAGAAATAGCGCTTGATTATTATACGATGTGTGAACACAGTCTTGAAAGCCTGTTCATCAACCTTCACTGGCCCTTTTGAAGGACAACCAGGTCAAGGCAAGGTTCTTCTGACTCCTTTCTCATACTTTCTACTTTCTGATCAATTGTTTTTCCTCCCCCTACTTCTCAAGGCCAGAACTACATTCCTTGCTCTCCAAAGTTTATCCCCTTGCTCTCCAAAAGGCCCAAATCTCCATGAGGTTTTGACAACCTGATCTCAAAGAGATCACATATAGAATAGAATAGAATAACAGAGTTGGAAGGGACCTTGGAGGGCTTCTAGTCCAACCCCCTGCTTAGGCAGGAAACCCTACACCACTCCAGACAAATGGTTATCTAATCTCTTCTTAAAAACTTCCAGAGTTGGAGCAATCAGTGGAACAAGATTAATTGTTCTAACTGTCAGGAAATTTCTCCTTAGTTCTAGTTGTTTCTCTCCTTGATTAGTTTCCACCCATTGCTTCTTGTTCTGCCCTCAGGTGCTTTGGAGACTAGCTTGACTCCCTCTTCTTTGTGGCAGCCCCTGAGATATTGGAAGACTGCTATCATGTCTCCCCTAGTCCTTCTTTTCATTAAACTAGACATACCCAATTCCTGCAACAGTTCTTCATATGTTTTAGCCTCCAGTCCTCTAATCCTCTTTATTGCTCTTCTCCGCACTCTTTCTAGAGTCTCAACATCTTTTTTACATCGTGGCGACCAAAATTGAATGCAGTATTCCAAGTGTGGCCTTACCAAGGCATTATAAAGTGGTATTAACACTTCACGTGATCTTGATTCTATCCCTCTGTTTATGCAGCCTAGAACTGTATTGGTTTTTTTGGAGCTGCTGCACAGTGCTGGCTCATATTTAAATGGTTGTCCAACTAGGACTTCAAGATCCCTCTCACGGTTACTACTATTGAGCAAGGTACCACATATACTGTACCTGTGCATTTTGTTGCCTAAATGCCTAAACCTTACTTTTTTCACCGTTGAATTTCATTTATAACCTGCTGAATTAACTACAGATTCCTGGAGATTTACAACAACAAAAGCATTAACTCTGCCCATCCTACATCTTCTCACAAAATGGGTGTGTTCCAGGTTCTCTCTTTAAAGCATTGATACTTGATGGGATCTGGAACCATGCCTTTTTTGGGGTTACATTGCCTACACTTTAGAACAAGTGTGTGCATAATGCTACCTCACAAACATGGTTCAGATGTCCTGAACCTTGTTGTGCCATATTCTGGCAGACCGAGTATATAACTGATGAACCCCAGCTATACGATGTTAACATATTGTCTTATGAGTTTCTTTTTTATTGACAGTGTATGGGGTTTATTTGCAATATAGGGTGGCCTTCTTTAGGGATGGGCTTCAAAAAATTTAGCAAGGGGTTCTCTGCCCAGTTGCTTGGTGGGCGTGGTCATGGTGGGCATGGCCTAGACAGTCTCCTGCACCATGGCAGGAGGGGGCATTTTTGCCTTCCCTGGGCTCCGGAGGCTTTCCTCGAGTCTCTGGGAGGGTGAAAACGACCTCCCCAGGCTCTGGAAGCCAGAAATGGGCCCATTTCCAGCCTTCCCGAACTTCCGGTAGGCCTGTTTTTCACTCTCCCCAAGCCTCTGCGCCCACCCTGCACTTACTGCCTCCAAAACGGGCCACGTGGGAACTCCTGGGAGGGGTGGGGCGGGGCCAGCCAGGAGTGGGATTTGGGGGTTCTCTGAACTGCACAGAATCTTAGCTAGAGGTTCTCCCGAACCCCCAGCAGCCCACCCCTGGCCTTCTTGATGTACTTTGCCCAGAGCGATGATTGTGTGATTCATAGGTTCAATACATCTTTTAAATAAACATATAAGTAAAACAACAGAAAAATTAAGATCTCCACAGAAAAGGTTCAACCTTAATGGTTGCGTATCTGAATAGGTTTGATTGGAATACACTTGATTGGAATGCTGAAGAAAGGATCCTGCATTTCTTCTGTTAGGACCGGGCCTTTCTTTATTAATCTCCTTTGATAAAAAGGAATGCTTTATAAGCTAGGCTTCTTTTGATCCACTGTTTACCTGGTGGCAAGATGAAACCCAATGCGAGCGGTGGGAAGGAAATATTTCTTGGATGAAAAAGGAAGTCTATATTTTTGCAACTAGGACTGCACCTTCAAATGCCTAAAGGTGATTCTCTAAGTCAACCACAGCTGCTCGTAGAAGAGGCAATGCAAGAGGGATTTGTCTGGAGGGCCAAGAACAAAAAGGATAAACCGTCCTTTACTTGTCTTGGAGAATGAGATTGAAGGAGCTAAGTACGTCTAGCCCAGAGATGGCAAACTCAAGGCCCATGGGCTGGATCCGGTCTGCGGGGTGCTTAGATCTGGCCCATAGGGTTGCCCTGGAAACAGCAAAGGACCAGCCCATGGTGCCTCTGCCAGTGAAAATGGAGCTCTGCCTGCAGCCCTCCGGAACTCTTGTTTTTGCTGGCAGAGGGTTGTAGGAGGCCGTCACAGCTGAAAATGGAGCTCGGGATCCCGTTTTCGCAGAGCGTTCGGGCAACCACAGGCACCTCCGATATGAGTGACATCGAGCTGGCCATGCCTAGCCTGGCCACACCCACCCTGGCCCTCCAAGGTCAAACACAACCCTGATGCAGCCCTCAATGAAATTGAGTTTGACACCCCTGGTCTAGCCTAGGAAAGAGAAGGTTTAGAAGGGGACATGGTAACTATTTTCCAGTACTTGAGGACCTGTCCCAGAGACGAGAGGATTCACTAGCTGATTTTCTTGTGGCTCAATAAAGAGAACAATCTCTTAAAGCCTGACTTGCAAAATGAAGCGGCAGGGAAACGTGGAAACTATTTTAGGGGTTGGCTTGCAATGTGTGGAGTGAAAGCCTACAGAACCTGGCTGATGTCTGGAAGAGAGGCAGTTTTGCTCTGACATATTATCTCCCAGAATCCCTTGTAACTTACCCAGAATCCCTTGTAAACTGAGTGCAGCATGGTCTCTCCAGAATCCTTTGCAAAAGCTTAGAGTTCTTTGTGCCGTGGAAAAGAGGTTGCCGCTAAGTTTTTATGGAAAGCTGACCTACTCCATTGCTCAGGATTTGACAACCTCTGAATGGAACTGTTGAGCTTGTTACACATGGGAATTTGGGACCCAAACCATTCATTTTTCAACTCTGTGCTTAACTTTTTCCCTTTTTTCTCTCCTTTTTCTCCCCTCATTCTCAGCCTTGGATGAGAGCAGCGGAGTGCCATCCAGTGGCCTCTGTTAAACCTGTCCCACAGCTTTTAATCATGATCCTCAAAACTTTTCTTGGCCAGGGAATTCTGGGAGTTGAAGTTCACACATCTTCAAGTTGTCACGGTTGAGAAAGATTGGTTTAGAAAACTTGGATGTTTGAGAACGTGAAAGTCCCAAGGCTTCTCCACCAGAAGATAATGGATTATCTCCATCCCCCACCCCACTATTCTTCTCTGTGTTTTAGAGCAGGGGGTCTCCAACCTTGGCAACTTTAAGACTTGTGGACTTCAACTCAGTCAGCAAATCTGGCTGAGGAACTCTGGGAATTGAAGTCCACAAGTTTTAAAGTTGCCAAGGTTGGAGACCCCTGTTTTAGAGTAAGTTGCTAGCACATTGTCTGTGCCCCACTCAAACGAATAAATACCTTTTTAGATAGATTGCTTCATAAAAGGTCAAAAATATAAGTCACATTCTGTGTGACTTCATTGCACTTCTTTTGAACAACAAGTCATTTTACATATCGCAAACTCTTCCTACCAAGTTGGACGCTCTTCATAAAGGTTGACTCTGGGCTGTTGCCTGCTTGTCAAAAGACTTGATGAAAGGTGTCAGAGAGGTTTTTATGTACACCTCCTTGGACAATTGTCCTTGAGCATTTGTGATACGGTTTTGTAGCCAGCTATGAGGGTTGCCAACTGCCTTCTCACCCACCCCAGTAACTTCACAGTTCGATATCAATCACCAGGCGCTATCAAGCAGAATGAATGTGTTATGAGTAAGTGTTGAGTAATTGTTGTCCGCTTGACATTCTACATTTAACAACAACAACAACAACAACAACAATAATAGGTTGTCCTTCAGTCTAGAGCAAAAACAGCCCAAGCCATTGCGTTGACGTGTAGATTTCCTGAAATTAGCTGGAGAATGGAAAGAGACTGACATTTCTCTTTAAGGGGTACAACCTGTGTCAAAACATGATCCTTGCATGATCCTTACATTATCCGTGCCTCACCGTTGTGCCTGCTAGTAATTTGCTTTCTCTGAAGAGAGGATGGCACTGAAAGTAAACTTTGCTCTTTCTTCTGACCCAGGAGAAGGTACTTCCTATTAGAACTCCTATATTGTCAGGAGCAACAAATAAGGGCCATACTTTAAGTTGCAGTTGCAGAAGATTTGCTGCTCAAAACTATATACCGTATTTTTCGGAGTATAAAACACACTTTTTTCCCTCCTAGAAGAGGCTGAAAATTTGGGTGCGTCTTATACTCTGAATGTAGCTTTTTTAAAGTTTTTTTTAAAAAGTCCTAACTAGGCGCTTTTCGCTTCCCTGTTTTGCCTGCTCCCTCCAGCTGTGAAGTTTTTTTCAGTCCTAATGAGGTGCTAGGAGTGAAGCGCTTTGCCTGCTTCCTTCAACTCTCAACTGTGAAGTTTTTTTCCAACCCTAAGGAGGCGCTAGCGAGTGAAGCAGTGTCCGTGGTTTGCCTGCTTTTCTCATTGCTTCCCTCTCTACAAAGGTCAGTTGTGCTTTAGAAGCTGATTTTTATCCCCAATTGGGATAAAAAACCCAGCAAACTAATGTGCTGAAGCTGACAGTCGGGATGCTAGCCAGATGAATACCTGGTAGGCAGATTTTTTTTTTCCTGTTTTCCTCCCCAAAACCTAAGCTGCGGCTTATACTCTGGTGCGTCTTATACTCCGAAAAATACGGTACAAGAATCTGGTCGATTAAAGTTCAGTACTAAATTGGTGACAGATAAAAAAGGCTAATGGAATTCGAGTGGGGTTGGACCTTTGTGGGAACGTAATGACTCTAGGCTGATGTCTTGCTTAACTCAGCCTTTCCAAGCTTTTCCTGCTCTTCTCCTACATCAATATATTTTCCATTAGCTATTCTAATGGGAATCTATAAGACAGTGAAGGCACGCCAAAAGTGAGAGGAGTGCGCGGGGGTGTGTGTTCACGCATGCATATGCCCACACCCATAATTCAATGCCCCCTGCCCCCCAATGTGCGGATGACACCCCCCGCACTACCCCCTTTTTGGGATGCGATGGCCCGGTGGGCCCAGTAGGTCTGCTTTTTGCCCTCCCCAGGCTCTGGAGGCTTTCTGGAGCCTGGGGAGGGCAACAATGGCCTCCCCCCCCCGGAGGCCCTCTGGAGGTCAGAAACAGCCTGTTTCCTGACTTCCAGTGCACCCGGAAGGCCCAAAAATTAGCAGAGCTGAGCTAGGGCAACGCTCGCGTGCCCACAGATTTGGTTCCGCGTGCCACCTGTGGCTCACGTGCCATAGGTTCGCCATCGCGGCTATAAGAAGAGTTTGATTGGATTAATCCAAAGTGCGGCGTTCTGTATTTCAGTCTAGACAACCAGATGGCTCTGAAGTGCTCACCTGCAGATGGAGACACAACCTTCTCTGCTATTATTTCCCTGCAGCCTGAATATGGAGATTTGCTTCCCCCAATCTAGAAATAATATTGGATAAACCTGGATAGGATTGTCTTCCATGAATTTGTCCAGGCTCCTTTATAGTCATCAAGTGATTAGCCAAGTCTGTGACTTCTAGTGAATTATGCAAGTTAATTATGGTTAATTAGGTCCCAAACTGAGATCATTACAACTATATCCTAAATTGCTCCGCAGCCCCCTTAATATCCAAATGTTTGGTTCACCAATGTTCTTGAAAAACAGATGGAGAAAATAACCTTGTACAGGAAAGTAATATGGAGATAACCTCAAAGAATGAATGCCAGAGCATTCACCATGGCCCTGAAACAGAGGAGGGGATGAGAAGGAAGGAAGGAAAAAAAAAAAAGAAAGAGCTGTCTTTTCTTGATTCCCTTTGGTGTGAGAGAGGGAGAAAAAAAATGCTGTCTGGCTTAAAGGACTCTGAGGGGTCCTTGGTGCTCTCTGAGCTTGCTGATTTTCTTGCAGATGTTTCACTACCTAGGTAACACCATCAGTTCTAATAAGGAGTTACTAGTCTTTACTATAAAGGACAGGGTGGCTCCAGTGGCTAAGATGCTGAGCTTGTCAACAAAGGGTCAGCAGTTCAGAGGTTCGAATCCCTAGTGCTGCGTAATGGGGTGAGCTCCCGTTGGTGTCCCAGCTTCTGCCAACCTAGCAGTTCGAAAGCAGGTAAAAAATGCAAGTAGAAAAATAGGAACCACCTTTGGTGGGAAGGTAACTATGTTCCGTGCGTCTTTGGCATTTAGTCATGCCAGCCACATGACCACGGAGATATCTTCGGACAGTGCTGGCTTTTCGGCTTTGAAACGGAGGTGAGCGCCGCCCCCTAGAGTCGGGAACGACTAGCACGTATGTGCGAGGGGAACCTTTATCTTTACCTTTATCCTTACTAAGACTGATGATGTTACCTAGTTTGGGTAATGAAACATCTGCAAGAAAACAAGCAAGCTCAGAGAGCACCAAGGACCCACGTCAAGCCCAAGCTATAAATATTCTCCTTTATTAAAGGATTCTGTTACTATACCCTCTAACAATAGAGTTCCAACGTTTCTCCCAGTGTCTTCCCCTGAGGTGTCCTGATGATGGTTCTACCAAAGAGAATTTAATTACTGATGGACTGTGAATTGGATGGATGGACCTTTATATCAGAAAGACATTTTTGACATCAGTTCCATATTGGTTGCCTAATAGTGGGTTTTGTAGGAAAATACCAGGCTGAGCGAGAGGGCAAGGTCAAACCCATCATCAGCTTGAAGTCTCTACATCCCTGTAAAAAACTTTAAATAAGAAATTTCTTTATGTACATAACAACACATGAGAAATATATACAGTACCAAGAGCAGTTCTCAGAATCAGAAGCATAATCACAGAAGCACGGTTAACAGAAGGAAGGACAATAATAGGAATACACAATTTATATTTATGCATATCAGTTAACCTAAGGCACACCCAGGCTCCAAGCTGTTTCAGCTCCCAAACAGCCCTCATTGGCTGACTTAGGTGCTATGCCTATACATTGGCTGACCTTGTTACCTAGTCCAGCCAGTCCCCAATGGCTGACCTGTTGCCATGTCTACCCCAGTCATGAATGCTCATACACACTGACACCCAATGCGCCTTGACCATAAGTAGATCAGATTCTTGCCTATTGGTAGCATGAAATAAACTCGTGGTGCTTTTGAAGTCTATCCTGGCTCCTGACTTCTTGCATCTGACAGGTTCTTCTCTTGATCAAAGGTTGAGGCTTCCAGGAGAGTCCCTTACTGTAGGTGAGATGGGCAGTTTAGAAACTGAGTAAATAATTAAAAAGATGAAGAGGGCAGGCTTCAAAAGAAACCAGAAGAACAAGCACCAAATGGGGGTTCTTGGAACCCCACTTTCCTGCTGCCGCAGTCCCTTTGGGAAATCCTTCCACACATCTCCACCTTTTGGAAAGATTTGTTTTTAAGTTGTCTGCTGAACGGCGGGAAACAATCTGTTTTCATTGGCAGCGGGGCAACAAGCCAAGTCAATGCTAGTCCGTCCAAGCTAGGTACGAAATTAATTTATACTTTTGTTTGCCCGTCTGGGCCAGAAGTTTGCTTTGATCTCGGGAACCTTTTCCTCCAAATGAGACTTGGCAAGGCCAGCTAGTCATTTGTTAGCTGCTTTAAGTGAAGGGGGTTCTAATAACCCCCTTGCCCTGTCATGATCTCTAACAGATGACATTATTTGGGTAATAATAAACCAGGGAAAGTAAACACGCTCAAATTAAACGGCTCTTTCGGAGCTCAAGGCAACCTTGCGGCTGCAAAGGGGGAAAGCCTTCCTTGATGGCAAAATTCTGGATTTATTGAAAGCAGGATGCTGTGTACGGAAAGGTGTGAGCCTGTCTTCCCAACACGCTGATTGGGTGGGTCGGAAATACAGGCAGACTTGGACTTACGACCGCAATTGAGCCCAATACTTATGTGGGCACTTCTTCAATCACAGTGAAGAAAAATAGTCAGCGCTATCGCACAGTGCTCCCCTCCACTTTTAATGTCTTCTGTGCTCCACCTGTGACTCCGTCACCCAGCCGCATCCCCACCCAACTCGCTTTCAGCCTATAACACAGCCAATAAACTTCCCCTAATCCAGGCTGGCTCCACCTGTGACTCCATCCCTCAGCCACGCCCCCAACACGTTTCCAGCCTATAACACAGCCAATAAACTGCCCCTAATCCAGGCTGGCTCCACCTGTGACTCCACCCCTCAGCCACGCCCCAACATGTTTCCAGCCTATAACATAGCCAATAAACTTCCCCTAATCCAGGCTGGCCGGTTTAGTTCCTTATACAAGCCGAGACTCAGCAAAGCCTCCGCAGTTTGGCTCTGTCAGCTGTCACGTATGTTGAGCGAGACAGTTGTTAAGTGAGTTTTGCTCCACTTCATGACGCTTCTTGCCACAGTCATTCAGTAAATCCCTGCAGTTATTAAATTAGTAAAACGGTTCTTAAGCGAATCCAGCTTTCCCATGGACTTTGCTTCCCAGAAGATCGCAAAAGGGGATTGCAAAAGCCCAGGACATGGCAACCGTCCTAAATACATGCCAGTTTACAATATATGGGGGCAATTTTACCAATGGATGATAGACATTGAATACAGGCAATAAGTAGAATAAAATTTAAGAAATATCAAAAGAACATGTTGTAATAAATTAAATTAAAATGTCAAAGCAAAGATGTATATTTATTAAGTTAAGGGTGGTAAATGTTGAATATAATGACACAAAATTTTGTACTCCGATGACACATTGATTGAATAACAATGTACCGTTTGTTTAAAAATAAAAATCTTTGTTAAAAAATAAATAAATACACGCCAGCATCCGAATTTGGATCAGTGACCAGGAAGAAGCTGCAATGGTCATAACTGTGAAAAATGGTCATAAGTCACTTTTTTCAGTCCCGTTGTAACTTTGAATAGTCACTAAATGAACTGTTGTAAGTTGAGAATTTGCCTGTATCTGGAATAGAATAGAATAGAATAGAATAGAATAGAATAGAATAGAATAGAATAGAATAGAATAGAATAGAATTCCTTATTGGCCAAGTGTGATTGGACACACAAGGAATTTGTCTTCCTCTGTCATTTTGTAAAAACGAGACAAGGGATATTTTGTTAGCTTTCCAACCCGGGGCAGGGGGTGAGGGGGAATCATTTACCGGAACAATGCAGAAAATGACTCGGTTGAGCCTGAGGGTGGGGTCAAATGCATCATTAGTCTGGAGTCTCTGTGCCCACCCACCCCCAAAGAGACCTCAGTCACTTTCCCTAGAAGTCCATTGACTTTTATCTGATGCCAGTTTGCTTTGACCATTAATAGATCCGATTCTTGTGTACATGTTGCTATTGTTAGCTGCAAAGTTGTGTCCGACCATTCGCGACCCCATGGACAACGTTCCTCCAGACCTTCCTGTCCTCTACCATCCTCTGGAGTCCATTTAAACTCATGCTGACTGCTTCAGCGACTCCATCCAGCCACTTCGTTCTCTGTCGTCCCCTTCTTCTTTTGCCCTCAATCTTTCCCAGCATTAGGCTTGTCCTTGTCCTTTTATACAACAATTAGGAGCAGGGACAAACTTTTCGTGCATAAGGAGTTGCCTCCCTAAGGCAATTATTATGATTTCTATTATTTTACCAGGTTGTGTGTCTTGCCTTTTCTATACAGCAGGAAGACTTAAGGCCTAAACCCCAAAGGTGCTTTTTCAAGAGGCAGCTGGACTTTCTTGTTTTTCTTTGAAGTGTCATGCAAGAGAATTCAACGAAGAACAAGAATGTTCAGTTGCCTCTTGAAAAAGCACCTTTGGGACAACTGGGACCTGGATGACTGAGAGTCTCCATAGACATTGAGGTCCAAATAAAATCCAATAAATTTAGAACTGCAGAAAAAACAATGGCTACCAACCTGCCTTCCATTGAGGACCTGTATACTGCACGAATCAAGAAGAGGGCCGTGAAAATGTTTACAGACCCCTCACATCCTGGCCATAAACTGTTTCAACTCCTACCCTCAAAACGACGCTATAGAGCACTGCATATCAGAACAACTAGACACAAGAACAGTTTTTTCCCGAAGGCCATCACTCTGCTAAACAAATAATTCCATCAACACTGTCAAACTATTTACTGAATCTGCACTACTATTAATCTTCTCATCGTTCCCATCACCCATCTCCTTCCACTTATGACTGTATGACTGTAACTTTGTTGCTTGTATCCTTATGATTTATATTGATATATTGACCATCATTTGTGTTGTAAATGTTGTAGCTTGATGAACGTATCTTTTCTTTTATGTACACTGAGAGCATATGCACCAAGACAAATTCCTTGTGTGTCCAATCACACTTGGCCAATAAAAAATTCTATTCTATTCTATTCTATTCAATAAATTTAAGAATAAAGAAGATAGAAGAAACCCAACTGAAATCATTAGCATAGAACATCTGCCTAAAGTGATGTCTCCTAATTGTTCTTAGAAGAATAAGCCTATTTCTCTCCACCCCTTGAAAACCGTTCTTAGCAGTGGTGGGATTCAATTTTTTTTTACCACCAGTTCTGTGAGCGTGGCTTAGGCATAGCATGGCTTGGTGGGCGTGGCAGGGGAAGGATACTGTAAAATCTCCATTCCTTCCAGATCAGCTGGGACTCAGGAGGTAGAGAATAGGTGGGGGCGGGGCCAGTCAGAGGTGGTATTTATTGGTTCTCCGAACTACTCAAAATTTCCAGTACCGGTTCTCCAGAACTGGTCAGAACCTGCTGAAACCCACCTCTGGTTCTTAGTAAGACCCAAATGTATTTTTTTCTCCTTCTAGCACCAAACTCTTCAGTTCATCCAATTTGTCATAATAACATATGCTATTTTACTCATTATGGTTGGTTGCACAGTCACCCGAATGTTTAGATTGGATATGGAATTTTTATCCACCTGCAGGACAGGTTCAGACATCAATGGATAGTTAGGACTGCAGAAGAAGCAACTGCAACCAGCCTGTCTTCCACTGAGGACCTGTATACTGCATGAGCCAGAAAGAGGACTGAGAAAATACCTATAGACTCCTTACATCCTAGACATAAACTATTTCAACTTCTTCCCTTGGGATGGTGCTATAGGGCATTGCGTGCCAAGACAACTAGACACAAAGTTTTTTTGCTCTGCTAAACACCTACTACCCTCAGCGCTGTCTTATGTTTTGTAGTAGGGTTTGTAGTAGAGTTATAATTCTTCTCATCTTCTCATCCTTTTCATCTTCTCATCTTATCTTTCCTACTACTTTCTCCTATCGGTATGTTATGATCATGATAGTATCTTATGATTTATGATCTACGACTTACCACTATGTTGTTCTTTATATGTACACTGAGAGCTTATGCACCAGAGACAAATTCCTTGTGTGTCTCATTATACTGGACCAATAACCTTGGTATAATAATTGCTTATATATACTGTTGTGACAAAATAAATAAATAAATAAATAAATAAATAAATAATATTCCCGTTCCTACTCCTACCGAGTCCTTCCCAAAATCTGGGGAAGGGATATGTTGTTTAATAACTTTAAAAGTAACATCACGAGATGTAAGCTGTTCCAAGCAAAGCTGCCTTTTGCAATTGACTGATGGTAATTTTGTCAATGCCAATGGTGTTCAAGTGGTGCTCCAGATTTTTTGAGATTCCACCTAAGGCGCCTATTACTAAATGGATCTTTTTCATCAACAGATGTTAAAATTAAAAGTTCATACTCTTTTTTCCCCCCCTTCCTTCCCTGGATCCTTTAGGGTGACTGCAGAATCACCATATTGCTTACTGAAGATGATCATGTTGAAAGTGACGATGTGATTTTTTACCTCGTTTTTACTGGATCCGCCCTTCAACACTGCACCAGCACTAGGAAGCTTGATTCAGGGAGGTTGGAAACAGTTGCTCCAGGTAAGCTTGCAAAAAATAGAAGGCATGAAATCCTATCCATCCATTCATGCAACTCTTATTGCATTGGGTCCATGTATCTGAATGGCACGTAAGTTGGCACTCTCCTCCAGTGGTGAAATACAATTTTTTTTTTACTGCCGGTTATATGGGCGTGGCTTGGTGGGTGTGGCAGGGGAAGGATACTGCAAAATCTCCATTCCCACCCCACTCTGGGGCCAGCCAGAAGTGGTATTTGCTGGTTCTCTGAACTGCTCAAAATTTCCGCTACCAGTTCGCCAGAACCTGTCAGAACCTGCTGGGTTTCACCCCTGCTCTTCTCATAGAAGCAGCATTGTGCCTGGGCATTGTATGGGCAAGTGTGGTTTGATTGTGAGCCAGTCTGCCCAGGAAGAACTGGGCTGTAACTTGGACAGAAAGATGGGCAGAGGACAAAACTTCTAGCAAATGGCTTCTTTATCGGAAAAAAAGAGAAGTAGAGAAAACCATGCAGACCCGAGCTCCTAGGACTGAGTTCACACCACAGCCTTTAACTCCGAATCCAACTTGGTAAAAGAGAGTTTGAGAGTCTTATGACCCGATGATACTGGTTTGCTTGAACCGGTATGTTGCCTTATCGCTCAACATGCTAAGACAAGAGGTGGCTCTTCCAAGCACTGGGAACCACTAAGCCTCCACTTCCAGCATAGGGGAGATTGGGTGGAATGTCACTGATGAAGTGGGTTTTTAGAAAACAGTGCAGCACCCAGAGAAGATGGTGCCCTTTGCTCACTCTAGAAAAACAGTAGGGCTTTCAAAGAAATGCTGGCACTCATTATATGGTGGGAATTCTCCTTCCTCCCTTCCCTCTTTTTTTCCTTTCTCTTTCTCTCCTTTCTTGCTTTCTTCCTCCCTCCCATCATCTTCCTTCCTTCCTTTCCTTCTTTTCCTTCCTTTCCTTCCTTCCCCCCACCCTCCCTCTTTTTTCTTTCCTTTCTCTTTCTCTTTTCCTTCCTCCCTCCCATCATCTTCCTTCCTTTCCTTCCTCCCTCCCTCCCATCATCTTCCTTCCTTTCCTCCCTCCCTCCCTCCCTCCCTCCCACCCATCATTTTCCTTCCCTTCCTTCCTTCCTTCCTTCCTTCCTTCCTTCCTTCCTTCCTTCCTTCCTTCCTTCCTTCCTTCCTTCCTTCCTTCCTTCCTTCCTTCCTTCCTTCCTTCCCCTCTCCTTTTGCAAAATGCTCTGCCCAGCTAGTTTTCTTTTAATTCTTAAAAAGAAAGAGACAATTCTTAATATTTGCTAAGCCTTTAGGAAACATAAATGTTAGCATTTATTTTATTTGCATTTCATGTTTTCATTTTCATGGATGACATTAAGGATAAATGTAAGGGTTTTGCAAACCCAAGAACAGCGGGGTCGATGTTTCTGAAATTAAGGCTCTGTATACAAACTTTGCATTACCGAGAGCTGAATGTTGTCATTTCCTTTGCTCTGAATAATTTTGCTGCTTCAACTCATTGGAGAGGCAGGGAGTGGCGTGGTCTACACCCATTGTCCACTGGAAATTGTATTCAGTCATTTTTTGCAGCGTGTCATAGGGTCAACCTCACCATCTCCTGATGGAATTGGGAAAAACTCTCTTTTTAAACAATGAAGAGCCATTTCCAGTCTGGGAAAACAATGCAGATGTTGATCGACCAGTGAACTGACTCATGATGAGGCAAACTTTCTTATGTCCCTATACTTTTGAAAACTAACAAGGGAGGGAGAGGAAAAACAGCTTGCATTTTAAGTGAACCTTCTTATGAAATTCAACAGCCTAAGAAGGAAAAAAAATAATCTTTTGACCCTCATGCTCTCCTTTGACCTTCTCCAAGTCTTCAAGAGTTTGAGGAACCCAACTGGGTCAGGAACCGTTCCCCCCCTTCTCTTGGTTTGCTGCCCTCTTTGGGCTCTTGCCCCCATTACTGACTTGGGTCATCAAGGGCTGACAATTGTGTCTTGATGCAGTATCGGTGACAACTCATTAAAGGGAGCCACAGCCAGCATTCTTTGAGTGCTACAGGATTAATAACTAATGCGAGATGGACAATAATGGAGAGAGAGAGAGCTCTTTCCTGTCTGTTAGAGAAATTGGTCCTGATTGGAAATGAACTTCTTGGATGATGCTAAAAAATCTACCATGGAAACACAAATGTAAAATATACTCAAGTAAATAATGTTTATGGAGATTCTCAGTTATAGCAATAGCCTTTAGACTTATATACCACTTCACGGTTTACAGAGTCAGCATGTTGCCCCCCAGCAATCTGGGTTCTCATTTTACCCACTTCGGAAGGATGGAGGGCTGAGTCAGCATTGAGCCGGTCAGAATCGAATTGCTGGCACTGGGCAGAGTTTGCCTGCAATACTGCATTCTAATCACTGTGCACCAAGGAAGGGAGGGAGGGAGGAAAGGAAGGAAGGGAAGGGAAGGGAAGGGAAGGGAAGGAAAGGAAGGAAGGAAGGAAGGAAGGAAGGAAGGAAGGAAGGAAGGAAGGAAGGAAGGAAGGAAGGAAGGAATAGCAATAGCACTTAGATTTATATACTGCTTCGCAGTGCTTTCCAGCCCTCTCTAAGTGGTTTACAGAGTCAGCAAGTTGCCTCCAACAATCTGGGTCCTTATCCAGGTCACACGTGTCCCAAAGATGCTTTTTTCCCCAAAAGGCAACTCGATTTTCTTCTTTTTCTTTGAAGACATTTTGCTTCTCGTCCAGGAAGCTTCTTCAGCTCTGACTGGATGATGGGGGAAAGGGAGGATTTATATTCCTTGCAGACAGCTGGTCATTTGCATTCTTTTTAGAGAGTCGTTGAGGCCACTTGGAGGACTTATCTGTGTCCTCAGGATCACTTAAGTAGTGCAGGTGTTTGAATTGCACACAACAGGAACCGTGTGCACTTCGGTTTGAGATGCGGACTCATCCCCAACAGCCTGTGCCTGTCTTCAACAGTGAAGGGACACAGGGCAGAAATCTTCCTGCAGCCAAGAAGGCTCCACGCCCATTTGCAGTACTCAGGTGACCCTGAGGACACAGATAAACCTTCCTAGTGGTCTTTTTATATATTTTTATATTTTAAGCCATTAGTATATAAAAAAAAGAGCAAACCCCACTCCCTTCTAGCATTGATGATGTTACCTAGTTGGGTAGTGAAACATCTACACGAAAGCCGCGAAATTTAGAGAGCACCAAAGATCCCACGGTCCTAGTCGTTGTTGTTGTCATCCTCCTCTTCCTCCTCCTCTCCACTCCCTCTAGCACTGACAATGTTACTTAATTTGGTCTGCATGAAAGCAGCTGAGCTCAGAGAACGCAAAACCCACCACAGAGTTTTCTGACTAAAGATTCTCATCTGTGGGTTTGAATGTGCACTTTGCATTTTTTCTCCCGATTATGCATATTATCTTAACTCTAGTTTTGCTACTTTCAAATAATTATCCAGAACTCTTTGCTTTTTTAGGTGTCTTGTAGAGATTATGGTTGGTTTTCCCCCCCCCTCTCCTTTGATGAAATACTCTTTGTAGTGAAGAATCACATAAGTAAACAAGTTGTGTAAGACTTGTGGTTGATTGAAAGCAAGAGACATGAGGCCTTGGCTTAATAAGACACTTTCTTAGGAAACATATCAAGTACTCTCCCCGACTGCCCCTCAATAAAATTCTCAATCCTCTTTTGGTTCCTTGTATGATTTTGGAGAGTAATTTTCCTAGGGATTACACTGAGACCATGGAAGTCCAGGTACTCTCAGTAGTGCCTTCCTTCCTTCCTTCCTTCCTTCCTTCCTTCCTTCCTTCCTTCCTTCCTTCCTTCCTTCCTTCCTTCCTTCCTTCCTTCCTTCCTTCCTTCCTTGAAATCTACTTACCTTCCTTATTGGTCTGGAAGGAAGTGTATGTGCTGCATGTGTACATACTTAGCGCAAGTGTGCACATCACATGCCCGTGCAGACCTTCTGCGCATGCACAAAAACTTAATTTTTTAATTTATTTATTTAATGATTTCAGGAGTCCAGAAATGAAATACTACCAGTTTGGACCGGTTCAGCTGAACTGGTAGCGGCGGCGGCAAGTGGTTGGGAGAACTGGTAGCAGCGGTAGAGTGAGGGTCCACCCACCCACCTGGACATCATTAGTTCCTAGTTTTAACCAGGAAGCAACCTGTTTTTTACCCTCTGCACATGCGCAGAAAGCTTTGGGCATATTCAGAGGGTCCAAAATCGCACGTGATCACACACACTTCCGAACGAATAGGGGAGGGAAGTAGATTTCACCCCTGCAGGAGTTCCATTAATATGGTCACCCTCAATCATCCACAGAGGTGATGCTACTACATTGGGGTTCCTAGAGAAGCTTGAAATAGTTCCTGAAACTGTGCTGTCTGATCTGAGATTTGAGTCCTTGGAAGAGTTGATCTTGAATAGGCTGGATTCCACACTTGGCTGGATCAGATGTGAAGTCATGCTATAGTGAAGCAGCCAATATTTCTTGTTTAGTCACAACAGTGTTGTGTCTCCAAGCAGCTTGGTGATAAAAGCCGTCTACTTGAACAGAGTACAGCTGGATGGGAGTCCAAATGTCAGCACGAAGAGAATATCTTCCATATTATTTTCCTATCAAGTCTGATTGCTGGGTTTCTCTCCAAGAGAAGCTAGCATTTCTCACTGGTTAAACTGGACGGAGGTGGGCTTGGGTTCAGAGACTTAGCTACGATGCATAGAAGCAGTTCATATATTGAGGTATCAGTACCACTGCATCTCAGTGGATGAGGTATGCATAGGTAACATGGAAGAGGCTACTTAATTTGATTACCTGCCCAACTCCAACAAACAGTAATACTTGAAAGAAATATAGAAGGATTGATCTTTTTAAAAAAAAAAATCCTAAAAAATGGCCACCATCTCCTGAGGTTTTGGAACCTCAGCACACGATCATGGCAAATGAGATGTTGAAACCATATGTACCATTTCAATCTCTACAATTTTTTTTTTCTTGAAATGGGGCACCTGAAAAGGCATCTGTCTCCATTGTCTAAAGGTAAAGGTAAAAGTAAAGGTTCCCCTCGCACATATGTGCTGGTCGTTCCCGACTCTAGAGGGCGGTGCTCATCTCTGTTTCAAAGCCGAAGAGCCAGCACTGTCTGAAGACGTCTCCGTGGTCATGTGGCCGGCATGACTAAACACCAGAGGCGCACGGAATGCTGTTACTTTCCCACCAAAGGTGGTCCCTATTTTTCTACTTGCATTTTTTACATGCTTTTGAACTGCTAGGTTGGCAGAAGCTGGGACAAGTAACGGGAGCTCACCCCATTACACGGCACTTGGGATTCAAACTGCTGAACTCTTGATCTTTCGATCAACAAACTCAGTTTCTTAGCCACTGAGCCACCCCATCCCATTGCCTACATGTTTGCATTTACTGCAGGGCTCCACCAAGTATAACTGTTATGTGGGAGTGACCTTAGGAGACACTACGCAGGAATGGTCAGATAAAAGACAGAATAGCCCACAGCTGGATAGAATATAGAATAACAGGGTTGGAAGGAACCTTGGAGATCTTCTAGTCCAACCTCCTGCTCAAGCAGGAAACCCTATACCATTCCAGACAAGTGGCTGTCCAGTCTCTTCTTAAAAGCCTCCAGTGAAAGAGCACCCACAATTTCTGAAGGCAAACCTTTCCATTGGTTCATTGTTCTCCTTAGTTCCAGGTTGCTTCTATCCTTCATTAGTTTCCACCTGTGGCTTCTTGTCCTGTCCTCAAGTGCTTTGTAGAAGCGGTTGACTTCCTTCTTCTTTGTGGCAACCTTTTAGATATTGGAACACTGCTATGATGTCACCCCTGGTCCTTCTTTTCACTAGACGCTGGTTCGATTCCTGCAACCATTCTTCATGTATTTTGGCTTCCAACCCCTAATCAGTTTTTGTTGTTCTTTTTTGTACTCTTTCCAGAATCCAAATAGTAGGCAGGACAAGAGTGTTTCGAAGCACATCCTGGGTGTATCTGTTCCACATTCTCAACCTGGCATGTCTAACGTAATGGTGTTTAAAATCCACATTAATCTTGACTTTTTTGTGCCACAAATATCCATGCCACCCAAATCTCAGGTCGTGTCCTTCTAACCCCAAAAGCCTTCTATTTCTCAGCAACGCCCACTCTTTCATCCAAAGCAAACAACAAGCCACAAAATACAACTCCAAATCCGGTAAACCTACTCCTCCTCTTCCCTTTGCCTCTTGTAACACCTTATACTTAACTTCCCTACTACGTAAATTTATCTATCTCCTTCTGTCACTGTTTAAACGGTGCATCTGTTGTCAAAACAAGTACTGTCTGGAATAAAAACATTATTCCAGGCAACACATTCATTTTCATTACATAATTTTTTCTCTCTCACTGGTAATGACAGTTGTCCCTTTTCCCATCTCCGTGAAATGTATTTTTCAGTTTCATTCAAATGAATTCCATGATACACACTTACAATGACCAAGTTCTGGTGATTTATCAGGAGTAAATCCGTAGCAAATTCATTCAGATTTCTTGGCGTATTATAGAAGTGGTTAGCCAGTCCTTCTGGGATGTGAACTGGGACTATTTCCCAGTCCAGTCCAGAACCTTTACTATTCTCGGCAAGATTAGCAAAGTTAAAGTTTAAAAACGTGTCCGCCAAATGTTGGAAATGTAATCAGATACTGGGCACGTACTATCATATGTGGTGGATATGCCCAAGAGCAAAAAAATACTTGACAAAAATGCATACATAGTTTGAGAAAATGATAAAGCCACATATAGATTTAAAGCCAGAAATATTTTTGTTAGGTACTGTATTTTTCGGAGTATAAGACACACCTTTTTCCCCCAAAAAAGAGGGTGAAAATCTGGGTGTGTCTTATACTCCGAATGTAGCCCCGCCCAGCTTCTCAAATGGAGGATTCAGAGGCTGAAAAAAGCATCAGAAATGAAGCTTCAGAAAAGAAGCCCCCAAACAGAGCTTCAGAGGCTTTTTTTCTGAAGCTGTTTCGGAGGCTTTCAGAGGCATAAAAAAAAGTTTTTTTCTGAAACAGAATTTCAGAAGTTTCAGAGGCAGAAAAAAAAAAAAAATCAAGGCACAGAGCTCACAACCAAGGAACCTGTTGCTAAAATTCACCTCTGGGAACAGCTGATTGGGGGTATTCTGGGAGGCCAATCCACCTGCAAATTAGCTTTTTTCTTATTTTCCTCCCCAAAAACTAAGGTGCGTCTTATACTCCGGTGCATCTTATACTCTGAAAAATACGCTATATTACCTGATAAAATATGATAAAGGGGTTGTATATTTAATATTACACGTGTTTGCTGATCGCACGCAAAGTGTGTGCGCAAAGTGGAATTGGTGGTTAGAACCCACCACTGGAATGTAGGTTGATTTGGTAAAATTATTTGCAAAGCTTTATTTGTATATTTTATCAATGAATGAATGAATGTGAATGGATGGATGAATGAATGAATGAATGAATGAATGAATGAATGAATGAATGAATGAATGAAATTTCCCATATATTATACATAGATCTTTGCACTCGTGGTTGGGGGAAGGATAGATAGTTGTGTTAATATCCTAAATTAATTTTTCGGTGCAATGTAGTGCAAGGCATTGTAGGCATTTTTTTTTTACCCTTTGTGTATAATATTTTATTAAGTTATGTATTGCTAAGATAGTCCCTTATGAGATTAGTTACAAACTCTGTTATATACTGTTTCTTTCGCTGATCCTAGGACTATATGATTTATCTCCTAGTGTGGCAGATGAAACCTATCTTTTAAGCTCCAGCTTGTGTGTGTGTGTGTGTGTGTGTGTGTGTGTGTGTGTGTGTGTGTGTGTGTGTGTTTAATCTTGTTACCCTCCTTGCCTTCTTCCTTTACAAATCCATAATACCGAATTGCCTCTTTTAGCAATTTGATTTCTGTCATTCAGCCTTAGAAGCAATATGAAAGAGATACTGCAGAGCACGGATCTTTTTCTTTTTTAATGCGACAGGTTCTGGAAGTCCTGAAGCCATTTAGATCTTCACCGTGTTCTTTGAGGAATAGCTCTTCTTTGCTTTTGAATTAATTGACAAAGTCAAAATCTAATTCTGGGCTGGGGGGAGAAGCATATCAGCGGCAAAGGAAGCAGAACATCAAAGAGCTTGAAAGAGAGCAAACACATTGCTCTCTGCAGCTGGATGTTTGATCTGATGAAGCCTTATTTGTCACCTTGGTTTCATCTCTTAAGAGCTGCAATGCTTTAATGTTGCTTAGTTCAGCATCCAGGCCCAGCATTTTAGGTGTCTTGTTTCTTCAGATTCCTGGCTACTTCTCTTTACCTAATGGTCCAACGTTCCTCATCCTGATGCTCTCCAAATGTGAGGGAACTGCATTTTCCAAAATTTATCCCTAGCATGACTATTCTCAAGTCCTTGGAAGTTTGGCCTTTTAGAATTTGGCCTTTGGGTTATTTTACTTTTTGAACCCAAGACTGTTACATAGGTTGTACCCAGATTTATAGCCAAGATCTTAGATGGTTGAATAAACCACAGTTAGCTAGGTCATAAATCACAACCTACAAACCATTGGCCGAAGAGGTTGTAGAAAAAAATGCTTTTAAAAAGCTTCTCTGGCGATCCCAGCTGAGTTGCCTGATCATCAGAGGTTTTTTTTTTCTTTTAAAGGAGGCAAAAAAAAAAATGCTTTTAAAAGTAAAAAAAGAAAAGTTGGCCACGCCTACCCAGTCACATTATCCCTCAAGACCACCAAGCCATACCCACAGAATCGGTAGTAACAAATTTTACATTTCACCACTGAAATGTAGCCCTACTCCCTGACTTAGGAAAAAGCTAAAATCAAGTAGTCCTCAACTTACAATGACAATGGAGGCCCAAACAATTGTGTATTGGCTGTATTTGTTTATTTAATTTATCAATTTTTTTTAAATGCTGCCCATTTCACTGCAAAAGGACGTTTAACCAATGCAGCTTAATGAAAATGAAATGAACGTAGCCTTGGTCTTGTCCCTTTCTTTGCACCTGGCCCCTGGTGACCTCTTCCCAGTACTTGTGCAGTCCCTGACTCAGCAACCGTTGCACACCCATGATGAAGAGGCTGTAGCCAGGGGTGGAAGGACATGGAAGAAGTAGAATTAAAATGTCTTAATTTAGGTCAATTGTTTTTCTACGCAGGTCATGACTGTTGCGAGACGGTGAAAGTCTCTCTCTGTGCCACCAAGCAAGGTCACCCTCTTTTGGTGGTGGCGGAAGACAGTTTGCAGTTCGTCCAGGATGAAGCCTACAACGCGGCACAATTCCTGGCATCGTGTGCTGGAAACCAGCAAGCATTAAACTTTACACGTTTCCTGGACCGTTCCAGGCCACCAGCCGGGGACTTAGATTTTCTGGATGAGAAAGTAACTTTGGCGTTTCGTCACCTGAAGCTGCCGACCGAGTGGAACGTGTTGGGAACAGACCACAGTCTCAACGGTAAGGTTTGATCAATGCTTCGTGCGTGCTGCAGATTGCATTATCACGGCGATAATCAAAGTTAGGAGCCGGTTCTCCCACGTCACATTTTAGACAGACTGGACTGATTTCTCCCTGCAAAATGCAGCTGATGAATCTGTTTTCCATAAACCTGATTTAGTCTATTAGTACTCTGTTTGTCTGCGCAGATTAGCTTTCTAAGCAATTTGCATTTGTGCCACGCCACAGAAACAAATCTCAGTCAAATGATTCTGTTGTTGCTAGTTTTGGTAGATGTTATCTGTAGCATTTTTATGCTGTGAGTTAACCAAGACAGTTGAAGTGTCATAAATGAGACCAAGACAGTTCCTTCCTGAAAAAGAGTGACAGAAAAGAAAGAAAGAAAGAGAAAGAAAAAGAAAGAAAGAAAGCGTGCACTACCTTTTGGGTATAAAACCCTTAAATTAATGGCTCCTCTTTCAACTACAGAAATTCTGAGTCATCCAGGTCATGGTTGTCCCAAAGATGTTTTTCCAAAAGGCAACAGGTTTCCCTTGAAGACGTTTCACTTTTAATCCCAGAAGCTGCTTCAGTTCCAATCCCCGCCATTCAGTCAGAACTGAAGAAGCTTCTTGGAGGAGAAGTGAAACATCTTCAAGGAAAAAACAAAAACAAAAAAAAAGTCCAGTTGCCTTTAAAAAAAAAACACCTTTGGTTCCTCATTGCTACTACAATATCCGTGGAGATCTCTCGAAAAGGCCACTGTTGAAAAGAAACGGAGAACGGAGCATTGGGGGCTAAATTTTAGATACTAAGAATTTGAACCTCGGCTGCTTTTCTTTTCTCTAACCACCTGTATCTTTATTTCATATTTTTATCCACTGTTCTCTGTGATCACGTTGTGGTAGTTATTCTTCGACTGATTGGTTTCTCTGTGGCTGCAGCATGCAGCTGGCTAAACAGTGTGGCCATAATTTTTTTTTTCCTTTCCAGAGATTAGTTTCCTTGCTATTTGCTTTTGGGCTGAATGGCATTATGTATACATACATTCAGTGATCATTCAATGACATCACGTATCCTTATCTTGCCCTCTTTACTCTCATTCTTTAAACATTCCGTTTATTCTCATGCCTCCTTGACTTAGCTTACATGCCATTCTTATCCTACTTAACCATCAACTTGGAATTCCATATTTGTGCAACGCATTCCAAACCCAAGCCTGCTCACGCTGTCAACAGCAGGGATGGGCTGCTGGGGGTTCACAAAGGTTCGAGAGAACCTCTAGCTAAGATTCTATGCAGTTTGGAGAACCCCCCAAATCCCACTCCTGGCTGCCTCTCCCCGGCCCTCCCAGGAGTCCCCACGTGGTCCGTTTTGGATGCAGGCAAGTGCAGGGCACATGCGGAGGCTTGGGGAGGGCAAAAACGCCCCCCACCATGGTGCAGGAGACCAACTAGGCCACATCCACCATGGCCGCACCCACCCAGCAACTGGGCAGAGAACCCCTTGCTAAAATTTTTGAAGCCCACACCTGGTCAACAGCTTTCTCACGTTCATTAGCGAAATGTGATCTGCCTGCCACAATGCTGTGCTGCAGAGAATAGATGGGGGAGGGGACAGTCAGAAGTGGTGGTTACTGGTTCCCTGAACTACTCAAAATTTCCGATATCTATTGGCCTTGAACTCATGCGCTTGATGATTTTATAATGTATTGTTTTTGGAAATTTTAGACCATAGAACATAAAATAATAGGGTTGGAAGGGACTCCGAGATCTTCTAGTCTTCTAATCAGTGATGGGTTTCAATTTTTTTTACTACTGGTTCTGTGAGCGTGGCTTGGTGGGTGTGGCAGAGGAAGGTTACTGCAAAACCCCCATTTCCTCCCGATCAGCTGGGACTCGGGAGACAGAGAATAGATGGGGGAGGGGACAGTCAGAAGTGGTGTTTACTGGTTCTCTGAACTACTCAAAATTTCCGCTTCCGGTTCTCCAGAACTGGTCAGAACCTGCTGAAACCCACATCTTGCTTCTAATCCAACCACTGCTTGTGGTAGGAGTTCCTGTACTAGTCTGGACTTTCTTTGGGCTTGATGGGATGGATATATGTGATCATAGAAAGAATAACAGACTAACAGAACAGAATAATAGAGTTGGAAGGGATGCTAGAGGTCTTCTAGTCCAATCCCTTACCCAAGCAGGAGAATCTAAACCAATTCAGACAAATAGCTGTCCAATCTCTTCTTAAAAGCCTCCAGTGATGGAGCATCCACAACTCAGATACACTCTGGTAGTTATTCTTCGACTGGTTGGTTTCTCTGTGGCTGCAGCATGCAGCTGGCTAAACAGTGTGGCCATAATTTTTTTCTTTCCTTTCCAGAGATTAGTTTCCTTGCTATTTGCTTTTGGGTTGAATGGCATTATATATACATACATTCAGTGATCATTCAATGACATCACGTATCCTTATCTTGCCCTCTTTACTCTCATTCTTTAAACATTCCGTTTATTCTCATGCCTCCTTGACTTAGCTTACATGCCATTCTTATCCTACTTAACCATCAACTTGGAATTCCATATTTGTGCAACGCATTCCAAACCCAAGCCTGCTCACGCTGTCAACAGCAGGGATGGGCTGCTGGGGGTTCACAAGGGTTCGAGAGAACCTCTAGCTAAGATTCTATGCAGTTTGGAGAACCCCCCCCAAATCCCACTCCTGGCTGCCTCTCCCCGGCCCTCCCAGGAGTCCCCACGTGGTCCGTTTTGGATGCAGGCAAGTGCAGGGCACATGCGGAGGCTTGGGGAGGGCAAACGCCCCCACCATGGTGCAGGAGACCAACTAGCCACATCCACCATGGCACCCACCCAGCAACTGGGCAGAGAACCCCTTGCTAAAATTTTTGAAGCCCACACCTGGTCAACAGCTTTCTCACGTTCATTAGCGAAATGTGATCTGCCTGCCACAATGCTGTGCTGCAGAGAATAGATGGGGGAGGGGACAGTCAGAAGTGGTGTTTACTGGTTCTCTGAACTACTCAAAATTTCCGATATCTATTGGCCTTGAACTCATGCGCTTGATGATTTTATAATGTATTGTTTTTGGAAATTTTAGACCATAGAACATAAAATAATAGGGTTGGAAGGGACTCCGAGATCTTCTAGTCTTCTAATCAGTGATGGGTTTCAATTTTTTTTACTACTGGTTCTGTGAGCGTGGCTTGGTGGGTGTGGCAGAGGAAGGTTACTGCAAAACCCCCATTTCCTCCCGATCAGCTGGGACTCGGGAGACAGAGAATAGATGGGGGAGGGGACAGTCAGAAGTGGTGTTTACTGGTTCTCTGAACTACTCAAAATTTCCGCTTCCGGTTCTCCAGAACTGGTCAGAACCTGCTGAAACCCACATCTTGCTTCTAATCCAACCACTGCTTGTGGTAGGAGTTCTTGTACTAGTCTGGACTTTCTTTGGGCTTGATGGGATGGATATATGTGATCATAGAAAGAACAACAGAATAACAGAACAGAATAATAGAGTTGGAAGGGATGCTAGAGGTCTTCTAGTCCAATCCCTTACCCAAGCAGGAGAATCTAAACCAATTCAGACAAATAGCTGTCCAATCTCTTCTTAAAAGCCTCCAGTGATGGAGCATCCACAACTCAGATACACTCTGGTTGTTTTGGTACTGTTTTTTTAAAAAAACAATTATGGACACTATCAAGATCCATTGTTGTTGTTGTTTTTATTTTTTTTTTATTTTTTTAAAAACAAACAAACATAAAAGCATCTTCAAACCAGTTACAGTATGTTGGTGGGCTGGTTGCAAATCCTTTGTGCCGTTTCATGATATACATCGCTTTAATTTATCTATTCTTGCTATACATCCATCTGGTATCTATCCAAATATCTTAATCAATTAATCATTTGGTTAACCAATGGCTACAACATTTCGTTCTGTCATTTCATGTACATTTCCCCAAGTTAAATATTTTATCTAATCACATCATTCATGCCATCACCATATCTTAATTTAATTCAATACATTCATATTTTCTTTTATATTAGCCTTTCTCCAATCTTTCCTAACATATTCTTCCTTCTAGCCATTGATAGAATAAATCCCATATATCAACATCCATCCATTTATTCTGGTTTTTCTCAATTATTCAGTCCTTTCTACAAACAGTTCTAGAACTGCTTTAAGGCCAACTCTGAGCAGTAAGTCGTTTTTAGCTGATACCAGGCTGAGGCCATAGTGTCTTCCTGCTAAAATTTAATCCAGATATATTTAGCACGGCAAGATCCTGCAGCTCTTTTGATTCTTAACGGCAGCTTAAATTTACGCAGGAATAAAATGGTACGTGACTCAAAGCAATAACAATATTGCTTTCCAACTGAGCATATATAGGCACCAACATGTTTATGCCATTTAGAAATTTTCTAGGAGGGGACCTCTCTGCGGTCATTCAGCTGCCAGTTCTCAGCCCTGATTTTCTCTGGTTTTAATTTTTATACATAAAATAGGGCTGACAGATTTACGCCAGGAAGAAGTTAACTCTCTCTTGAGTAAAATTGCGAGAATGAAATAAAATCTTTAAAAAAAAGAGACGAGATACACTTACTAATTTACTTATTACTCTTGATGAAATGCTGCTCAAAATGGCCAATGGGATTTTAATAAGAAAAAACAAGAACAGACTTGTCTTCCAAGAACGAATCAACAAAATGATTTTAGCTGCAAATCGATCACATGCAGTGCTTTATATTTTCTTTTTAACTTAAAAAAAAAAAAGCCGGCTACTATTCGTAGGGCTTCTGTGATGTAACAAGGTTGAACTTCTGCAGAGAGCTCAAATTTCATTTTTTTAGGATGACAGGAGGCAGCTCCCAGTCCCCGGGGCTGCATTTTGACTGGACTGCCATCTGTCAGAAATGGTGTAGGGTCTCCTGCTCCGTTGGGGGTTGGACTAGGTGACCTACAAGGTCCTTTCCAACTCTGTTAATCCGTATGTACTTGTCTTGTTCCAATCTTGGTTAATTCCTACACGTTGAACAAAAGCTCTTTGTGCAGTTTGAAAGACTGATATTGCCGTGGAACAAATCTGTATGTTCATGAAGATAGGTGAGTCACATTGGCTGAAATCACAGAAACTGCTGGGGTGACTAAAGGTTTCCTGTGCTGTGTGACCTCCCTCCTGACTAGCAAAGCCAGGTTTGATGATGTAGCTTCTTCTCCGGTAATATTGAACTGCAAACTAGGGCATAAAAAACTTTTGCCAGACTAATTCTTGAATACAACTCATCTGTCTGGAACCCACATTGCATATCGGACATTAATACAATTGAACAAGTCCAGAGATATTTTACAAGAAGAGTCCTTCACTCTTCTGCTCGCAAAAAAATACCTTATGTCACCAGACTCAGAATGTTGGGTTTGACAGCTTAGAACTTCGCCGTCTTTGGTCTGACCTAAGCATAGTACATAAAATCATCTGCTACAATATCCTACCTGTCAATGACTACTTCAGCTTCAACCATAACAATACAAGAGCACACAATAGATCCAAACTAGACTGCAGAAAATAAGACTTCAGTAACAGAGTTGTCAATGCCTGGAATGCACTGCCTGACTCTGTGGTTTCTCCCCAAATCCCTAAAACTTTAACCTTAGACTGGCTACTGTAAACCTCCCCCCATTCCTAAGAGGTCTGTAAGGGGCGTGGATAAGCACACCAGCGTGTCTACTGTCCTTGTCCTAACGTTTTCTTTCTTTTTTTTTTTTTTTTTGTAAAGGTTTTACAACAATTAAAATTTTCCCCATAAAATATTTATTTATTTATTTATTTATTTATTTATTTATTTATTTATTTATTATTTATTTATTTATTTATTTAATCGCATTTTTATACCGCCCTATCTCCCAAGGGACTCAGGGCGGTTTACAGCCTAATAAAACATACATATAAATACAAAATAAAACACCAATTTAAAAAACTTATTAAATAAGGCCGAATATTAAAACTACAATAAGATAATAAAACCCCATTAAAACCAAATTTAAAATTTAAAATTCTAGTCCAGTCCTGCGCAGATAAATAGATGTGTACTTAAGCTTAATAAATAGTCGTTTGATGATGAAGTTTGGAAGAGGAATGAATTGCTTTGAGAAAGTGGTGAACGGCAGACAGGGGGCGCTGTTCGATACTGAACAGATCGCCTTGCTAGTTAGCTACTCTTCTGTATATGATGGTGGTGATGAAGAATGACACGACTGGAAAGAAAATAAGGTGTCACAGGTCTGATCGTTCATGTGCCCTCTGAGTTTGATTCCGTCGTCTCAGCTCGGTTGTCCCCACCCACCCACCCACCCTAGTTGGGGAAATCAAGCCTCTTTTCAGGGTTCACTGGGAACCCTGGCTGAGGTATAAACTCTCATGCTCCAAATGAGACAGCGTCTGATGGGAAGTTTCAAGACACCCTCTGATATAGTAACCCGGAGGCTGAAGCTCCTTCTTCTTTCTGCTTTGGTTTCTCAGAAAATGTTCCCCGGGAGACGTTGTTGCATTTTGCAGCCAGACTTGGTTTGCTGCGGCTGACGTGGTTCCTGTTGAAGCAACCAGGGGGCAGAAGCGCCGTGAAGGTTCCCAACAGTGAAGGAGCCACACCGGTGAGCTTAGCCTTGGAGAGGGGCTACCAGAAACTTCATCACATCCTGACCAAGTAAGGACCATAGTTTTCTATTAGCATTTCGGCTTTTTTTTTTTTTGCTTTGTGCATTTATCTCTTGCCTCTTATGGTGATTCCTAAACAGTCATCCATCCAGACAAGGATCTGTTTGGCTTGAGTCACTTCCTCCCTGGTTTCTAGAGAGTGCTCCAATTAGAATAGAATAGAACAGAACAGAACAGAACAGAATAGAATAGAATAGAAGAGTTGGAAGGGACCTTGGAGGTCTTCTAGTCCAGCAATCACCAACTGGTGGTCCGTGGACCACTGGTGGTTTGCAAGAAAATTTTGATGGTCCGCAGAAAAATTATTTGGATTTTTTTTATATTGCACTAAATCAGGGGACCTCAAACCCTGGGACAGAAATGTGTAATAATGTTTGTGTTGCTGCAGAGAGTCTCCCCCATGGTTTTTGTGTGGGTCGGAGGGGGGCAGAAATTCCAACTTGGGGTCTGCTTCGGCCTCCTGGTGCAGGCTTTGGGCGAAGGCTGGAGGGAAGCACCACTGCTGGCAAAGAGCCAGAGGGCCTTGTTCCAATGGGACTGCATCATGGCCTGGAACTGGCTGACCATCTCAGCCTGCTGAGCCTCCAGGTGCCGGTACCTGGCCTTGCACTTCTGCAGGTTTTCCCTCTGCTTGGAAAGCCTATGCTTCTAGTCCTCAGTGAGGTGCTTCTGCTGAGCCTCCTTCTCGGTCAGATCCAATTTGAACTGAGCAGCTGTTTTGCCAACTCTTTCTCATGGTGGTTGCTTAGCTCCAGCAACTGCTTCCTGTTGGGGTCCTAAGGAGCCCGGGTGGAGAGGGGAGGAATGGCTGGGAGGGGAGGGACGAGTAGAGGCTGGCGAGGTGCCCTTTGACATGAGTGACATTGAGTTGGTCATGCCCAACTAGTCACATAATTACCTAGCCACGCCCACCCAGCCGGTCATTAGGCAGATCATATTAGTAGTCCATGGGATTTAACATTATGAATTTAGTGGTCTCTGAGGTCCGAAAGGTTGGAGACCCCTGCTCTAGACCAGCCCCTCTGCTTAGGTAGGAAGCCCTACACGACTTCAGACAAATGGTTATCCAACATCTTCTTAAAAACTTCCAGTGTTGGAGCAATCACAACTTCTGGAGGCAAGTTGTTCCACTGATTAATTATTCTGTCAGGAAATTTCTCCTTAGTTCTAAGTTGCTTCTCTCCTTGATTAGTTTCCACCCATTGCTTCTTGTCCTGCCTTGGAGAATAACTTGACTCCCTCTTCTTTGTGACAACCCCTGAAATATTGGAACACTGCCATCATGTCTCCATTAGTCCTTCTTTTTATCAGACTAGACATACCCAGTTCCTGCAACCGTTCTTCCTATGTTTTAGCCTCCAGTCCCCTAATCATCTTTGTTGCTCTTCTCTGCACTCTTTCTAGAGTCTCCACATCTTTTTTACATGGTGGCACATCACAGTATGTGTACTTCTTTGCTGTGGGACATTCATCTCAGCCAAGGCTGTTGTATATTATGTCACATCTGATGTATTCATTTCAAAACTGGTTCTCCTCCAAAGATGCTGATGTGAAAGAGGGAAATATATTATCTTGCCTGTGAGAATAATTTTGCTCTGGGTCAGTATTTGAATGGGGAACCACTTTGGAATGCTGTCGGCTACATTGGGAGGTCTTAAAACCTGATGGAAGAAGGAATTGGCAAGCCACTCATATCATCATCATCACATCTGAGAAAGAACCTAAGTATTTTGTCTTCTGTAGATTAGACCTATAAACTGAAATGTGATTGCTTCTGTAGAAGTTCACCTAAAGGTTTGTTAGTAGCTCCTGCTGTACACTCTTCCCACATCTGTTATAGATTGCTTTTGTCAAATAATCCAAAATATCTTCAGCTGGATATCATTTCTCAGATTCTGCACTGTGGGCCAAATAGCTGATCCATTGTTAATAATCCGTTCTAGTTAGGATGCAGCCTTTTGTAGCAAATTCAAAATTTATGAGTTTGGTTGTGCACGTCTTTTGCAGAGAAGAAGCCAATGAACCAGATTCCTGGAGGACCTTGTCGCACATGGTACATTCTGGGGACTCCTGCATCAAGTACCACCAAGGCTTAAACATTTACACCCTGACAGTTGAAATGAAGGAAGGAGACCAATTGAACATGCAGAAAGATATCGCTCAACTGCAGCTGCATATCCAGAATCTCCAGCCTACGGTGAGAGAAAGGGTCTGTCTTAGCTCATCGGTTTAAAACTGAGCTGGAGTCTGAATAATTCTGATTTGTCATGGTCTTGTTGCTTTGATAAGTACCATGCTGTTATTTTTAAAAACTTGATAGGATTACAGGTTTGGTTTTGATTATAATAAGAAGACAGTTATATTGTGTTGTTCTTTTATAATCTCTTGAGAATAAGTTGCTTTGAGATAACATTCTGCTTCTGACAGCCGACCTAAACACTCTCAGATTCCACAACTGAGGATCCTTGATTGCTGTGAATATGGATCGCATGTGAACAGTTTAATGAGATGGGGGAGAGGAAGACGATGCTAGGAAAAGCATCTGTGAATGTTTAATGACCCCTGCTTGTTATTTCTGTGGCTGCACGATATGCATGTAAATAATACAATTGGGAGGAGAATGCCCTCCGGTGGGGGGAAGAGGTGGGCTTCACATAATTTAATAACCGGTTCGGCCAGAATCGAAAATGTGAGCATGCGTGCGCCTTGCGCACATTTGTGCTGCATCAAAAACACAGCGATTGTATAAGACAAGATAGCGTTGGGGTGGATAGGTAGGCCCAACTGCTGGCTGTAAATTACCGGTTCACCCAAACCGGCTGTATCCCACCCCTGCCCAGGGGCTTTATGGTCAAAATGTGTATATACTGCAGGAAGTGTCCTCCAATAGAGGAATTATTGAAGGCAGGTAATGATAATCACCATGGGTCTAAGACGGTGAAGGAATAGCCATCTGGGATCCCTATATACTGCCCACCCCCTAATTCAATTAAAGGGTCTCGGGTGTAAATATAAATAATCATTAGAAAACTGAGATGGTATTGGAGAGGCCAAGGGTGGAAGAAGTGATTGTGAATGAAAGTAATTTATTTTAACTTCTGGAGTGAAGGAGCTAAAATATAGAACTAATACTAGAATGTCATTGGTCACCTTTCAGTCCCATAAAATTCTAGGGTAAGGATAGGAGGCTTTGGTTCAGGGATGAAATTGTGCTAGGAGACATGACAGAATAACAGTTGGAAGGGACCCTGGAGGTCTTCTTGTCCAACCTTTCGCTCAGGCGGGAAACCCTATAACCCAGCGGTTTTCAACCTGTGGGTCGGGACCCCATTAGGGGTCGAATGACGATTTGCCAGGGGTCGCCTAAGACCATCGGAAATATGGGAAGTATACTTGCGAGTCGAAGAATCGCGCTCCAGTGGTTGACTCCACAAGCCAGCTGCAGGCTCTTCAAATCGCTAGCCGAATTCGGCTTCAGGCGTGATGAATTAAAAAAGAGAGAAATCTTTGCTCTGATGTCTCCCTCTCAAGCCAGCTGCAATCGGTCCCAATCGCTAGCCTAATCTGGCTTCAGGCATGATAAACTTAATAGGGGAGGAGTCTCCGTTTTAATGCCTCCAAGGCAATCGCAAGCAGTTCAGATCGCTAGGCAATACGGCTTCAGGCGCGATAAATTCAAAACGAAAATAATTTTATGGTTGGGGGTTGCCACATCATGGGGAATTGTATTAAAGGGGTCGCAGTACTATAAAGGTTGAGAACCACTGCTGTGACCAGAGTTGGTGAACCTTTTCAGCATGGAGTACCAAAACGGGTGCACGCATGCGCACACTGGGCGGCTGCTCTTGCGATTTCCGGCACATTTATGGGCACCGGCCAGCTGGTCTTCTGGCATGCATGCGTGCACAAAGATCAGCTGGCCGGTGTGCACATACACACCAGTAACTGGAAGAACAGCTGCCCAGTGTGCATGCATGCGCCAGCAGGGGTGAAATGCTCCCAGTTTGGACCGGATCGCCTGATCTGGTAGCGATGGCGGCGGGTGGTTCGGAGAACCGGTAGCAAAAATCCCTGCTGCCCCCCATGCCCAGCTGAGCTGCACGATCATCAGAGGTTGTTTTTTTTTTTACTTTTTAAAAGCATTTTTTCTTCGGCTGAAAAAATGCTTTTAGAAGTTTTAAAAAAAGCCTCTGATGATTGCGCGGCTCAGCTGGGATCGTCAGAACCGTTTAAAAGCATTTTTTTCTACAACCTCTTCGGCCGAAGAGGTTGTAGAAAAAATGCTTTAAAAAATAATTTTAAAAAAAGTTGGCCATGCCCACCCAGTCACATTACCCCCCCCCACCAAGCCACGCCCTCAGAACCAGTAGTAACAAATTTTACATTTCATTCTATGCACCGGGATGATGATCTCCAGTTTTCGGCACATGCATGCGCACCAGCCACTTAGTCTCCCAGTTTCTGGCACACATGTGCGCGTGAAGACCAGCTGGCCGGCATGCCGGAAACCGGAAGAGCAAAGGGCAACCGCTCGTGTGCCCGGAGAGATGGCTCTGTATGCCACTTCTGGCACGCATGCCATAGGTTCGCCATCACGGCCCTATACCATAGGGCTATACCAAATGGTTGTCCAGTCTCTCACTAAATTCCTCCAGCGATGGATTACCCACCGCCTGGAGAAAAATAGTTCCATTGATTGAATGATGGAGCAACCACAACTTCTGGAGGCAACTTCTGTTCCACCGGTTAATTGTTTTAACTGTCAGGAAATTTCTCCTGAGTTCTAAGTTGCTTCTCTTCTAGTTTACTTTCCATCCATTGCTTCTTGTCCTGCCTTCAGGTGTTTTGGAGAAGAGGTTGATACCGCCCCCCCCCACCTTCTTTGTGACATGTTCCCATCCTGGTTGCTCCAAGCCTTTACGTTTAGAAAGAAAAAGGTGCAGTTTGATTTTCAGAATGCAAGTTGGACTGTAGACTGATCGAGAAGAAGCAGGTGTTTGCAGAGTGGGTGGTGTGCACAGTGATAACTTATGGGCCACTTAAGGCTCATGGGGCAGAGATTTCACCAACTCCCTCAGTAGTCCTTCAATTTTACCACAGTCATAGTCTTCCCCCGAGAACTTCTAGAATTCACCAAATGCTGGAAATAACACAAAGCAGAGCTTAAGGTTATACGTTAAGATGTGGTTGGGTAGCTTTAAGTGCGTTGTAGCAACTCAGCTACGGTCTTAGTAGGCTGCATGAGCCAGGTTATCATATTATACATTTGGATAGAGCCTGCTACATGAACACCGAAATGGTGTTTAACTAATCTGGGATGCGATGACTCAGTGGCTAAGATGCTGAGCTTGTCAATCGAAAAGATTGGCAGATCAGCGGTTCGAATCCCTAGTGCCGGGTAATGGGGTGAGCTCCCATTATTTGTCCCAGCTTTTGCCAACCTAGCAGTTTGAAAGCATGTAAAAAATGCAAGTAGAAAAAATAGGGACCACCTTTGGTGGGAAGGTAACAGCGCTCCGTGCGCCTTTGACGTTGAGTCATGCCGGCCACATGACCACGGAGACGTCTTCGGACAGCGCTGGCTCTTCGGCTTTGAAACGGAGATGAGCACCACCCCCTAGAGTCGGGAACAACTAGCACATATGTGCAAGGGGAGCCTTTACCTTTAAGTGCAGGATGTGAATACAGTCTCAGTATATTTTTAATTTTCTGCTTAGGTTCCCCCATTGCTCACAGCACCAGGAGTGAAACAGAGCCAATGACCTTCCAGATTAAAAGTCTTGTTTGGGTATTAAGTGATAGCAAATGCACTGGAGGGGGATACATCATGTGTCACCAGTCGGAAAAGCTATGTTTAGATGTCCTTCTATCAAGAGACCTGGTTTGTTTCACATCTAATCTAATTTGAATCTGGGCCAGAGCCTTTAATGATTTCAGTTTTAGTTAAGTCAGGGTCAGCTGAAAAGCGCTTCACTTCCTGGAGAAGAAGGATCTGTCTTTCTCAGTTTAAGGAACCAGAATGACTTCATTGAGAGGATGGCAGTAAAATCTTAATATTCTCTTCTCTTCCCTCCCCCTTCCCCTCTCCGTTTTCTCTCCTTCCTTCCCTTCCCCCAATCACTTTGCGTTCCAGCGCAAGTATTTGTGTCTGCATCTGCTGCTGGCTGACTCCCAGCCAAAGTGTTTCCTTCTGATTGGGCTGAAGTCTTCAGCAGCTTTCTTTATTTGAGGCTCAGTTGGGACTAAGGGCATTCGGATGGATCAGCACTCAGGGTGGTGAAATTCAATTTTTTTTTACTACCTGTTCTGTGGGTGTGGCTTGGTGGCCACGGCAGGAAGGATACTGCAAAATCTCCATTCCCACCCCACTCCAGGGGAAGGATACTGCAAAATCCACATTCCGTCCCCACT
The DNA here is from genome assembly GCF_028640845.1 of Ahaetulla prasina. Classification (NCBI taxonomy): domain Eukaryota; kingdom Metazoa; phylum Chordata; class Lepidosauria; order Squamata; family Colubridae; genus Ahaetulla; species Ahaetulla prasina. Next base: position 11,489,039 of record NC_080551.1, read on the forward strand.
CTGGGGCCAGCCAGAGGTGGTATTTGCCGGTTCTCTGAATTGCTCAAAATTTCTGCTACCGGTTCTCCAGAACCTGTCAGAACTTGCTGGATTTCTCCCCTGCTCCCCCACACCCCGAATATGTAGATAGGAGGTCTTTGCTCATGCTCAGCAGAATTGGTTACCCAGTGACCGTATAAAGGCACAGAACCTTCAGGCTAATGTCATCCGACCCTGGTCGTCATTTCAAAATGCTTGCAAGAGATCAGACTTCTGATAATAATATATATTGGCCTCTCCTAGATTAGTGTGGGGAGAGAGGAGAGGAAAAGGAGAGGAGAGAGGAGAGGGAGAGAAGAGAGAGGAAAGGAGAGAGAAAGAAGAGGGGAGAGCAAAAGGAGAGGAAAGAGTGAGGAGCGAGAGAGAGAGAGAGAGAGAGAGAGGAAAGAGAAAGGAGAGGGGAGAGAGAAGAAGAGGGGAGAGAGAGGAAAGAGGAAAGAGGAGAGAGAGAGAAGAGAGAGGAGAGAAGAAAGAAAGGAGTGGGGAGAGCAAAAGGAGAGGAGAGAGTGAGGAGAGAGAGAGAGGAAGAGAGAAAGAGGTGTGTGTGTGAGAGAGAGAGAGAGAGAGAAAGGAGAGAGAGGAGAGAGAGAGGAATGAGGAGAGAGAAGAGGAGAGAGGGGAGGAGAGGGGAGGAGAGAGGGAGGGAGGGAAAGAGAGAGAAAGAGAGAGAGGGGGGAAGATGAACTATTGGGAGAAAAAGGAAAGGAAAAAGAAGCTAGGAGGAAAAAAACAACAACCAGCCATTCCCATCTAATTTTGGAGTGACTAACCTAGAACGACTTTTGCCATCCGGATACCTTCCAGACATAGATAGGCGGTTTGCAATTTTAAGAATTCCCTGCCAGCATGGGAGATGCTGTCCCAACCCACTGGGAGAGTATCTGGTCAGGTAAGGCTGGTCTAGTCTGGTCAATTATTAGTGGAATCTGTCTAAAGAATTCAGGCAAGGAGAGTGCCAGAGGCTGAAGGCAAGGAAACTTGCTTGGAATTGGAACAGAGGAAAGAGTGACTGTGATTTAGGTTTCCAAAGTGTGGGGGAAAAACAACAACTTCCTGTTAGAGAATAGGAGGAGGCCGTTTGCAAAGCAACTCCACCTCCTCTGTGGCCGTCTCAGACTCAAAAGCAGCAAGGAACAGGGTGGGTGGGTGGGTGGGTGTATCTATGTAGGTAGTCCTCGACTTACAACAGTTCTTTTAACAACTGTTCAAAGTTACGATGGCCCGAGTTGACGTATGACCATTTTTTCCCAGAGTTACAACCTTTGCAGCATCCCCATGATCATGTGATCAACATTCAGCGGCGTGGCAGCTGGTTCATACTTATGACCGTCGCTGTGTCCCCAGGTCATGGGATCACCTTGCACGAGACCCTCTGCCAAGCAAAGTCAAGGGAGGGAAGCCAGATTCACTTGAGAACCGTGTTACTAACTTACCAGCTGCAGTGATCCACTTAATACATTTTTTTTATGAAAGGTCATGAAACGGGGCAAAAGAAACGCACTTAACCATGAGCCTCGGTGGCGCAGTGGTGAGAGTGCGGTACTGCGGGCTACTTCTGCTGATTTCTGCCGGCTACCTGCAATTTGGCAGGTCGAATCTCACCAGGCTCAAGGTTGACTAAGCCTTCCTTCCTTTCGAGGTGGATAAAATGAGGACCTAGATTTTTGGGGGGCGAGAGGCTGACTCTGTAAACCGCTTAGAGGGGGCTGTAAAAACACTGTGAAGCGGTATATAAGTCTATGTGCTATTCCTTCCTTCCTTCCTTCCTTCCTTCCTTCCTTCCTTCCTTCCTTCCTTCCTTCCTTCCTTCCCAGTGGTTAGAATGCAGTATTGCAAACTAACTCTGCTCACTGCCAGGAATTCGAGCCTGACTAGCTCAAGATTGAATCAGCTTCCATCCTTCCGAGGTCGGTAAAAAATGAGAACTCAGATTCTTGGGGGCAATAGGCTGACTCTGTAAACCACTTAGAGAGGGCTGTAAAAGCACTATGAAGCAGTATATAAGTCTAAGTGCAACTGCTATTAACAAATGCCTCATTTAACAACAGAAATTTTGGGCTCCATTGTGGTCGTAAGTTGAGGACTACCTGTACTGTGGTCTTTTCCTCCCACCAAGATTGAACCTCCAGCCAACAATGCTGGAGAAGGAAGTAACTTAACCGCTTAGTTAAGTTACAAACCAAACCAGATATTGCATTTAACTGCTGCTTCTTATATTTCGATTTTTCAAAAGAAAAAGGTGCATTGCAACCGCTCCAGGCTTTTAAAAAATAATAAGTATTGGAAGAAAGAAGAATTACCTACAATCAAAGAATGGACAAAACAAAACAACAAATGGACACTCAAAGTATCAAATCTGGCAGAGATGACAAAAATCTCCGCTTATTTGAAAGACTATATACTAGAAAAATATATTTTAGAATGGAAAATGTGGATTGATTATATTTAAAATAAGTATCAGATAAAAAAAAAATATCGAATAGCATATGAGTAAATTTAGGAAATATTTTGTATTAGATATATTTTTGAAGGAGAGGGGAATTGAGAGTGTGACTAAGTGTGGTGTGACTAAAGATTATAATTTAGGAATTATTTTGGATTATGATTGTTAGTTTTGATACCCTGCATTTTGTTCTGGGAAGTCGGGGTGGGGGGTGGGGGGTAAGGGGGAGGGGAATTGGGGGGGAGGTTTGGTAGAGATGGAGTGATGGTTAATGTACAGGGATTATTGAAGAAATATAATTAATGTAGGGTCGGGTCTGCATAGTTACCATTTTAGAACGGTGGGGAGGGAGAAAAGAGAGAGTAGGAGGTAGGAAAGAGGAGAAGAGGAAGGAAGAGGGATAGTAGAGGGAGAAGGAAGGTGTAGGGTGGAGGGAGGAGAGGAGGTAGATAAGAGAAGGAGAGGAAGGTCTGGAAAGTAGAAGAAGGTAGAAGAGGGAAGAGTGTTAAAAAGGGGGGTGGTGACTGGGCAAGCCCGACTAATTGTATATAACTGTACATTGGATGAATTATTTGATATGATTGTAAAAATAAAACTTTTTATAAAAAAAATAATAATAATAATAATAATAATAAAAACTGTTTTCTTCTTCTAGAATGTGAATGAAGACCTTTGTCCAGTGCAGCAGACCTGCGGCGACTGTGATTTGGCTGTTGGGCCTGAAGCTGCGGAAGCTGCTGCAAAAGACGGGTTGGATGGATTGATGGTTGAAGCCACTCAAAACGCTTCTTCTGATCCTCTGGAGATCTCGCCCCCTGTTTGCCTTGCGGGGGAAGGCGCCTCCCAGCTACCAGAAGAGCTTTTAAGTGCATCACAAGAGACGTTGGAGGAAATGCAGAACCAAACGACTTCCTGTCAGGGCGAAAAATTGCCACACAAAGAGGAAGAGGAGTGTTTATCCTCCGTTGGAGACTCTGTTGTAGCCGTGTTGGAAGAAGATGATAGCAAGAGAACCTTCTGTGATGCTGCTGGCCTCCCTTCCTTTGGAAGTACCAACAAGGAAGTTGGAATGAGCTCTTCCAGTGCTACTTTGGAACAAGGGGATAATCTCTTCCAGGAAGTGCAGCTGGCTGGATCAGGAGTACCTGAAAATACATCCCCAGCTTCCTGCGTGGGCAGCAATGTAAATATGGGACAAGGTGAATGCAAGAGCTGCACAGGAGCCATAGACGTTAGCGTGACGTCCCAACCGTATATGGAAAATGGGGAAATTGATGTGGAGCCTTCCGGGACGACAGCTATGGAAGGGCTGCCATCATCCATTGCATCACAAACCAATCCTGCCGCCTTCTTCCTTGGGGATGGTGACCCTACTGTTGCCTGTAAAGATGAGAATGAGCCAACCTCGGTGCCAGAAGTTCTTGTAGATGTGGTTGCTACTGCATATGTTAGTTCTGTTGACAATGGAAGGAACAAAGAGACCGGAGCAGAAAATCATAGCAACAGTGGACCAAAAAACACTATCCCAAAACAGTCAGAGGAGAAGGAGAACATTGCTCCAAACCCTGGAGTAGAACTGTTGTCCAAAAACCTTGAAGACATCTCTGGCTTTTCTCTGGAGCATTGTTCTGCGATGGAAGTGAGTGATCAAGGGCAACAGAGAGATGCAGACACGGCTACTGAAAACAGTGCTTTGGATTTGAGCAGCAAAGGACCAAGCAGTCCTCTAGATGGCAACATCGGAAACCCTAGGAAGAGCCCAACGTGTGAGCAGCCCCAGGCTGCCTGTGGTGGAACTGATATCCCAGAGACCACAGCTACAGAGCAGAGTGAGCAAAAAGTAGTTGACCTGACACCATTGGAGACTGAAGGAAATGCCAATCCTACCACGGTTGGTCAGGGGTCTCTTGTTGCACACCCGGATGAGAAACAGGATTTTGGCAAAGACCAAGAGTTCAGTTCCTCTGTGCTGCAGGTGCAGGCAGATCCAGTTGATGGTCCTGAATCGCCTCCAGATGTTCTCAATGCTCTTATGATGACACCCTCTGATCTTGAGAAGCCTCTTTGTGGACCAGCAGAGATGATAGGAAGCGAAGAGGAACTAGATCAATCTGGCGAAAGCCTCCAAAAACGCATAGCTCTGACATCAGCCTTGCTGGTTGAGAAAGCTATTCAGGAGGCTCAGTTGATTGTTATGCAGAAGGACAATGTTAGAGCAGCCTCTGTTGGCCAGGAAGCTCCTTCACAGTTGGACAGCCTTGCCCTATCTTTGCCTGGTGAGGGCACCCAATGTATTCAGGAGCATTTAATGGGCACACCCTCTGCTGCTCTTAATCAAGGCTCCAAACAAAACCAGGAAGTAGGAGCAGCAATAACAGCAGAAGCAGCAGAGCGGCTGACTGGAGTGGCTAAACAGGGAAGCCCAGAGCAAAGTGAGCTGGCAGCCACGTCTCTTGCTCCGGTGGTTGGCTGGGAAGAAGACAAGGAGCGCAGCTCTTCACAGCTGCCTGAAAGCAAGAAGAAACTGCTTGTCAAGACGGAGGAGAGCTTCCCTCCGGGAGTCCTTGTGCAATCGCCTCCTTGTGATCTGGGTGAAGAGCAGCCGGTGGATGGAAGCAATGCCGAGCCCAGCTTAAAGGAGAAAGCTGCCAATCTGGAACCTGAGGAGCAAGTAAAGGTAGAGGCAGTCAGAGATGCTCCTCCAGAGCCTGGCTTAGCAAAAGGCGCTTCTCTTTGCAACGGGGGGACTCCTTCCCCCGAGATCATGCTGAACCCAGGACTTGAGCTTGGTCCAGCTGGGCAGGCAGCCTCTCCAGCTGGCAGCACCTTGGATGCGATCGAAGCTCCTCTGGCGGCTCTTGAACTGGCCATGGGAACTGGTCTTTCACAGCATGGAGAGGAGGAAGAGGAGGAGGAGGAGGAGGAGGGGGAAGTGGAAAACATCCCTTCCCGAATATTGCTTCAGCCAATTGCTGAAGAGCCCCTTGGTGACTGTGATTCTGGTCCCGAAATGCTTTCATTGGCTTGTGAAATGGACGTTACGAAGCTGGGAGAGTCGGAAGAAGGGAGCAAGAGGAGGACTAGCCCAGATGAACCAGAATCCCTTCCCTTGCCTCTCTGCACTCTTCCTGTCACTGAGCAGTCGGACAAAGTTGGAACGAAAGAATCTGCTCAGCAACTTGATCATCTGTTGGATAATGCTGACCCAATGCCTGGTCAAGTGATATTGCCAGCAGAAGCACATGTCCCTCTGGAATCTCTCACTGGAAATCCCGTGGAAGTCCCCTGCTTGGTGGAAGCTAGCTCCAAGCCTGGATGTCTCCTTAATGGTGTGAAAGAGGAGTTAGATTTACAGCCTGGTAGCAAAATGAACTCTGCAACCCTGGAACTAACCAGCTCTTCACCTGTTTCAGGTAAGAAAACGAAAAAAAAAAGTGTGATTCAATTTTCTTCTCTAGGCCAGCAGAAGGTGGGGGGGGGGAGAGATGTGATTTGTGGATGACAAGTGAGGTGGGGGGGTGTCTGTTTGCTGAAATGATGTGACTAACAAAGCTAGGAAGAAGGTGGAGAAGAGAAAAGCAAGGAAGCCCCCTATTTCTTGGTTCGGAAAATCTGTAAGTGGTAGCCTGGTTGCTCCAACTTCTCTTTCCCCTTTTGCACAACTAAACGTCAGGTTGTCAGTTGCTTGAAGCACGCACCTGCTTCCCACCGGACCCCTTTTCCTTTGACTCTTTCTCTCCTAAATTGTCATCAAGGTACATGATCCTGCCCTACAAAGCATCTGTTAAGAAGGAGATTGACCAAAGTGGTTGTATGAAGGCAGAACAGATGCCTTATGTCTTGCGAGGTTTCCATGTTTCATGCTGGCTTGGCATGGTCAGAGAAGACAACAGAGCTATGGGTTAAACTTTTGCCTGTCAGCTGCTCAAGCTTCTAAAAGTGGCTTTCCAAGATGGCTGGGATCCAAATGTAGTTTGAGGTCACAGGGAAGCAAACTTTAATTTTTTAAACTCCTTCCCATTTCTGCTTTGGCAAAAAACTTTGCCGAGTAGGGTACCCACTCTTCCCTGAAAATAAGACCCAACCAGAAAATAAGTCCTAGCATGATTTTTCTCAGGATGCTTGTAATATAAGCCCCACCTCCCAAAATAAGCCCCAGTTAATTGTCAGCCAGATGGGTGCATTTATTTCCCCCCCCAAAATAAGACCTAACCAGAAAATAAGCCCTAATGTGTCTTTTGGAGCACAAATTAATATAAGACCCCGTCTTATTTTCAGGGAAACATGGTGTGTGTGTGTGTGTGTGTTTGTGTGTGTGTGTATTTGCTGGGCTTCAAGCCTTTATTTCCGACTTGAGAAAACAAAAGGTCCGGACGAAGGAGTTTGATTAGCGAGAGAGCACCGTTGACAAGCGAGGACCTGAAGGATCAAGACAGACCGGTTGAACGCCTTCTTCAAACCATTTTGCCTCTTCTGTAACAGGAGTTGTTAGAGCAAATTGTTTTCTTTGCTTTTCTTTGTTTTGTTTTTAAAGGTGAGAGCGAGGAAGGTGGGGAGGGAATGAAGGCAAGGCCTTCCCCCCCCCCTCCATCTGAGCTGTAAACCTAGAGGCATAATTGTTGGCAAGGCTTAATGATAGTTTAATGCAAGCTTTCATGGCTCCACCTGTTCAGACAGCTGTTTAAAAAAAAGAGAGAGAGAGAGAGAAGAAAACAGCTGATCTTTCCCTGCTGCTATTATGTGGCTTGCCCTGAGGAATCGCAGGTGTGGGGAGGCCTCTCTTCCTCCTCCAGTTAAGTTAGATCTGCTGCAAATTAGTACCAGCAAATTTCCCCCAAGTTAAAACTGAACGAACATGACAGATCGAACCAATGCTAGGTGCGCGCTCTTATTTTTGTTTTAGGCGCAACGTGAAGGATTCAGCCCCCACTCACCATGGTTTGCCCTGTCATCGCAGGACGAACTGCAAATAGTAGGAAAAACTGGGAGCATTTGCTGTTTGGGGACTAGCGGAGGCAGGGTGTGTACAGGAATATTTTTTTCACAAGGACAAAACTGGAAGGAGCGCAGCCTGGAAAAAATAAAAATAAAGAACAGCTGCTCTCAGGCCTTGCTTGACAGGATTTGGCGTCCAGCGAGCTCCATTTTATTTTTGTGGCATACGGTGGCTTGATATTTTGATCTCATATGGGGAGGGGACAGAGCTGTCATGCGATCCTGGCGAAGCCGCAGTTGATCCCTCCTTTTGGACTTCAGTGGCAGCCTCCTAAAATTATTCCCTCACCCCCGTTAAACTCTCGCCTTTTATTCAACGCAGCAGCCTCCAGAAAGAAGGAACGAACCCCGGTTGCACAACAGATGAACGGCCAACTTTTATATATACATATACATAAAAACACCCTTTGTAGGCAGAGGTTGGTCTTCTGAGCTTGTTGCGCGGCTCCCCGGATGGTTATAAAAACCCTTTGTTTTTAAAAATGCAGCCTAACCTTTTTAGATGTCATCAGAAAGGCTGGCCTGTTGAAGACACAGGATATTATCAAACATGGAACTTATTTTCTCAGTGGTTGGAAGAAAGGGGTGGAGAGTAAGAATGGAATCTGTATTGCTAAGCAAATTAAATACCCAGGCAACATGATGTTTATTAAGCACTAAGAAATGAAATTAATAGAAAATGTATAGATAGATAGATAGATAGATAGATAGATAGATAGATAGATAGATAGATAGATAGATAGATAGATAGGAAGGAAGGAAGGAAGGAAGGAAGGAAGGAAGGAAGGAAGGAAGAAGGAAGGAAGGAAGGAAGGAAGGAAGGAAGGAAGGAAGGAAGGAAGGAAGGAAGGAAGGAAGGAAGGAAGGAAGGAAGGAAGGAAGGGAAGGAATGCTGGCCTGTTAGAAAAGTCTTGCTCTTGGATTTCGTAGAGCAAGAATGCCTTGAAAGTAGACGTGTAGTGGGACTGCTGGGTGATGTTTGCTGAAAGCGGCTTTCGCCTCAAAACTGCTTTGCGCTGAATATGTGGGGAAGGCTAAAACTGAAGGCGCAGGGGAGGGGCTGGGAATGGGCACCTGTAATTAAGGTGCACTTCCTGCTTTGCACCTGCTGCCAGCCACGATGGTGAGACTGCGTAGTTCAGGAAAGCTCCAGAGCAACTGGAGAAACAGGATTAAACGGGAGTCTCCACCATGCCCGGAACACAGCAAACGCGAATGTTTGCTGTCCACATGTGATCTAGGTAGTAGAAATGGCCTCAAGGGGCCAAAGATCCTTGTGGGGAGCGCCAGGAGCCAACTGAGAAAGGTGTGTGTATGCGGAGACCTCAAGGTGGGAGCGAGAAAAAATATTCCTAAACTGTGTGTGTGTGTTTGTGTGTCTGTGTGGTCTGTGTGTGTGTGTGGTGTCTTCATCAAGGGAGATTCTCTAGGTGACTTGGCAAGAAAGACATGTGTGAAATGGAAAATAAGTGAGGCGGGCTGCCTTGAATTGCCCAGTGTACCCTCTCTCCTTCTCTCCCACTAGGATGTCAAATGCAACCTACCACTTTTTCTTTCGCTTGCAGTCCCTCCCTCTCTCTCTCTCTCTCTCTCTCTCTTGTGCCAAGCATGCATTGTTTGTTCTGAGCTCAAGCTAAGCTTGTTCTTTCTTGCCAAGGCATGCTGCTCTCCCCTGTGACTTTCAGGAGACGTAGCCACTCTTGCACCAAAACAAACACAAAGGCTTACAAATGCGTTCTCCCCGCCCCCTCTCGATTCTCAAATCCCTTCTCGGTCTCTCTTCCCCCCCCCCCCACCAACCATTGCTGATGATGCTGTTGAGAGCTGCCAAAAATGTTGCTCTGGATCATCTAAAGTAGCTTCCCTTGCTAATCCCTCTCCCCCACTTTTGTTACACGAGAGAAATAACAAGGCAGAAATAAAGTGCCTGCTTGTTCCAAACTCCCTAAATGTTTGTTCGAAATTTAAATTGGTTTTGCTTATTAAATCTACACACACATGCACCCTTTGCTAGTTGTTTAATGTTTCCTAAATCTTTGGGAGTTGATGAGAGCTGTTTTGAGTGCTTTGCAAGATGATGGTTCAGCAGCTCGCAGATATTAAGCAAACCAGTGTTACCAAGTCACTAGCGAAGTTACTATTTGCTGAAGTATCACATGGTAAATGGAAACTAGAAAAACTCTTCATCTGTACAGAAACGTCTGTAGTTTGGTTTCCTTAGAAATGATATTGTAAACACATGACAACTGCCAGACCAGAGGATCGTCTGGCCTGATGTTATTGATTTCAGGTTTGTCCAACTCTACCCAACATTGTGCCCTCCGGATATGTTGGAGCTGCTGTTTCCCGAATGCCCAGCAAGACGAGGCTGGCTGGAATATTCTGGGAGTTGCATTCCCAACATGCCTGGAAGACGCCACTTCGGAAGAGCCTGCCCCATTTTGTGTGGATGTGACCATTGATCCTTGTAGACCGTTGTAATTGGCACCAGTTCTGTTAAGACGTGTAATACTCACTCCTTACATCAGAAGATGCTATGGGGCTGCGATTGACTGCTTTGTATTGGTTGAAGCTGATATGAGTTGGGAGTCCCACAGAGCATGTTCTTCACTTTGGTTTTTTCAGAGGTTGTGAGGAAATTATTCCCTTGCTACATTTTCGGCAATCGGCACTTTGCCTATGAGTGGCATCTTAAAAAATTGTGTTCACATGCAGCAGAAATGCCAGTGGTTCAGGGTTAATTAGTTGGCCAGATCAGTATGAAATGGCAAAGCAATTTTAATGCTGTTATCAACATTTTTCTTCACACACAGAAAATTAACGTGTCAGGGGAAAAAAAAGACTAAGAAAGGAAAGTGTTTGCTTCCTGTGAGCAGAATCTCTTGTGGAGCATTCAGTTACACAGAGTGCCTTTGTCCCTCTCACCCAAAATTTTGTCTGATAGCATGGATTTACCTGCAAGCATGAATTGTGGCTTTCCTGTGGCTTAATTTCCCCTTCTTAATATCCCTTTGGTCTTTAAAGAAGTTTTGATATTCAGCTTTCCAAGAAGTCTAGTTTCTCTCTGTGTCCCTGTTGTTGTTGTTGTTGTTGTTAATTGCGAAGTCGTGTCTGACCAATTGCGACCCTGTGGACAATGTTCCTCCAGGCCTTCCTGTCCTCTACCATCCTCTGGAGTCCATTTAAGCTCACGCCGACTGCTTCAGTGACTCCATCCAGCCACCTCGTTCTCTGCCATTCCCTTCTCCTTTTGCCCTCCATCGTTCCCAGCATGTGGTTCTTCTCCAGTGAGTCCTTGCTTCTCATTAGGTGGCCAAAATATTTCAGTTTCATGTTTCCCTGTTAAACAAGTCTAATTCTCAGTGAAAACTAGAAAACAAATCAACGTTTCCTGTTTTTTCCCCCTGATAGATTAGAACCCACCTTTCTACAATGAGACGATCCTTATTGAATCAGAAAGTTTTGGCTATTAATAAAAAAGCGATCAAAGTTTTGAAATCGCCTGAAATATATACTCCTTAGAAACACCAACTAGGTTTAAGGGTGGTGCGAGGGAAGCAACTCCACCAATCCTTTCCTCCCCTGACTTCTCAATTCCAGTTTGAAGTGCCTGGTTTCTGTCTGTCTGTCTGTTTCTGTCACTTCTTGGTGTTGCCCTCTTTGGTTGAGAAAAGCAGAGATGTTTCAGAATGACATCAAATGAACGAAACAACTCAGCTTGGACAGGAATGCAAGAGGTGATGCAAGGATATCTGGGGCAGTTTGGGGGGTGGGGTGGGGTGGGATAGGAAGAATTGGGAAGTTACAGACCTAAAAGGAAACGTGTGGGTAGACAGAAAAGTAAGGGACACACCATCTATGCCTGCAATCGCAAACCGGTGGCACGGATGCCCAAAGTGGCAGACGAAGCCATATCTCTCAGCATGCATGGCCTTGCCTGTTTGTCTTTCGGGTTTCTGACGTGCATGCGTGTGCGATGATCAGCTGTCCTCGCACGCGCCAGTGCCAAAAACCGGTGTGGCCATGCACGCCAGCCAGCTGATCGTCGGGCACGCATGCGCACAACAACCCGGAAGTTTGGCTTTTCTGGAGCGTGGCCCTGATGAGCGTACACAAGTGATGTTTCCGTGCGACGGCCAAAAAAGGTTCACCATTACTAATCTATGCAGTTTTAACACTGATGCACTGGAGCAATTATTAAAAGACACGTGAACTTCTCTCTCTCTCTCTCTCTTTTTTCCTGCAGACTCTCTGGAAATGAAAATTGAAGAAGAAATGGATTTTCTGACAGAGCTAGCTGAGAACATTACTTCTGAAGGAACGGTAAGGTTTTGGGGTTTTTTCCCCCCCATCTTCCATCACAGGGCTTCAGCCATTGATTGAGGAACAAAAATGCACATGACCCCTCACAAAACTAATTTCCTTCCATTTATTTTTATTTATTTATTTTTGGTCTTTAATCACGAGGAAGCAGCTCTTCCTTTTTTAAAAAAAATCTCTGCTGGTTTTATTTTCTGAAATTATTGCTTTCTGAATCATCTCTTTGTGTGCCCAGAGTGATGGCCGAAAGATAGTTTGAGCTGGTTAATACATGGTTTGGGATTTTTGAGCAATGGGTTTGCAGGAAGAAGGACTGTCTTTGTACTTGAGGATGGGTGTCGTCACTGCTTGAGAAAATTCTCTGATGTATGTTAGATGGAAGACCCTCTCTCTCTCTCTCTCTCTCTTGGCAACTTCGAGAACTGAATTAAGCACTAATGAATGAGCGAATGATTGTCTTCCAACCTGCTCTGTGAATGAAGACAGACAATCTTTAAATTGGATGAATGAATGAATAAATCTTTACCATTTGGGAAAGTTATCCCACATTGACTTGAAATATTTTTAAGCATCTTGAATAGAATTCCTAAACATCCGTGCAAGTTGTTGTTGTTGTTATTATTATGGTTCATGGCACAGTCAACCAGATGATCAGACTGGGTTTGGTGTTTTTGTCAATCTATCAAGTCCTTACCAAGGACCTGGGATAGGCAGATGCGGATGTTTTGATGGTGTTACAGATATCGTCGCAGGATGGAAGCTGTTCTGAGTACAGCTGGCTTTTGCAATTGACTGATGGAGAATTTGTCAATGCCGATGGGTTAGATAGATTAACAGAGTTGGAAGGGACCTTGTAGGTCATCTAGTCCACCCACCCACCATCCCCGACAAATGGCAATCCAATCTGACCTTGAAAGCCGCCAGTGATGAGGCTTCCCCAACTTCTGAAGGCAAGCTGTTCCATTGGTTGATTATTTTGACTATCAGAAAATTTCTCCTTATTTCTAGGTTGAATCTCTCCTTGATCAGTTTCCATCCATTATTCCTTGTCTAGCCTTCAGGTCCCTTGAGAATAGCTTGACCCCCTCCTCTCTGTGACAGCCCCTCAAATATTGGAAGACAGCTATCATGTCTCCCCTGGTCCTTCTCGTCACTAGAGTAGCCATGCCCAATTCCTGTAACTGTTCTTCATATTTTTTCATTTCCAGTCACCTAATCATCCTGGTTGCTCTTCTTTGCACTTTTTCTAGAGTCTCAACCTTTTTTATATAGTGTTGTGACCAAAACTGGATGTGATATTCTGAGGGTGTTCAAGTGGTGCTCCAGTTGTTTTGGGATTACACCCAAGGCGCCTACTTTCCTTTGCCACAGTCGTTCTATTTCTATTTGCAGGTGTCTGTGTTGTGTTATCCTCACCAGTGCTTTCTCTTCTATTCTGCTGTCTCCAGGCACTGCCACATCCACTATCCAGACTTTTTTTGTCTTTGTTACTGACAATTGTTAAGTCTGGGTGGTTGTTATTATTACATTTATTTTCTGTCCATCTTGTAGTTTGAAGTGCCTCTGAGTGGCTTAACTGGATCAGGGGTAGCACAATTGACATGAGTCCATTTGCTGGGATTTGGGTCACCTAGCAGCAAGGATCTTTGAGCGTTGGCCACAGTTAGATGCTGGTTGTCCCCCTGGACCTTTTGAAGGATAACAGTTTCTACAGTTGCTGATTTGGAAGGTGGTGGGCTAGTAGTGTTGTTTTAGACATCTGAAATGAGAAGGATGAAATCAGTTGAATGGCAGAAGGAAGAAGCCTTCACTGCAGTCAAAGACATTGGCAGGAAACTGGCCTTAGCGCTCACACCTGTTTTTGATGGATGGAATAGTTGGTCTACTATTTTAACTGGCTGTTCTCAGTGAGAGTTTTGTGTCTTCTGCTATTGGTTCCATGCTTCTCTTGAAGGAAGCCAACTCTTCTAGGTTGGTCAATGCCTGTATGGAGATAGTAGTGTGGAATATATAGAGCAGAGCCAGTAGTGAGGCCCACTGGAAACTTACATTTATTTTTCCACACGATGAGGGGATTAGGGCTCATGTCTTGTTTTAACTGTGTCTTTTATGGACAAATTGATGCACATTATTTTATTGAAAGAGGTCTTCAGAGAAGTAGTTGATGGGATGGGTACCCTCAAAGCTTCTTGCTGTTCAAAATGTCCTTAATACTTTGCTATTAGTGGCAGTTGGTTGTGTTTTGTGACTAATTATAAGTAGACTTTGAAATATCAAACCAAAGGGCAGAATGGAAAACGTTTTAAATAAATACTTACAGTAGAGCTCCCAGTTGGTCTTTTACTCTGGTCTTTTTAGCTTCAGCAGCAGGTGGCTTTGATCTTCTTTACATTGATGTTGGATGAGACGTTTTCCCTATCCACCCACTTTGCTTGAAGCACGTCAGATCCCTCCCAAGTCATATTAAGAACTCTGTTCGGTTCTCGTATGTTTTGAGAATGAAGACGTTTGTGTCTAAATGACCCCGACGTGCTCTTCTTTTGGCTTGTTGCATCACAAGACATGAGGGCAATCTTGAGAGAATTGAACACCTTTAAAAGCAAGACTAGGCAAACTTTTTCTAGATCAGCAACAGCGGTCAGTTGGATATGTTGCTTAGCCCTTTTATTTTCAGTGGGGGAGTTAATTGACCTAGCTTTTTTTAGGGGGGAGCGTCTGGGGAGGCACTGATCATAATTAAAGTGCAAGGTTTAAGGAATTGAGATTTTGCAATAATGTGGAGAAGCAGAGCAAGCTTTTCTCTTCCTGGATCTGATTACAGAGTAACAGAGTTGTAGGTCATCTAGTCCAACCCCCCGCCCAAGCAGGAGCCCCTACATCATTTCTGACAGATGGCAGTCCAGTCTCTTCTTGAAAGCTTCCAGTGATGAAGCTCCCACAACTTCCGAAGGCAATTTCTCTTCCATTGGTTGATTGTTCTCACTGTCAGAAAATTTCTCCTTATTTCCAGGTTGAATCTCTCCTTGGTCAGTTTCCATTCATTATTCCTTGTCTGGCCTTCGGGTGCTTTGGAAGGCAGGTTGTCCCCCTCCTCTCTGTGGCAGCCCCTCAAATATTGGAAGACTGCTATCCTGTCTCCCCTGGTCCTTCTCTTCACTAGACTAGCCATGCCCAGTTCCTACAACGTTCATCGCATGTTTTAGCCTCCAGTCCCCTAATCATCTTGGTTGCTCTTCTCTGCACTCTTTCTAGAGTCTCAACATCATTTTTATATTGTGGTGACCAAAACTGGATGCAGTATTCTAGGTGTGGTCTTACTAGGGCTTTATGGAATGATATTAGTACCTCCCTTGATCTTGATTGTATCCCTCTGTTAATGCAATTTAGGATTGGCTTTTTTGGCTGCCGCCACTCACTGTTAGCTCATATGTAATTGGTTGTCCACTAAGACTCCAAGATCCCTCTCACAGTTACTGCTCTTAAGCCTCTTTTCACCCAGTCTATATGTGTACTTTTGGTTTTTATTGACTAAGTGTAAGACTTTACTTTTCTCTACATCAAATTTCATTTTGTTAGATAGGGCCCAGTATTCAAGTCTGTCAAGATCCAGCTGGATCTTGAGCCTATCTTTTAGGGTGTTAACTATTCCTGCTAGCTTAGTATCATCTGCAAATTTAGTGAGTTCCCCTTCTATTCCCTCATCTAAGTCATTTATGAAGATATTGAAGAGTACTGGGCCTAAGACAGAACCTTGTGGTACCCCACTGCTTACTTCCCTCCATGTAGATGTAGTACCATTGAGGACTACTCGTTGAGTATGGTTTGCCAGCCAGTTACACATCTATCTGATGGTGATGCTATCTAGCCCACTTTTTTCCTAGCTTACCAAGAAGTAGGTTAGTTCTGTAATTCGGGTTTTTCTTAAGAGGATGCATATTATTGCTTGGCTAATCTCTTAGCTCAAAAGCCCATGTTGCTTTAAAAAGTGAGCTGTTTATGAGTCAAGTGTGGTGCCTTCCATCTATGCTGGATTTCAGGTCCCATAATCCTGGGCTTGCTCCTGCTTTTGACCCTGGCTAATGTTGCTCTCAAATGTAGTTTCTGCATGCGGAGAAGCCTCTCTTTTTTTTGCGTTTCTCTCTACAGGTTGTGGTTATTAGTCACGTCCAATCTTGCATGTATTTTTAACAAAGATAATTTTTAGAAAAACCAACCACAGTAATCGCATCTCTTGGCAATGGTTTCCATAAATTGGATTACGTGTTGTGTGTCAGAAAATTACTTGAGGGTGGGGAGGAGGGGAGGCTTACATAAAGGACGAGAGGTCGCCCATCAGGTTTGCTGCTAGCTGTAGAAGCAGCTGTTGGGTCTACGTTTTGGTTTTGCTTTATGACTAATATGCAAATATAGGACCTTTCGCCGCGAACTTAAAACCTATTTATTCCGTCTAGCTGGACTGGCTTGATTTTAAAATTTTTAATTTGCTTTTATGGGTTTTTAAATTTTTGTAAATTTTATAGGGTGTTATTGTATTTTAAATTATTGGCCAATTGAATAAGTTTTTTAAGGGGTTGTTCTTAATATTATATGTACTGTTCTTTTTGTATTTTATTCTGGCTGTGCACCACCCTGAGTCCTTCGGGAGAAGGGCGGTATACAAATTAAAATATTATTATTATTATTATTATTATTATTATTATTATTATTATTATTATTATTATTATTATTATTATTATTATTATTATTATTATAGTGTTATTGAGCATTTATGAAGCTGCAGTATAGCAGTTTTTTTTAAAAAAAATCAACTTGATATCCACTGTGTGGGTATAAATGACAATCCTAGGAGATGGATATTATGAAATCTTTTCCCCCTACTGCAGATTAAGGGAGTGGGGTGGACTAGAGGTGTGAATTTGGCTACTCGCCTAAATTCCAGCCTGCTTTGGGCGTCAAACTGAGGATTTGATCAATCTCCAAACCATTGCATTCATGTTGATTAGATAGGTATCAGTTCCTTCCTTAGGTTGTGATTGATTCTTGGTGACTTAACGGATACATTCATGTAGGCAGGGCTGGGTTCTACTTATCTTTACTACCGGTTCGCAACAGGATTGCACACGCGTGTTTGCTTTGCTTGTGCGCACGCCAAGTTTCTGCGCATGTGCAGATCACCTACGACGACATCCAGGTTGGTGGGCGGAGCTTCCCGCCGGTTTTACTACCGGTTCTTGCGAACTGGCACGAACTGGGGGGCGATCCACCACTGCATTTAGGGTTCTTTGGTAACAGTATAGAACAGGGGTCTCCAACCTTGGTCCCTTTAAGACTTGTGGACTTCAACTCCCAGAGTTCCTCAGCCAGCTTTGCTGGGAGTTGAAGTCCACAAATCTTAAAGGGACCAAAATTGGAGACCCCTGATATAGAATATTTTACTATTACCTTCTTCTGGGATTTGTTTTTGTGTGTCAGATTTTGTCTACAACTAGGGGTTTCCCACCGAAGGACTTCACAGCTTTGGAGGATAATTCCATATCCACTAGTAGATGCTATCATCTGCTGTCGTAATACATCAGTTATCTAACTAGCCCTCTGATAATCAAATGTATATTTTCCTTGAAACGTCTCCCTTTTTTTTAGAAGATTTAGAGAATTAAAAGGCATTGTAGGCTCACTCAGCATGCCTCTTGATCTGTTATAGATATTTGGGTGACTAATTTTCGAGCGTTTGCTTTGAGCAAGAAAGAGCGGCTGCCTGCCAGAAAGTTCCAGATGAATAAACTTCGATCTGTGGTTTTAGGTTAGGTCTTAGTAATTGCTCTCTTTTCACAAAAGGACAGCTTCTAGCAAGTGAGGAGTCTAAGGATTTTCATTGGATAGCTGGTTTGTTTGCTTGCAAGACAAGGAGACGGCTACCCTTGGACATCAATAATCGTTGACGTATCGCCTGGATTACTGCAACGCTCTCTACATGGGGCTCCCCTTGAAGGGCATCCGGAGGCTGCAGTTAGTCCAGAATGCGGCTGCGCGGGTGATAGAGGGAGCCCCTCGTGGCTCCCGTATGACACCTATCCTGCGCAGACTGCACTGGCTACCTGTGGCCTTCCGGGTGCGCTTCAAGGTCTTGGTAACCACCTTCAAAGCGCTCCATGGCATAGGGCCGGGTTATTTACGGGACCGCCTACTGCTACCGAATACCTCTCACCGACCCGTGCGCTCTCACAGAGAGGGACTCCTCAGGGTGCCGTCAGCGAGGCAGTGTCGTCTGGCGACGCCCAGGGGAAGGGCCTTCTCTGTGGGGGCTCCCACCCTCTGGAACGAACTACCCCCAGGACTTCGTCAACTTCCGGACCTCCGAACCTTCCGTCGCGAGCTTAAAACACACTTATTCATTTGCGCAGGACTGGATTAGATTTTAAATTTATGGGTTTTAAATGGGTTTTATTTTTTTATATTGTTTTTAAACATTCGGCCTTTTAGAATAAGTTTTTTAATTGTTATTTTAATCTGTATTTATGTGTTTTTATTTGCCTGTGAACCGCCCTGAGTCCTTCAGGAGATAGGGCGGTATATAAATACGATAAATAAATAAATAAATAAAATAAATCAAGTGATCTAGCTAGGATGAATCAGGATAGAGGCACTTCTTGCGGTTTCGTGCGTGAGAGAGACTGGTGGAAATGACTGTGCGGGCCAGTCTTCCCCCGCCCCCTTCTCCTTCAAGTATTCCTTTTAAATGGATCTTTTCTGGTATGGCATCAGGAATGTCAAGGCGAATGGAAAGTTTGCCGCAGGACCAGTGACCACAATTTCCTGTTGCTCAGTATGGAAGAGAGAAGAGAAGTTTAATAACCAACAAGCAGATTACACTTCATTCATCGCATTGAAAGACTGCAGAAATGTGCCTGAGATATTTGAGATAACCCTCAAATAAATATACATTTGCCCGAAATGGCATAGGGCCATGCTGGCACTTGACACACACACCCCACGCTCCCCCCCACTTTTGGCATGCAATGGCAAAAAGGTTAGCCATCACTGGTATAGGGATTTGTGCCTGAGCAGGGGGTTGGACTAGAAGACCTCCAAGGCCCCTTCCAACTCTGTCAGTCTATTCTCTTCTTATTCTTCTATTTTACATACACATATACATAATGTGAAAGAGACAGACAGACAGACAGACCGACAGACAGATAGATATAGATATAGATAGATAGATATAGATAGATAGATATAGATTAGATAGATAGATAGATAGATAGATATAGATATAGATGATATACATATAGATATAGATATATATGAGATATATATAGATATAGATATAGATAGATATAGATATAGATATAAATAGATATAGATAGATATAGATAGAAGATAGATAGATAGATAGATAGATAGATAGATAGATAGATAGATAGAGATGATATAGATATAGATATAGATAGATAGATATAGATTAGATAGATAGATAGATAGATAGATAGATATAGATGATATAGATATAGATATAGATAAATAAATATAGATTAGATTAGATTAGATTGATAGATAGATAGATAGATAGATAGATAGATAGATAGATATAGATATAGATATAGATGATATACATATAGATATAGATATATATGAGATAGATATAGATATAGATATAGATATATAGATATAAATAGATATAGATAGATATAGATTAGATAGTAGATAGATAGATAGATAGATAGATAGATAGATAGATAGATAGATAGATAGATAGATATAGATGATATACATATAGATATAGATATATATGAGATATATATAGATATAGATATATAGATATAGATATAGATATAAATAGATATAGATAGATATAGATTAGATAGTAGATAGATAGATAGATAGATAGATAGATAGATAGATAGAGATGATATAGATATAGATATAGATAGATAGATAGATAGATAGATAGAGATGATATAGATATAGATATAGATAGATAGATAGATAGATAGATAGATAGATAGATAGATAGATAGATAGATGATATAGATATAGATATAGATAAATAAATATAGATTAGATTAGATTAGATAGATAGATAGATAGATAGATAGATAGATGGATGGATGGATGGATGGATGGATGGATGGATGGATGGATGGATAGATAGATAGATAGATAGAGTTAAATAGATAGATAGATAGTGTTAAATAGATAGAGATAGAGAGATATACATATCATGTGTTAAATTAGATCATCCCCCGGTGAGATGATTAAGAAGCAGTGGAAGAGACAGAAACATTTTGCTTTCAGTTGAAATAAGACCTGATTACTTTGATTCAAGGTTTAGATCTTGTTGTGATTTTGGGGTTGAAACAGTCTTGATGTCCCCGATGGATAACTTGCAATTGAAGAACAGATCTAGATTTGCAGAACCTCCTATCCCGTCATCATGATTTCTTTTGATCCTGCATCTTTAACCTAGAATTGGGAGGTGCAGTGTTTTAGACAGGCTAGTAATTTGGAGGCTCTCTGAAAATGCTTCAGGAACACCAATTAGGTAATGTCAGTACTAGCACTGATCACTAGCGCTGATGATGTAACCTAGCTGGATAACGAAACGTCTGCAAACAAATAAACAAGCTCAGAGAGCACAAAGGATCCCACAAAGAAATAAACAAACACATTCATTCACACACACTCAACCATGCCTCCGTGTTTATATGTTCTTATCAGTTCTGCTGGGAAACAAAAATATACTTCACCCGTTCCTATTTGCAGGTGTTTGGCATGATGGATATGTGAGATCTGATATGCCTATAAAAATACATGCCCCATCCTAAAGAAACAGAACACTGTACAGGAAAAAGGGCAGCTATCATTTTGGGATAATCTAGGATGCAAAGGTTTAAAGCATCTTTGAATGAACAAATCTGGCCATCTACCTACCTACCTACCCACCCACCCACCCACCCACCCACCACCCACCCATCCATCCATCCATCCATCCATCCATCCATCCATCCATCCATCCATCCATCCATCCATCTATCTATCTATCTATCTATCTATCTATCTATCTATCTATCTATCTATCTATCTATCTATCTATCTATCTATCTATCTAATCATTATCTATCATCTGTCATCTATCTATCTGTCTGTCTGTCTGTCTATCTATCC
Organism: Ahaetulla prasina; assembly: GCF_028640845.1. NCBI lineage: Eukaryota > Metazoa > Chordata > Lepidosauria > Squamata > Colubridae > Ahaetulla > Ahaetulla prasina. The sequence goes on from NC_080551.1 coordinate 11,509,998, forward strand.
ATCCATCCATCCATCCATCCATCATCTATCTATCCATCTATCCATCTATCATCTATCTATCTAATCATCTGTCACCTATCTATCTATCTATCTATCTATCTATCTATCTATCTATCTATCTATCTATCTATCTATCTATCTATCTATCTATCTATCTATCTAATCATTATCTATCATGTGTCATCTATCTAATCATCTATCTATCTATCTATCTATCTATCTATCTATCTATCTATCTATCTATCTATCTATCTATCTATCTGTCTGTCTATGTGTCTGTTTTCCAAAAGAGGTACTTTTGGAAAACCTGCTTTCCTGTGGTTTGTGCCCCTTCTTCTGGAAATGGATCTACAAAGTACATATCTACTACTAGGTGGTGCATTTTAAGCAACTCCAACCACAATTCTTAGCCTCCCCAAAAAAATTAATCCAAAATGACAGAGTAGCTGGCCTTGAGATTAGGTTTAAATGGAGGATGTACCAGAAGCTCTAAGGAAGGGATGATGTCATAAGTCCAGAAAAGCATCTCAGTCCTCAGGGCGTAACACCGGAAAGATGACATTATGGTCACTAGAATAGCTTGACAAAGTTTCAGGCATTGTTTAATGTCCCTCACATCTACAGTCATCTTTTATCTGATAGGATCCTTCATACAATAGAGGAGGCTATTCTGGAAGAAGCGGGAATATTAGGGCAGCTGATATTTTTAATTCTTTAGTTAGAGGTTTTCAAAAATAGACTGGACCACCCTTTGGTTGGGATGGTCTGAGACTCCAGCCTTGGTGCACAGAACACTGTTACCTTCCCACCAAAGGTGGTCCCTATTTTTGTACTTGCATTTTTTATGTGCTTTTGAACTGCTAGGTTGGCAGAAGCTGGGACAAGTAACAGGAGCTCACCCCATTATGCAGCACTAGGGATTCGAACCGCTGAACAGCTGACCTTTCAATTGGCGAGCTCAGCATCTTAGCCACTGAGCCACCCCAACAATACTACTTTGGGATTAAATAATAAATCAAAGCTCCATTCTGATGGACTGTAGAAAGTCATAAGTATAGAACTAAGGATCTATTGAGCTGGAAATGTAGCACTGTTATCAAATAGGCCAACCTTGTGTTTGATATTATTGCTGCTAGATGCAAAACCTGTTTGGAAAAACCGAAGCATGCTTGAGAATCCCTTAAGTCCTGTTCCCTGCCACTGAATCTGTTCCATTGCATGGGATGAAGTTCTTCTTCTGCTCCGTCCGCTTCAAAGTGGCAGTTAGCTTTCTCCTTAAATGCAGGGAGGGAAATGTGGGATTTGACCTCAAAGAACAAATGCTGACTTATCAATATGGACAGTTGCCTTGGGTGGGAGGAGAAGGGCTCAAAAGCCCTGGACATTACTAAAACAGATGACCGCATTATGAAATCTGGAAGGAAATTTTTTTTTTCCTTTTGGATAAGGTTGCTGCATATAAAGGAAAGAGCAAAAGAGGAAAAAGAGCATGACTTAAAAAGGAGATTTCCCAAGCAATGTTGAATAAAAAATTATCTATCTATCTATCTATCTATCTATCTATCTATCTATCTATCTATCTATCTATCATCTATTTCTATTATATCTATCTATCTATCTATCTATCTATCTATCTATCTATCTATCTATCTATCTATCTATCTATCTATCTATCTATCTATCTATCATCTATCTGTCTGTCTCTCTTTCTTTTCTCTCTCTCTCCCCTTCTCTCTCTCAGATGGTTTGGACTGGTTCGGGAAAACCAGTAGGGGAAATCATGGGTAGGTCCGCTCTCTCGCCCCGCCTCTATGCTATCCTATTTAGGCACATTTTTGTGGCCAGGCGCATGCATGGAAGGCACATGCGTGAGAAAAGCACATGCACGGAAGGCAGGGCGCATGCACAGAAGGTGCCTGTGCGGCGAACCGGTGGTACCCAAAAGTGAAACCAACCACTGTTCAGGATGCTTTTTCATGTATCATTCACCTCTGTAAGTCACAAAAAGGAAAAAAAAAAAAAGGGCCAAGGATCAGCTGTAAAATTCACTGTACAAGAAGGAAGCTGAAAGGCCCAGAAGCTTTTTTTTTCCCCACAAGAACTTTGGTTTGTTGGCACGTTATTTGGCTGTAGCTCTGCTGCCCCTTAAGTCTGAAGGTTTAAAAGAAGGCTGGTCACGTAGGAAAATAAATGGATGCAAGCCTCCCCTCATGATGTTGAGAGGAACTGTCCTTTTGACCTTCCTGCACTTACAGGCGTATCAGGGAATATGTGCCATTGCCCCCCGCCGGTTCAGAGAGTGACTGTTCTCACCCAGAAGATAGGAGACAGGCAGGCTAATGAGCTCCAAGACCTGGCATTGGCCTGTTTAACATCAGGGCTTTTCCTCCAGAGATGTCACCAGGCTTCTTGGTCTGGGCTGCCTCTCCGTTATTTCATGTTTATTTTGCCCTTATTTCCAAGGCATTGGTGCAGAAGAAGGGAAGCTATATACATCAAGTTTTCCCTTCCCTCCCTTGCCCTCCCTTGCCCTCCCCTTCTCCCTCCCCTTCCCTCCCTTGCCCTCCCCTCCCCTTCTTCACCCTCCCCTTCCTTGCCCTCCCCCTCCCTTGCCCTCCTTCAGAATGAGCATGACTGTATGACTGTAAAATTGTTGCTGGTATCCTTAAGATTCATATTGACTGTTTCTCTATGACTATCATTAAGTGTTGTACCTTATGATTCTTGACGAAAGTATCTTTTCTTTTATGTACACTGAGAACGTATGCACCAAGACAAATTCCATGTGTGTCCAATCACACTTGGCCAATAAAAAATTATTCTATTCTATTCTATTCTATTCTATTCTATTCTATTCTATTCTATTCTATTCTACTCTACTCTACTCTACTCTACTCTACTCTACTCTACTCTACTCTACTCTATTCTATTCTATACAGACAGTCCTCAACTTACAATTCATTTAGTGATCAAAGTTACAAGAAAAGTCGTAAAATAGGGACAAAATTCACTTAACAACCGTCTCACTTAGCAACAGAAATGCCGGACTCAATTGTGGTAATAAGTCAAGGACTACCTGTACTGTTTGATGGGGAGGCTAGGAGTTGTTGTCCAATACAGCTGGAATATTCTTGCTTTCTAGAACTTCCAACCGCTCATTAAGCTTCTCCATAGATAATTTCTATCATATTTGAATCTGGCTCATCTCTTATTCCTTTGTATGGTCTTCTGCCGAGTTGCAAAGGTAGCCACCAGTCCTTGCTTGGATGTGAATTTGTGTGCGTGTGTCTGTGTTTTAGTGGTACCAGGTAATGTCAAAAGTGCCTATAGTCAAGGCTATGGTTTTCCCAGTTGCAGTGTATGGCTGTAAAAAGTTGGACCATAAGAAAGGCTGAGCGCCAAAGAATTGAGGCCTTTGAACTCTGGTGCTGGAGAAGACTCCTGCCAGTCCCTTGGACTGCAAGGCGATCCAACCGGTCAGTCCTAGAGGAGGTCAACCCTGACTGCTCTTTAGAAGGCCAGATCCTGAAGATGAAACTCAGATACTTTGGCCACCTAATGAGAAGAAAGGACTAATGCTGGGAAAGATGGAGGGCAAAAGAAGAAGGGGACAGCAGAGAACGAGGTGGCTGGATGGAGTCACTGAAGCAGTAGGCAGGAGCTTAAATGGACTCCAGAGGATGGTAGAGGAAAAGGAAGGCCTAGAGGAACATTGTCCATGGGGGTCACGATGGGTTGGACACAACTTCGCAACTAACAACAACAGATAATGTCAGTAAGGAAGGGTAGGGATAGATGTTTCTCCTCCTCTGATTTTAATCTGTTGCCTGGCACCCTGGAGTCTCTCTGGTTTTTCAGAGTGATGATTATCTGACATGCAGGGTTGATGAATGTAGACAGCTGGGGCTTGTTACTGTCATCCGGGAAGGTTTAGTCACTTCTTTCCTCTTTCAAAGCAACCCACTCCCTGCCTTCCTCTCCTCCGTTGTGGCCTCCTGCAGTTTGAGGGCCTGTCCTTCAACTCTTGAGAATTTCCTAGTCACCATGACTGTTGCTGAGAATTTGGCGGTTGACCTATAGATCAGCAGAAGAACCGTCTTGGTTAAGAAAACGTTATTATTCTTATTTTTTTAAAGAAGGAAGACGAAAGCTAAGAAAAACTAATGATTAAGATGAGGAAAAGAGAAGCAGTAAAGAAAGAGGACAAAGGGCTGTCCAGTCTCTTCTTAAAAGCTTCCAGTGATGGAGGATCCACAACTTCTGGAGGCAAGCTGTTCCACTGGTTAATTGTTCTCATGGTCAATCTCCTAGCTAGAAATCCTTGCTTTACTTATTATTTGCAGCTTTATGGTTCTGCTGCTGCTGCTGTTTCTCCTTTGTTGTATAGAATAGAATAGAATAGAATAGAATAGAATTTTATTGGCCAAGTGTGATTGGACACACAAGGAATTTGTCTTGGTGCATATGCTCTCAGTGTACCGATTGGGCGGATTTGCAATTATTGTAAGTAAAGAAACAAATCCAACCTATACATTGAATTTATGGCACTATGTGAATTCTCCTAAAGAGTTAATTCATTAAGTAGACTCATAGAGAGTCTACTCTCATGGTTTTACCGGGGTTTTACCGGGAGACCTTTGATGGACTTCTATGCAGGGAAGACCTTCTTCTGTTTATTTTTTTAAGCAAACAAAGAGTGACACTGGTAATGGAGCAGACTCTGTTGTCAGCCAGGAAGCATTTAAAAAAAAAAAAGAAAAAAAGAAAGTCTAGGCAGAGAATTGAAGACGGTGCTGCCATCTGCTGCTGCTTCCCTTAATATTTCTAGAAATACACATGATAGCAGAATTCAAGTTTATCTGCAAATAAGGCATCCCTCTTGATCAGTTGGTCTCTCATTATGCCCAAAAGGAAATGGTGTTTTTTTTGTATAAGTTTTTATTGATTCTATTCTATTCTATTCTATTCTATTCTATTCTATTCTATTCTATTCTATTCTATTCTATTCTATTCTATTGATTTTTTTTTAGTTTCCCCCCCTCCATACATACACAATTCATGAACAGAGTATTGGCCGAATCATATCTTATACAATTCAATATATTCAAATATATTTTACTTAGTTACAGTTTTTGCCATAGTTTTTTTATAGTTTTTTCATAGTTTTTTTATTCATTTCCTAATATTCCCTGGTTCATTTTATTAAATCGCATCTTCTTTCGCCCCCAAAAGGAAATGTTATGTGATCCTAGATCCTAGATGGTAGGATAGTAAAAATGAATGACGTCATAACACCAAGCATGCTTCTAAACAATCTTTAACTTAATGCTTATTTTACCAATGCAATTAGAATAGTGCAAAAATTAGGAAGCAAAGACTTTCCGTTTGGCAGCTAAGTTATTCAGGCTATAAGTTATTCATACTGCTGTCCTGTGTCTTTTACTTATGACTAACTTCACTGGATATAAAAGGACAAGTCCAGTCCCATGATGGCGAACCTATGGCACGTGTGCCAGGGCTGGCACTCAGCACCCTCTCTGATGGCACACGAGCCGTCGCCCCAGTTCAGTTCCGCCACGCATGCGCACGCATCTCCCACCGGCCAACTAGTCTTCGGGTCTCTGCCACGCATGCACAGGGGGCGGAGCGTGTGCAGGGGACCGTACGCATATGCGCAGGGGGCGCATGTGCATTGTATTTTGGGGGTTTGGGTGCATGTGTGCGCATTCATGCACCTGCGCACGCGCTTTGGACACGGTCTGGAAAAGGTTAGCCATCACTGGTCTAGTCAATCAACTTTAGCAGTCTTCTTGACTTTCTTTATTTAAAGGTAGCAAATCCCTAGGGAAAGTTTATTCGTAAGACCTTCACAGTTTGGGAGATGAGAAATCCTGTTGTGTACACACACGTGCGTTTACATACACTGCAGATTTTTAAGAAAAGACTAGACAGTCACTTCTCTTCTCTTCTCTTCTCTTCTCTACTCTACTCTACTCTACTCTACTCTACTCTACCCTACCCTACCCTACCCTACCCTACCCTACCCTACCCTACCATACCCTATCCTACCCTGAGGTTCAAGTGCTGATGTCTTGGAACAATGTTCCTCAACCTGGTCCCCTGTTGGGCAGTTCCCCAAATGGTCATCCAGCATGTTGTCCTTTATATCTCGATTGTCCCAACTTATCTAGGAGCCACAACGAATTGCAAAAGCGGCCTTACAGTATGCAATTCTTTGTGCCTTCTGATTTATTTTTTTGTTTGTTGATTAAATACATAAACTGCAGAACCTTAACAACTAGTAATAGTTTACACCAATAAATACCCAACAAACCAACACTGAATACAACCAAAGTATATTAAATTACAAGCTCATTGAAACAACCCATCGAAAACTATGTTTATACCAGATCTTGTACTTATAAAACTTCTTTACAAGGAGGCCTGGGGATGAATTTTTTATAAAAAGCTTTGAGAAGGAAAAAAAAAACTGGGACAGGGTGAAATTGCTTTGGGGGCTTCAGCAAACTTGTGGGTTGTCAGTCATCTATCTCTAGTGGCTTAGATCTTTTGATGGATTTCCCCCTGAAGCATCTGCCCAAAATAACCTCCTTTAGGAGAACTTGATCCTCTTAGGAAACCAGGCAATAAAGTCACTATCCTCATAGGGGAGTCATTATTATGCTTTTTTAAAAAAAATTAATGTTTTGAAGCACTCCTTTGGTGCTGTTTGGTACCGACTTCAGAAACATCCAAGATTGATCCTGAATAATTGGCCTCGCATGGAAGTAGAGATGAGAAGTGAGTTGCCCACCAACTAATTAACCAGTCCTTAAATAGAAAGAATGACTTTTTCATGGTTTGCTCTGGAACCTCCTCTGATACTCTGACTCTACCTTCCTAATATTTTTATTCTAAGCTTGTTGATTTCACCATAATCAGTTTTCTGTTGCTTATCAGGAAAGCTTTCTTACAATGATTTTGAGACCCCGCTGTCTCTTTTGGTTGAGTTGGAGGCCAAGTTCAACGTTGGGCATACATCTTAGGCTACATCTATAGAAGTTACTACGTCTTGTCTCTAAATATACCTTCTGGGATCTTCCATCAGGAAAGATCAGGTAGGGTTCAACAGTTCCAGCTTGAAATCGTGAACAATTTCTACCAGTCCATGTTGGAGATTTTGGAGAGTGCTACTCTTAGTGGCTAAGATGCTGAGCTTGTCAATCGAAAGGTCAGCAGTTCAGCGGTTCGAATCCCTAGTGCTGCATAACGGGGTGAGCTCCTGTTACTTGTCCCAGCTTCTGCCAACCTAGCAGTTCAAAAGGACATAAAAAATGCAAGTAGAAAAATAGGGACCACCTTTGGTGTGAAGGGAACAGCGTTCCATGCGCCTTTGGCGTTTAGTCATGCCGGCCACATGACCACAGAGATGTCTTCAGACAGCATTGGCTCTTCGGCTTTGAAACGGATATGAGCACTGCCCCCTAGAGTCAGGAACGACTAGCACGTATGTGCGAGGGGAACCTTTACCTTTTTACTCTTCTTTTTCTCTGAAATGAAGCTGTCTCCTTTTCCTGCCTTTGAAACCAGTTTATCAAAATGGTGTTGCTGAATTTTTGGTCGTGGTCCAAGCTCTTCAACACGTCATTCTTTGGAGGTGTTTAACCATGCAAAAGATTTTGAGGATATGTTTTACAAGTGGTGTGTGATAGGGTCTGTCCATTGGAGTTTTGGATGGTCAAGGAAAGTAGGAAGGACATTTTTTTTTTAAAAAAAAATCTAATTGAACTGAGTTGTGTCCTGCTGGTTTGGTCTCTATTTCTATCGGTTTTCTAAAGTGCAGCGATTTTTAAAACTCTGCTACTGCTTTAATATTTCCTCCTTGAGGTGTTTTGGTTTTTCTTGCAAACAAGCAGAACTGAAAAGGGCCAATTAGTTTTGTCATTATTGATGTGCTCTGTAGGGTATTCTTTAGAATTTCTTTGCTTTAATCGCAATCCCATTCCAATTATGGATGGAGTCCAGGGGAGCTTTGGCCCTCCCCAAAACCTTTTTTCTCTGTCTTCTGAAAAGGCAAACAAGTTGGTGTCTTGATCACCTTTTGTCCTTTTTCATTAGCAATGAAGCAAAGTTTTTGACTGCAAAAAAAAAAAAAAGCTGCTTGGTGCTTTTACAGGCTTTTATTTCTAATTGCTCCTGTTCCATTTTAGCCTCTTCAGGTTGAGAAGAATCATGTTGTTATTATTTTGATTATTGTCACAATTACCGTATTTTTCGGACTATAAGATGCACCGGAGTATAAGACGCGCCTTAGTTTTTGGGGAGGAAAATAAGAAAAAAGCTGATTGGGGGTGGATCGGCCTCCCAGAATACCCACAGTCAGCTGTTCCCAGAGGTGAGCTTTAGCAACAGGTTCATTGGTTGTGAGCTCTGCGCCTTGCTTTTTTTTTGAGAGGCTTTTTTTAGCCTCTCAAATGGAGGTTTCAGAGGCTTTTTTCAGAGGCTGGGCAGGTCTACATTTGGTGTATAAGACGCACCCAAATTTTCACCCTCTTTTAGGGGGGAAAGGTGCGTCTTATACTCTGAAAAATACAGTATTTCATTTTCCCCCTTCAAAATTTGAACAGGCAATCCAACCGGAATTATTTAGGGGGAAAAAAACTTCTTGGACTAAAAAGTTATGAATGTGTAGACAAGAAGAGGAAAAAGGAACTAAACATTTTATGAATTGTCCAAAGATGCAAAAACTTCCAATCAGTTAGTTCTCCTTCCGTATCTTTAGTACTCTCTCCAACAAATTTCTTTTCCAAGAAATTTCTGTGTTGTGTTTAATCTTTTCATTTAAAGTTGTTGAGTGCTGAGGAAAGCACAGCCACTGAGAAACAGAACAAACCCTCATAGTCAGGTTAGTTCTGGGGGTAGCAGGAAAGTACAGTTAGATACCGTATTTTTCGGAGTGTAAGACGCACTGGAGTATAAGACGCAGCTTAGTTTTTGGAGAGGAAAATACCAAAAAAAATCTGCCTATCAGGGATTCATCTGGCTAGCGTCCTTAGTCTGGTCAGATTTAGCACGTTAGTATGCTGGTTTTTATCCCCTGCTTGGGGATAAAAAACAGCTTCTAACGCACAACTGATCTTTGGACAGAAAAGCAATGAGAAAAGAAGGCAAACCATGGAGATCACTTCCCTTGCTAGAGACTCTTTAGGGCTGGAAAAAAAAACTTCACAGCTGAGAGTTGGAGGGAGCAGGCAAAGTGCTTCACTTGCTAGCACCTTGTTAGGGCTGAAAAAAAGCTTCACAGCTGAGAGTCGGAGGGATCAGGCAAAGCACGGAAGATGCTTCACTGAAAAAAAGCTTAGCATGGAGATTGCTTCACTCACTAGCGCCTAGTTAGGGCTGAAAAAAAAGTTTCAAAAAAGCTACATTCAGAGTATAATACACACCCAAATTTTCAGCGTCTTTTAGGAGGGAAAAAAGTGCGTCTTAGACTCTGAAAAATACAGTAGCTTGATTCGAGCCAATCAAAATGGTAACTTGGTTACCTCCCTGATAGGTGAACCCAGAATACCTCTAGTCAGGAATGGCCATTACAGAGAATTCTGAGGCTTTGCCCATTTATTTGGAAGGTTGCCAAGATTGGGAAGGGTCAAACAAAATGACTGAATTAGCAAGAACAAGTAAGATGATTAAAGGCCTGGAGACTAAAACGTATGAAGAACAGTTGCGAGATTTAGGGATGGTTAGTCAAGAGAAAAGGGATGCAGTTGCTCAGTGACGAAGACACTGAGCTTGTAGATTGAAAAGGTCAGCACTTCAGTAGTTCGAATCCCTAGTGCCGTATAATGGGATGAGCTCCCGTTATTTGTCCCAGCTTCTGCCAAGCTAGCAGTTCAAAAGCACATAAAAAATGCAAGTAGAAAAATAGGGACTACCTTTGATGGGAAGGTAACAGCATTCTGTGCGCCTTAGGCATTTAGTCATGCCGGCCACATGACCACGGAGATGTCTTCGGACAGACCTCTTCTGGCTCTTCGGCTTAGAAACAGAGATGAGCACTGCCCGCTAGAGTTGGGAATGACTGGCACATATGTGCGAGGGGAACCTTTATCTTTTTAATCAAGAAAAAAGAAGGACTAGGGATGGCTTGATAGCAGTATTCCACTATTTGGGGGCTGTCCTAAAGAAGAGGGAGTCAACTTATTTCCAAAGCACCAGAGAGCAGGACACAAAACAATGGATGGAAAGAATGAAGAAAAAGAAGCAATCTGTAGTTAACTTTCTAACAGTGAGAACAATCAACCAGTGGAACAGCTTGCCTTTAGAAGTTGTGGGTGCTCCATCACTGGAGGTTTTTAAGAAGAGACTGGACAGCCACTTGTCTGAAATGATATAGCTTCTTCTGGTTGAGCAGGGGATTGGACTAGAAGACCTCCAAATTCCTTCCAGCTCTATTCTGAATGAAAGATCTCCACTCTACTTTGTTCTGTGAATGAATAGTATCTGACACTAGATGGCATCTACATTGCATCAGTAACCGTCTTGTTCTTAACAGAAAAGTATGCCTCTGAACGCTATTTAATGGCCAAGTGGAAACTGTGAAGAGAAGAGCATGTTACCTTATATTGATTTATGGTTCAGTCTAATAGCTATTGCCTAGGCCAGCTTTTACTAGTCTCCTGTTCCCCATCTGTGAGATTGGAGTGACTGCCATCCACAGCCAGCATGACAAGTTGGCCCAGGGAGATATGATGGCTCAGTGGTTAAAGATGCAGAGCTTATCAGTTTGAAAGCTGACAGCCTGGGTTCGAGACCCAAGCACTGTGCGACGGGGTGAGCTCCCATTACTTGCCTCAGTTCCTTCCTTTGCAGTTCAAAAGCACCCAAATACGAATAGATAAATAGGTACCACTTCGGTGGGAAGGTAATAGAATAGAATAGAATTCTTTATTAGCCAAGTGTGATTGGACACACAAGGGATTTGTCTTAGTGTATATGCTCTCAGTGTACATAAGGAGAATAAAATACATTCAACAAGAATAAAAAGATACAACACTTAGTCAAGGTTACTAATAAGCTATCAAATCGAACTAGAAAACAAATAAAAACAATATACTTGAAAGATACAAGCAACATGGTTATAGTAATAAGTTGGAAGAGATAGATACTAGTAAGGAAGAGAAGAATAATAGTAATACAGTCTTAGTAAATTATTTGACAATGTTGTAGGAATTAGTTGTTAAGCAGAGTGATGACATTCAGGAAAAAACTGTTCTTGTGTCTAGTTGTTCTGGTGTGCAGTGTTCTATAGCATCATTTTGAGGGTAGAAATTGAAACAATTTATGTCCAGGATGTGAGGAGTCTGTAGATATTTTCACAGCCCTCTTTTTGACTTGTGCAGTATACAGATTAGTATGCAGTTTACAGCATTCTCAAAATGGGTTGCTTAGCTTTTAGTCCTAAAGTTTGCTAAAGCCAGCATGAATACAACTGGCTATGAACATGTGAATTTTTCTGTCTTCAGTGGCACAACATAAAGTGTACAGTACTATCTTCGAAGAACAGCACTGTGAGACGGTCTGCTGTCCAGTCATTTTTTCCCTCCCACTGCTTCCTTGCAAAGAAACCCAAATGTTTCCTGGGACTTCAATCTGAGTATATTTCTTTGGCATATCAATCCAATCCAGTAGGATGTTGTTCTAAATAAGAACTTCCATTCATGTTCTGACCTAGGCTTCCCAAGAGCATGAAGCAGACTCCTTGTCCCGACAAAACCCCCTTTTTATTAAGTTACTGTGAATTCCTCTCATTCTCATCCAGCAAAGTCTTTCAAGGGAGAATTTACAGTCGCTTGGACAGCTGCCAGGCCGATATCTTCAAAACTTGGCAAGAAATCTCTGAGAGTCACGAACCAATCAAGCAAACCAATTGTCTCCTGCAAACTCCACTCCCCTTTCGCTCCTCTTTATTCCCTGTGGGATGGGCCATTCACCGCCCACCTGCGGTTTTCCTCCTGAGTCGACCCTTGTTCTTTAGCTGTTCCCTTCTCCTGGCAGCTCTGCGAATGCACTCACTGGGAACAGGCTTCAGCTGTTGTTCTGCTCCACTGATGTCCGACTCCGAAGGCAGCTGACAACTGTCAGACAGCCCTGGCCCCCTCTCTGCCTGTGACGCAGAGCACTCACCAGAGCCTTCCCCAGACTTCAGGACTGGCCCATGTTCCTCCTCAACCTCCTCACTGTTGGAGTCTGCCACCAGCTCTGCTGGCCGCTGACCGCTGGTGGAACACAACAATTCCTACAAGTTCTGTGCTGCTTCCTCAGAAGGGCTTCCATGTAGGAGAAAGCCCAAACCCGACGGATTGACTGGTGGATAAGAAGTTATAAACATGTGGAATTGGTTCGCAAAATGAATCTCTGTTTCAGTCAAAGTTAATAAACCGCTTTCCATAGAGAAGACCAGGGCTAACAAACCAGCTCCCCTTGAAGACTTCTCACTTTCTGTCATCTATTGATGTTGGTGCAGGCAGTTTGGATGGTGGAGTCCTTTGATGATCTCTGAGCTTGGTGGTTTTCTTGCAGACGTTTCATTATCAAACTAGATAACGTCATCAGTGCTACTTTAGATGCTGTTCTGTATCCAGCACCGTTTCATTTCAAGTACTGTAATTGCAAAGTTTCAAATGTTTCAAACGTGTAACCAGGATCCTGGGTATGAACTCAGAATGCATCATGAGATGTCATCAAAATCTCTCAAAGCTGCAGAAATGATGGGAGAGAAAGGTACAGCTCCTTTGTGAACAAAGCAGGATGTGTGTAGGCAAGACGTGCTTATCCATAGTTAACTCAGCTATGGCTTATTAAAAACTAAATAATCCAGTTTTCCAGCGGGTAGTCCCAAAGGTGCTTTTTCGAGAGGCAACTGGACTTTCTGGTTTTTTTTCTTTGAAGACGTTTCTCTTCTCATCCAGCGGGTAAAAAATACTGCATGAGAGGGTTGGGCAAATGTAAAAGACTAGATTAAAATGAGAATGACTACAAGTAGTCCTCCACTTACGGTCGTTCATTTACGACATCACTGAAAAAAGTGACACGACCGTTTTTCACATTTACAACCATTGCAGCATCCCATGGTCAAAATTCAGCTGCTTGGCAACTGGGATGTATTTATGACAGTTGCAGAGTCCTGGGTTTACCTTTTGCTTCCTTTGGTCAGCGAAACCAATGGGAAAGCCAGATTCACTGAACTATTTATTTATTTATTTATTTATTTATTTATTTGTTACAACAATATACATAAGCATCACACAAAAGATTATATAGTATATAAACATATATATGAGGAAATATAAGGAGGTATAAGCATATATATATATATATATATATATATATATATATATATATATATATATATATATATATATATATATATATGTAGGTCTTTGGTTATTCGGGTTTTCTCCCGCGTAAAATTGGAAATGTCTTGGTAATGTTTCAACGAAGTCTCATTCGTCATCTTCAGGCTTCAGCTTCGTGCTTCTGGGAGCAATGAGTGATTGCAGCTGTTTCTTCCTTTTTAACCGCTAGTGGGGGTTTGAACTGATTGGGTGGGAGCTTGGCTGTGCTCTGATTGGATGGGGTCTTTTTTGTGCTCTGATTGGTTGGGGGTGTGTCCTGTTTGGGTGGGGGCTTGATTGTGCTCAGATTAGTCTGAGTTGCAGGGGGATTTGAGCTGGTGAGCTGCATTGCTGTTGTTTGGCTTCGTGTTCGTGGTCGTGCTACGACCAATCAGAGCACAAAAAAACCCCCATCCAATCAGAGCACAGCCAAGCTCCCACCGAATCAGTTCAAACCCCCATTAGCAGTTAAAAAGGAAGAAACAGCTGCAATCACTCATTGCTCCCAGAAGCACGAAGCTGAAGCCTGAAGATGACGAATGAGACTTCGTCGAAACGTTGCCAAGACACTTCCAATTTTACGTGGGAGAAAACCCGAATAACCAAAGACCTACATACAAACACCCGCGAAAACCTCAGAAAACAAATATATATATATGAAGAAAAAAGAGAAACAATAGGACAGGAACGGTAGGCACGTTTGTGCTCTTATGCACGCCCCTTATGGTCCTCTTAGGAATGGAGTGAGGTCAATAGTAGAAAGTTTTTGGTTAAAGCTTTTGGGATTATGGGAAGAGACCACAGAGTCAGGTAAAGTGTTCCAAGTACTGATGACTCTGTTACAGAAGTCAAACTGCAGCAATTCACTTAACAACAGTGGCAAGAGAAGTTGTAAAATAGGGCAAAACTCACTTTGACACCTGTCCTGCTTAGCCACAGAAATGTTTGGCTCAGTTGTGGCCATAAGTCAAGGACCAGCTGTAGTTTGCAGCTTCGGTGGGGTGCCCACGTGGAAAATCACAAATGAGATTTCTCTGATGTTTTAACATCCTTACAAGATCCATGCATTTGCTTGCCCCAGTAGCTGAGTTTCCTTCTTTCAAATTTGCTATGAATTGCAAAAGTGTTGGGACTGGAGGACCAGTGAGAGGAGGCCTGCTCTCCTTCCGGTTCTCTCCAGCTGGGTTATGCAAAATGCAATGGTCCTAATTGCATCTTTGTATGTTGTGTTTGCTCAGGTGGTGGCGGCCTAGTCAATAAACCATGACTTGATCATGGGACTTTGTTTACTAAAAGAAGATTCTGACTTTGGGCGAGCGGACGTTGGGGAGGGGGTGGCTAATAGCTCCGAGCGTATCTCCTGATTTCAAATTGGATTATGGTTGGAAAAGGCTCAGCCAGTTCCAAGCTGCCCTGCCTTTCTTCACGAATCTGTTTGCTGTCTTGAGCTGCGCAGCACTGGCCATGGAAGTGCCACAGTATTTCTCCAGATTGCATCATTTTTCAAGCTTTCATAACAATGTGGCTAGCCTAATGCGAAACAGATATCAAAGGGGCTCTCTGTTTTCTGCCCGACTTACGATTTTCCTTGTCGTTTTTTAAAAAAAGAGGTCAGAATGGAAGGGGAAGGAAAGGAGTGTGTGTGTGGGGGGGAGGGCAGGGATGGAACAGCTACAGCACAGTTTGGGTGGAAAAAAAGAAACGGGGGGGGGGGGAAGGGGTGCGCCTTAAAAATCTGCAGCCCCAGACTTTGGTTTGGAAATGAATAGCTGGTTCACATCACCAAAAGCTCTGGAAAGCGCACAGCTCTCCCAGATGTTTTTAATAAGGCAGCTTGGAAGCCTCTCTTCAGCAAGCGATGTTGGTGTCGTGTTTTTTTAGGGGGAGTCCTTCATATTCCCAGGTTTCTCTGGAACAACAACAACAACAAAAAGAAGTCCCATCTTCCACCAAATGTCCTCCAGCAATTTTTGAGCACTATCGCTGAGTCCCCAAAATAATGCTGGCCTGAAAATTGCAGTTTCTTTCACTCCTACACATGCGGTTAAACAAATCGTGGCTTAGTGTAATGGAGCAGGCCCACGGAAACGGGCACAAACAAATCGATGAACTACAGCTTGCTTGTTCAAAACAGATACAAAATGTTCCTCTTGACCCTGCCTCTGTCTAGCACTGATGAGGTTACCTAGTTTGGGTCATGAAACGTCTGCAAGAAAACAGTTTATCTCAGAGAGCATCAAGGGTTCGTCATTTCAATCCTTCGCTACAAATATTCTCCTTTATAGAAATTGTTTTGACTCTTCACTTGTCCTAGAGTTGAATGGAAGATTGAAGCTCTCAATCTTTGGATGATAAAAGCAAACTTATTGTGCGAATGTGTTTTTTTTTTATAATACACCAACTTTTTTCTTTCTCCCAGAAATTTTGTTAATGCCCAGATTGGTAATAACTTGGTTTGAAAAATTTACACACCCTTTTTTGCTAGTAGCTCTTTCAGTCAAGCCAACCCTATGAGTTTAAAACAGGAAAAAGAAGTTCCAAGCAAGACAAGGTCTGAGCCGTATCTCTTCCTTGCCCCAGAGTTGAAAAAGAATTTATTTTTTAAAAAAAGTTTTTTATTTTATAGACAAACATCCATTTAAAACATCAGCAATTCCTTCCGTGTGATGTCTTGGTGTTTTCTTCCTGGCTCCATCATTTTGTTGTTTCTTCTTTCTTCACTTCAGTTTAAACTATTACCATTTTTCCACAAATACATTACATAGTTATCCATTGCTTATTCTTCTAACCAATGGTAAAATTTATCCCATATCTTTAAAAAATTCTGAATCATCTCTCTCTTTAATCGTCAAAGTTAATCTGTTCATTTCTGCGCAATCTAAAATTTTAGTTGAAAAAGAATTTGTCTGAAAAAGGCAACCTATATGTGATAGATTTAGAGACTCCACACAAATCTGAGCAAAGCAGAGCGGGTCGAATTGTGTGTGTAACCAATTTGGCTATTTCTCACCACAGTTGTTTACAGCATGAGAAAACTGTGGCCTGCCCAGAACAAGCTGGAGGCGGCAGCTGTTAATGGTGAAGATGTTTAGCTGAACCCTGAAAAACGAAAGCAAATACAGAACTCAACCAAAGGTGTTCCAATTTAAATGCATATCTCACTGGGTCCCTCCGCCTGAGTATTTAGGCACAGCAGGAGAACTGAGGTGGAATTTGGAGAGGTGGTTTGGAAAGTTGGGTTGCTTGGAATTTGGCATGTCCCGCTGTGGGCAAAACCTCAGACCAGGAAAAGGTCTCGATGCATATCCAGTACAGCTTGTAGCTTCTGAGAAAACATACTGTATCCCGTGTTCAGAAGTACAGTGCCTCCTGAGAAGCACACTGTAGTGCAGTCACCTCTAGATCTCCAAGAGTTTGGGTTGAAGTCAACAGGAGGATTTAGTAGGCTTCCTATAGCAATAGCACTTAGACTTATATACCGCTTCACAGTTGTTTTTACAGCCCTTTCTAAGCAATTTACAGATTTAGCATATTGCCCCCAACAATCTGAGTCCTCATTTTGCCAACCTTGTAAGGATAGAAGGCTGAGTCAACCTTGAGACGGTCAGGATCGAACTGCTGGCAGTTGGCAGAGTTAGCCTGCAATACTGCATTCTCACCACTTCACCACCAGGGCTTCCTATTGAATAGAAAAGCTCAATTCAATGGCACTTCAGCACAGATTGTTGCTTTATACCATGTAAGCTTACTGAGTCATTACACTGGCAGTGGTTCTTCAGGATTTCAATTAGGGTCTTTCCCTTGGCATTGTCAATTTGTAAAGCCTGTGTTCATCCACTGAAGGATAGTGTAAACCTGTCCCTGTTTGTTAATTTCAGAGAGTCCAAGTGTAGGCCAGAGAAGGAATAATGGATGGAAACTAATCAAGGAGAGATTCAACCTAGAAATAAGGAGAAATTTTCTGACAGTGAGAACAATCAACCGATGGAACAGAACTTGTCTTCAGAAGTTGTGGGAGCTTCATCACTGGAGGCTTTCAAGGGGAGATTGGACTGCCATTTGTTGGGGATGGTATAGGGTCCCCTGCTTCAGCGGGGAGTTGGACT